>NW_022983532.1:980691-1422766 GCF_010093885.1 Aplosporella prunicola CBS 121167 | reverse complement strand
AACTAACCGTAGGGTTGAAGCTGTGCGTTGTTAGAGTGATACTGGCTGATAGTATCTTATTCCGCGTTAGCTACCTTTAGAAGATAGTCTAGGGAGGCTTAGAGCTATTTAGTAGACGTTTTCGGGACGGGAAAGCTACTAGGGTAGCGAGTCCTTTTAGGGTTTTTATCTAGCGTAGCTAGGAAGGCGAAAATATTCTCCCGTTAGCGCTTACCGTAGATAGGAGTAGGGATAACTACTAGGGATTTCCTATTTTAGCGGGAGATCTCTAGAGTAGAGGTTATTTCTAGTAGCGTATTTTCCTCTATAAACTAGAGTTAGGTTAGGTTCGTTTCTTATTCTATATCTATATCGTCGTCCGTTAGGATTAGAGAGGATAGGATAATTCTTAGGCGGGTTAAGAGGGGCGTAGAGAGATCCTCCTAGATATTAGGGGGGCGGGTTTCTATCTCGAGATTAGCTAGGTACCTCTTTAGTCTCGAAGTTATAGTTCCGGGTAGTTTCTAGGGGAGAAGTTTTTCTTAGTAAGGAACGCCGAAAAATTTTCCCGCTAGGTCGGAGGAAAGACTAGTATGTTTTCTAGTTATAATATAATAACTAAGGCCTAGGGCCTAGTATAAGTTAGGAGGGTAGATAAGCTAGCTATACCGGTTCGTTTAGCGCTAGATTTAGGTTCCTAGGAGCGCTAGTTATTACGTTCCCTTCTACCTCGAGAAAGTATAGTCTAAATCTCTACTAGGATCTAGTTACGGAAGAGGGACTAGTCCTTACCGATAAAATTACGCGTAGTACGCTCGCGATATATACGGGCCTTAGTAGCTCTTATACTCTAGCGGATTAAGATAGCGCGCTTCTTATAATCCTTCTACGAACGCGCTATATTACCCGTAGTAAACTTAGTCTACTTAGTAATAGCCTTAGCGATCCTATCTATAGCGCGACCGTAACGCCGTATATCGATCTACGAAAGATATATAAAACCTACCTTAATATAGTCGCGGTAACTCTTCGAGTAGTAGGTATAGAGCTTATTACTATTCTTAAAGGTATAGCTCTTCTAAGTAAAGTCGTTATTAGGATAAGCCTACTAGAAGAAGTAGCGTAGATAGGATATAGGCGATTTAGTACCGGTACTATAGCGTAGATACTACGGGATAGAAGCCTTTAACTTAGGAGCTATATCGAAGTAAAGTAGATAGTATAATATCTAGGCGATATCGATATATATCTTAAGAAGGCGTAATTCTAGTACGATTTTAAAGGTTTTAGATAAGGAAGAAATAATAGAAGATAAGAAAGCTACGTAGGCTAAGCACGTACGAAGATAAAGGTCGGAACGCGCTAAGAGAGTTATAAAAGAGAGGGGAAAGTAGCAGCAGAAGGTATCTCCTTATACCTAAGTAAAGGTAACTATACGCGTATAAGTAGTTACCCGTAGGTAGCCCGCGCGCGCGCTATAGCCTAAACGGAAGAAAGCTCCTATAAGGTTCATTTACTACTAGAGTCCTACTAGCAAGCAGAACGGTAAGCAGCACGAGATTAGCCGCGTACGGTAAGTATAGAATACGCTACCGCCTCGTACCTAGAACGTAGAAATAAGGAGAAAAAGAAAATACGAAGACGTATACTAAGATCTAGGTTAAAGATACTAATCGCTATTACCGTAAAGCGGTAGCTACTATAATTATACGAAAAAGATACGCAACGCTACCCCGATTATATAAAGACTCCTTTTAACTCTATATATAATATACGCGTAATAAAGAACTCCGATAGATCTACGTAGCTTAGAAGCTATTTATCTTACTACTACTATAACCCCCGAATATACCTCGTCGAATAGCAACGTATAGTTCTTATAATATATACGCCTTACGCGGAAAGAGAAGTATAACCGTATTCGAAGCGTATAGTACGCCCCTCCCTACGCGGAACGTACTCTCTTCGGACCTATACGAAGTTATTAGTAATCCGAGGTCGGATTACCCGGGGTAGGAACGCTTTATAAGAAACTTAGAAACGAGGGACTAGTCCTTAAGTAATATAATATTATTACGAGTTACGTAGATACTAAGCCCTTTACCGAAGGAGGCTACGTATAAGGATAAATAGCTGCCCTAGGAGCAATAGGCGCTAGGGGAGGAAATAGTTTATATACTAATTTAAGTACGACCCTAGTACGGACTAGCTGCGTACAACCTACGTTTCCTAGTAACCTAGTAATTACCCGTCGGCTAACTCTTACAGATGGGTTAGAGTAAATAAATACAACTTAACTCAACAACTCAATCTATTAGAGGGCTGAATACATTTAACCGTATATCTTAGGGCGATAGGTCAGGGTAAATGAAATCAACTTAACTTAACTCAACTCAATCATTTGGGTTAGGCTATATCTATATTCTACTTAAAATAGCTGTAAGAACTAGCCTTAGGCCGCGGTATGGTCTCGTTCCGCTGATAAAGAAACCTTCTCATCCGTAGATAATCTTGGAGGGCCTTCTCTATCGGCAAATGGTGCATACTTATCGATGAGATTATACATGTCTTCGTAGGCACTGGCGATAAGTTAGTAAGTGAAACAAAAGTTTGATAAGGCGAACCTTCCTCTGGCGCACGGCTTTGCCCTGGTTCATGTGGTTGACCGAATAGATAACGTTGTAGTAGATGCAATACATGCGATTCCTGTCATCCCATTCCTCCTTCGGCTCACTCGGGCCAAAATGTCGCAGGTATGTCTTGGTGTATATCTTGTTGTGGATCTTGTTGTATGGGCACCTCCAGTCGCCAATTTCCATTTCGTTGTGAGCATACAGGGATGCAGCATCGAAGATGTAGATATTGCCAGTTTCGTATGAAGTTCCGGTGTTGCCTTCCCATAGATCAGCGTGGATCAAACACGGCTTGATCTTCCTTCCATCAGTCTCGAGGGCACCAATCAATCTGGGGATTACAAGCGACGTGATCCTGCGCCCAAGCTGGTTGAATTCCCCCCAATAACCGTTGGTCTCTGTGTCAAGCTGTATGACGTGATTCAGCATCTTTGTAAAGCACAAGGTCCAGCTGGTTTCCCAACCCACTTCCTGCGATGAACGGCCCTGGCATGTGTTGATGTGGAAACCGAACATTCCAGTGGGAGAGACGCTTTCACGATGCAAGCGCGCCAGCTTCTTGCAAAGCTGGTTTGGCTCTGGAACCCGGTCACTCATTTCAATGAACTGAGAGAGAAAGAAATATGTCCGCGGCTTCTTGGTGCGAAACTCTCCCCACGAATGAGGCTTTGGAACGAAGTCAGGTGCAGCCATATAAAGTGCAGACATGGCGTGGAACTCTCCTTCCATGAGGGCACGACCAGAGTCTTCGCTGGCACATTTCAGAAAGTAACGCTCTGTGAAGCCTCCAGGCAATTCAACTTCCAGTAAAGCCGTGATGGTCCAGGCCGACGTCCCGAACGGGACGGCTGAGAGGATCTTTGTTCCAGCAGGAAATTTAGAAAGGACTTCGGGATCAACCGGAAACCCTCCAGGCGGAGAGCACGTGTCTAGAGAATCTCTGTTGAGCAATTCGTGTACTGCCACACTCATGGCGGGCGTCTGGGGCAGCAAAGCTGTTGAGCGAGAAGCGAATCTTTGATAGAATCCTACGATGCATCGGAGTTAGTGTTTTTGTCACGTTGCAGGTACTTTTTTTGAACTAACGACAACATAAAAATAGCGTAAAGCTGAGGACAGCGGATGCTGTTCGTAGTGTAGGATATTTCAAGCACTTATATCTTCCAGAATGAGGGTGCGTTGCACAACAGCAGCTGAAGCTATTTGTAGAAGCGCTTAACTGGGGTACAGTGCGGGGTCAGTCGGGATGAGCCATGCATCCTCCCGAATTTTCTTTAGGTGCACGCTGATTGACATGGTAGTGCTCGCCTGTGATTGGCCTGCCTCATGTCGCTGCACCTCGCATCACACCTTTTGACGCCCTCATTGCCTCAGCCGCCGTTCTTTGCCGCAGTCACACATGCACTGTGCCACTGTTAACCCTGGTCGGCCCAAATGTTGGCATAGCCCCAGCCTTGCGCAGCTGCCTGGCCCTACGTCTCGCAACACCCTACTTCGTCGTTTTAGCTTTGTACTTCTTCCTGCGGCCTATCAACTTTAGAGTGATCCTCAGGCAACCAGTGCTTTCTTGTTAGTTGTTTTTCTCAGTGCTCCTGTTTCGCCATTCGCTGAAGGAAGCGAAAGGCACGCACCATCAAAACCCCGGTTTAGGCGTCGCAATCCAACAGCCGCGATGGTGTGTTAGCCTTCATGCAGTATTCTGTTGTTGCTGATGTTCATGGACTCGCAGTTCAAAAGATTCCGACGCGCGAAGTCCGACCGAGGGAGCGAACAAGAGAGCCTTCAGACAGAGTCAGCTTCCTCACAGCGACATGGATCAACAGACTCATCGTTTTCCGTTTTGAACCAAAAGCTCTTTGCGAGACTTCAAGTCGGCAGGTCTAAAAGCGAAGGCTTTTCATCCGACAATGCTTCGCTTCCGAGCCGGGAAGCGCTGAACGCGGCAACTGATTTGGGTCTTCACATAATTCACCAACCGGGACCCTCGGCACCCCTCGATATAATATTCGTTCACGGCCTAGGTGGTCATAGTCGGAAGACGTGGTGCGAGGGCCACGATGAGAACCTCTTCTGGCCAAGGCTTTGGCTACCTCTCGAGCCGGACGTTGGAAAGGCACGCATATTCACCTTCGGATATAACTCGTCCTTTCGGACCAACGCTGGGAAGAGCATTTCAAATATTGCAGACTTTGCCAAGGAGCTGTTATTTGAAATGCGCTTCGCCAAATCTACCTCAGGAGAAGACCTCCACATCGGAAGGGTACCTATCATCTTCGTTGTACATTCCATGGGCGGCTTGGTGGTAAAGAAGGCTTGCCTACTAGGCAACAAGGACGAACAGTACCGACACATTGTAAGCTCTGTATCGGCTATCGTTTTTCTGGCAACACCGCACCGAGGCTCAAATCTGGCCGAGACGTTGAACCGAGTGCTTGCGGCCTCTTTTCAGTCGCGCAAAAATTTCATTGACGATCTCAAGAAGAGCTCTCGAGCCGTCGGGGAGGTGAATGAAGAATTTCGGCACTTCTCTCCCCACATGTCACTGTGGTCGTTCTATGAAACATTGGCCACTAATATTGGGCCAAAAAAACTCATGATTGTGGATAAAGATTCATCGGTTCTCGGCTACCCCGAAGAAGTTTCGAGGCCACTGAATGCGGACCACCACGAGGTATGCAAATACTCCGGCCCCAACGACGCAAATTATTTGAGTGTTCGAAACGCTCTGAAAACATTAGCTACTCGTTTCATTTTCAAGGGAGCTGAAGTTATGAACAATCAAGCAAACGAAGAAGAGCAATTTTCCCGAAAACTATTTCGCATTCGCAACAGCCCACAGGATGACTTTGATGCCTTTCATCGGTTGTGGATGCAAGGGACCTGTAGCTGGTTTCTATCCGAGCCTCAGGTTTCATCCTGGCTGGAGCCCACCCCTGGATCTCGGATTTTATGGTATAATGCACCTCCAGCCAGCGGAAAATCCGTCTTAGCATCTCACGTTATCAATCATCTCCTACAAACAGGCGCGGCTTGCCAATACCATTTTTTCAGGTTCGATAATCAAGAGAAACGTTCACTTAGCGCCTTCGTCCGGTCGATGGCCTATCAGCTTGCCAGAGACACACCGGAACTGAGGCGGCTCCTTGTAGACTTGACAACGGAAGACCTTAGGTTGGAGTCAGCGGAGCCCAGTTTGCTCTGGCAGAGAGTCTTCCAGAACCTCTTATTCCACATGGAAACTCCACAACCATTTTACTGGGTCATCGATGCGATGGATGAGTGCGAATCCCCAAAAAGACTTGGAGATTTGCTGCAGACTATATCGACCTCTCATGTTGGCATAAAGGTCTTAGTTTTGAGCCGCGAGTCCCACCAATTACGTGTTGCCTTTCAACGTTTTCCTCATGACATGGATGTGAACCTGATGGAACTTTCCGATCAAAGCCGGCATTCTCGGGACATTCAAATGCTCGTTGACAGCGAGGTCAAGCATATGCGAGGAGAACATGAGTTCAAAGAAAGGGTCGTCAAAAGGATCATGGAAAGAGCACACGGCAATTTCCTCTGGGCTCGCCTAATTCTGGAAGATATCGTCGATTGCCACACACACGAAAGTATCCAAGAGGCATTGGATCAGATTCCAACCGACATGGACAGACTGTACCACCGAATGGAAGTTGCCATAATGAGAAGCCCCCGCCAATCCGACGTGCGATTGGCGAAGGTACTACTTCAATGGACGATTTGCTCGCGAAGGTCATTGAGCCTTACCGAACTGTCCCAGGCGCTGACGGAAGACTTCCCTGGCATCCTTGATCTCAAACTTACTATTCAAGATATCTGCGGGCAGTTCGTTCGCGTTGAGCCAAACGGCAAAGTTGTAATGTTGCATCAGACGGCGCGCGACTATTTAATACAGCCAAGGAACAGCGAGTTGGTCATCAACCTAGAGCACTCGCACCAACAGCTTCTTACGAAGACTCTGTTGATACTTCTTAGCCCCGAGCTAAGGTCCCGAATACCACACACCGCGCAGACTCTCCAGGACAGAGAGCCCTTCACAGTATATGCCGCCACTTCATGGTCATTTCACTTGCAACATAGTGAATCAGAATCCGATACCATTCTCGATATCCTTGGAAGTTTCTTTAAAAGCACTTCAGTACTGGTTTGGATCCATGTATTGGCATTGACTGGCCAATTGGAGATTCTTGTAAAGTCCTCAAAAACACTGAGCAATTTTGTTGCCAAGATCCGCAAAAGCAATAAGGTTCGAAATCCAATGCTTCACAGGCTTTCGGATCTTGACTTATTGGACCAATGGGCTGTAGATCTGGTGAAGGTCGTGGGAAAGTTCAGCAAGCACTTGCTCACCGATCCTTCGACTATTTACAAGCTGGTACCCCCATTCTGCCCGGAAAATTCTGTCCTCCACCGGCAATTCTATCAGCCAGAACTGTCGGGTATCTCACTTTCTGGCACTTTTGGAACATACTGGAGCGATAACTTAGCGAAGATCTACCTTCCGGATGGTGTTCAAGCCTGGAATATTGCATCCGCAGGAAGGCATATCGCTATTCTTGGACCTATTGGCGTCATATTCATCTGGAACTCACAAAACTTCACAGAAATTGCCATTTTGCGTCATTCAGAGCATGTTACAGCCATGTGTTTCAACAGCAACGGGACGAAATTGGCCACTTTCGGTCTTCGATTTACGAAGCTTTGGTCGATTCCTTCAGGCGAATTGTTGGGAACAACGCCAAATCCTACGGGGAGTAGGGCAATGACCATGATTTTTGCAGAATATGACTCGGTGCTGGTAGCAGGGTCGAATGATAAGATAATACGACGACTTCAGCTAAGTGATATCGAGACGGGTTGGAGCATCATTGAAGCGAGCCTGGACAAGGACGGAGCAAAGATCGAAGGAGCCCTCATGAATACCCCGGTATGCATGGCTTTGAATGCAAATGCCTCCCAGGTGGGCGTCTCATACCGCGGATTCCCATTATCAGTCTACAACCTCAATGACACCCGGACTGTGCAAAGGTGTAGGCGCGCGACCAGCTTTCAGGGGAAATCTAGCCAAGCTTCCGCCAGCTGGTTCGCTGTCGACCGTTTTACTTGGAACCCTGTCACCGGCCACATTATTGGCGTCTACAAAGACGGCTGCGTCTTCAAGTGGCACCCCCTTACCGACGAAAATCTTGAGGTCCAATCAGCCGCGGACGAGATCTCCGTCAGTTCCAACGGGAAACTTTTCATCACGAGTAGCAGTGATGGTACTGTGAAGGTGTGGAATTTTGCCTACTTTTCAGTCATTTATCAAATTTTCTCGGATGATTTGGTCACCGGGTTGACCTTCAGCCCGGATTGTAGACGCTTTTACGACATGCGCGGGAATTGCGTCAATGCCTGGGAATCCAACAGCCTGATCCGCTTTGCCGATGATGAAGACGTGGTTAGTGAGACTTCCAGTGAGGCTCAAACGTCGACTTGCGTGTCCAAAGCGTCGGAGATGTGGTTGTCCCAATTTGATGCCATATCTGCATTGACGGTGGCACCAGACAGTGATTTCTTCTGCTCTGGAAACGAAGATGGATCTGTTCGGCTGCACAGTATCCGGAATTCTGAGTATGTTGAGATCCTCAAATTCCACAACTTCTTGAGTGTATGCCATGTGGAGTGGGGCCCGAATTCACAATACATCGCTACAGCCGATCTAAGCGGGCAGATCAACATCATGAATATTCAAATACCAATGGGCAGCATAGATCCCATCTCGAAGATAACAACCCTGGCCCTACCAAGCCCTGGTGTTCAGCTCAGTGAGCAGAGTATTCACCAAATTCTCTTCAGCCACGACTCGACTCTTTTGTTGATCAGCACTGGCGGCACCAGTCAAATCTGTACAGTGGAAGACGGTAAGGTAGCATCATCTCGTGCTCTTCAAGACAGTTCTTCCAGGAAATGGATCAACCACCCAATTAACGATCAACTCTTCCTTGGCGTTGGTCCGGTCGATATACAAGTATTTCGTTGGCGCGATTTCGATGTGCTGCCAACTCTCATTTTCCATGAGTCCCACAAATCGTCATCATTCGACCAGCGCTCGAGCCATGATGATGACAGAGAGTCCCCGAAGCATTTAGGCGGCTCGCATGATGCGTCATCCATTATGAAAGTGGCTATCACGCAAGAGGGAATGCATATGCTTGTCCACCTGAGAGATGGCTCCGTCCATGGCAAAATTACGACATGTCTGCTTCTTATCCCTATCACCAACCTCACCATTCCCGAATATCGAGACTCTTCGGCCACCATAACCATTATTCGCATACCAAATGCAGTATCGGAAAGAGTCAAGGTGCCTTTAGGAGTGCTTCCCGGGTCAAGGTTAATCTTCCTGGACCACGACCTCTGGGTGTGCACTTTCAAACTTGCAATGCCCCACGACAAAGAAGCTGTTTACTTCCGGCGCCATTATTTTATTCCTCCAGACTGGATGAGCAATATCAGTACTGGCATGTGTGCCATAACAAAAGATGGGACGTTTCTGTGCCCGAGAGATGACGTAGTTGTAATTGTTCGGAGTAGTTTGGATGTTGACGGTTTTTGAAATCTTCTGATTTTCTTCTTCTTCTCTTTAATTCCATTCTTTAGTCTTGGCCTTGGCCTTGCTTTATCTGTTCTTGTTAGGATGGCCACCAGCTGTAGTCATTGCGCTGAGAAATCCAGTAACCTAGTTATTCCCCAGCGACTCCACGCACACTTGAGTCTATAGTACGCCAATATTTTGTCCATACCGAGATGTCCCGTCCGATGATCTTTGCACTATGCTTTTCAAATCCCTCGAACCATGAATATGGGACGGCAAATTCAATTTCTAACCTTTTTGAAGCCACAATTTCGTCCAATATGCCGAACCAAGCATCCTCCGCCTCTGACGATACTACTGTCCCTTCGAAAGGTAAGGTCAGGAGTGCTACCTTTAACTTTCGTATGCCTGGAAGGATCATGTCGCGCCAAGCACCCTGGTATGCTGCAAGTGCAGAGGGATCATTTGAAGGGGGCAGGGAAAGTGACCAATGCACAATCTCGAGGGATGTTATAGAGGCAAAGCGGTACTGTGATATTACTTGTTGAAGGATGGGAATGTGTCTCCGAGCCGGGTTTTCTGTTGTTTGATTCGGGCCTGGGGTGTTGGTCCCGTAGAGAATGGCAATGCTCTCGCTGTAACTATACGCATATCAATAAACGAGATACCAAGCCACTAAAGCCCACTTACGATTTGCAACAAGAAAAGAGCCATCTCGCGTCAATTTTGCAATTCTGTGCGTCGCATTTGCGGCTAATCCCAAGCCCATCCAAGCAGCGATCAATCCAGAACTCATTCCCGTCGCGACAGCATACGCAACTAAACCACTGTCACTGTTTACGCTGGCCCACTATTTCTTTCACCAGACCGTTTGAATTGCAGTTGAGTCACGCATGGCCATTTCCCTTACGGTTTGGAAAGTCGTATGGCATGCGAATGTGGATGGTTCGCTCTCCAAACAGCGCTGCATATATGCAGAGAGGCACTTCTACTGGAAGTCGCCGAAAGAAAGATGACTGGTTTTGTGTATGCATGTGCTGACCAAGGTCATTGTCGGGCGCGGGGGTGAGCGGTCGAGGACGCGGAAAAAGCAGGGCGGGAAGCTCGGTCGGCCCTCTCTCATAGGCTTGCCCCGAATAAACAACGTTCGATCCTCAAGCCAGTGAAAGAGATTTGGCATTGTAAAAAGTGCTTTGATGTCTGTGAGGCATTCGTTGTCGCGTCGCAAAGGCCACACGTACAAATATTGGGGTCTCGCTTAATAGCCGCCGGGTAGTTAGTGTGTGTGGACCGATCCACAAGTCGTTCAAGGATCGCCGTCCGTCTACAATAAACCCGGAGATGCTCTTTAAACTTAATTAAAGTCGGGTTTTATCTTTTAGTAGGAAGATAGTCAATGTGGCGAGCAAATAGTCTTAACTTGCCATCTCGTACGCTACAACCTAGCATACGCGGATACGATTGGTTCCGGATACCGTGTGTACGAACACATCACATCTCGCGAGTCGCGACAAAGTCAAGCGTCTGCGCCACTGTGTAGTAGTTTAATGAGATAAGGTTAGGTTTAAAACTCGATCCGCTTCATCGGGAGGGCATTGTTAATGTATTTAAGGTTGTGCAGGTCAAGGGGTAACATCCCGGCTTCTTTGCACCCGACCGGGCCGCTTTTTTCGGGACGAAAGGGGCGTTCGGTTAGCGGAACCCCCGAATTAGCATAATCTGTGCACAACTCGTGTATAATTTCACGCGTCCCGTCCCAGATCGGATCACCAAATTTGCGTCAGAGAACCAGCCACGCCTTTCGTTCTACATAAGTAGATTAGTCTCTGCAACTTTTCTGCAACTACATTCAACACCTTTCCTCTCTGGCAATCACTTCATCATTTTCCAAATCCTTCCTTTATTGTCGCTGATTCTGCTTTTTAAAGCAGCCTTGAATCAAGCGCGATGGATCGTCGCTCATCCGTCGCGACTGCAAGTACTGCTGATAAATCAGCTATAACGCAGCTTGGAGTATCCGACAATCCTTTCCTTACTACTCCGACCACCGGGAAAGAGAATAAGAAGCCAAAAAAAGTCTTGCCTGACTGGCTGAATCACTTCAATGCGCGAGACCTTAAGACTCTATTCAAATGCTCGATCGCGGTTTGGATAGCGGCTGTGCTGATGTTTATCAACCCCGTTCTAAAGAGCTACGGCCAGGCTGTATTCTTTGGCCCGTAAGTGTTAACTCGTCACTGGCTTCCACTTTGTTATTAACCTCCTTCTAGAATTCTCTTACTCATCATTCCGCCTACCGGTGTTGTATTCATTTCTGTCTTGGGTGGCATCTCCGCAGTCCTTGGAATGGCAATTGGGTGGGCATGGGGTGTTATCACTATGAAAGCTGCACTCGCGACAAGATCATCAGCAGAAACTAAAGCGAGAATTGCAGAGATGGGTGCTCTAGCAGCTAGAAATTCTCCCAACCCTACGTCAGCATTGGCGGTAAAGAGCTACGCCAAACAGCTCATCTACAGCGGCTTCATGCTTGACACTCGAGTCGTGGTCACGTACTTTTGCATGCTAGGCCTGTTTATATACTTTATGGTAAGCATTTGTCCCCGTCAAGATCATGCCTGCAGCCGATAACCAATTCTGAAAATAGGCTCGGATAAAAGCAGCGGTCCCGAAACTGGCTTTAACCCAGCTCTTCGCGATTATTGTCGCAGACATCTTCTTGGTTATCGGGCCTCTGCTGCCAAGTTTTATGGGCACTATCCCTGCAACTATAATCAAACCTGCGGCCACAGCGATAGGAATCGGACTTGCTTGCAACATTCTGTTCTTCCCCGAGTCGACGTCTCATATCTGTCTTCGACAAATTGAAGACATCATCGCACCCTTAAAGGATTTCCTGGAGGCTTACGGCGCGTTTTTAGAACACCGCGGAGATGTTCAACTGGATAAACAGCACATTCCAAGGATTAGACGGAGCATACTCAAAGACTTCAAAGCCCTACAGGCAAACTTGGTATTCCTTCCGCTCGACCTTTCTTTTGGATACTGGAATGCCGAAGACATTGAGGCTCTGGGAGGTCCTCTGAAAGAAATCATTGCCGGTTTTCTAGGCATGTTGATCTTCGCTGACTCACATTCGGAGTCTCGCGCGGAGCAGTTCTCTGTAACTCCCCAAGGAGCGGATAATCCGATTGAGAAGGTGACCAGCCATACGGGTTCCAGGAACCAAACAATCATGCAGCTGCTCGATCCTCATGATAGGCAAGACAACAGAGAAGTAGATGAGCCACTTCGTCACAGCCTGAAAGCTTTGCACGAATCTTCGCATCCGCTCCTTTCCACCTTGATGGACACTGTCAGTGCTATCCTTGAAGGAACGCATAATGCAAACAGCAGAAGATGGTTCGGGCGCCTGACAGCTGACGCGCAAGCTGAAATGCGCAACCGACACCAAGCTACTCTCAACCGGCTTCGCGATCAACTCGAAAAGTTCTCAAACTCGAATACGGATCTTCTGCTCACTACTTATGGATACTTGTTCGACAAGGAAGGGACGCTCAAAGATGAAACCGATGCAACTGCGGGTCACGCTGAAGCATTCTTGAAATGTTTAACATATGAGGAACGACTGCACACTTTTGGCGCATCCCTCGAAGCCATGCTCGCAAAGGTCGTCATCCTTGAAGAACATAGGACAAAGAGTCAGTTTTGGCCGTCTACGAAAATACGCAAAGCCACCTCCTGGATATTCGGTAGCGACCCAGTTTCTCCAATCGCAGACCTCAGCGCTGCTCTCGAGGTAGACGAAGAGAAGAAGCTGAATGAAAAGGATAATAAAAGCGAAGCAGAAACCCTTCTTGTTTCATTACGAGAGTGCCACCGCGGCAAGGTACGATCCAGTGGTGGAAAACTGGTCTTGGCCATTACCAAGTGGCTCGGCAATGAGAATGGAGCATATGCCCTTCGGTTTCTTATCGTGACGATTGCAATGGCACTTCCCGCAGTAATACCCAGCAGCGCGGGATTCTATTACAGGGAGAAAGGGATGTGGGGCCTCATCATGGCTCAGGTATGGTAAATTCGGTTTTTCGTTGAGTCAATATGCTAACCCACAACACAGACTGCACTCACCAAATATTCGTCCGAATACACGTATGGTGTTGTTTCCAAGATTTTGGGAACCTTGATTGGCGGTGTCGTTGGCATGGCTTGCTGGTATATCGGGGCAGGCTCCGGGTCTGGAAACCCATACGGCCTTGCTGCAATACTGGCTCCCGTGATTGTATGCTTGATGTGGGCCCGACTTTGGGGATCTCCCTTCATCTTACCTGGTTCAATGGTCATGGCATCAACATTTCTCTTAGTAGTTGGGTACAGTTGGGACGACACGTAAGTTGATTGAAGAACAGCTACATTTGCTTGCAATGACTGATTGTTCATGCAGGCATATACCTTCCTACGGTAATCCAGGAATCGGGTACTCTGTTTTCTGGCATCGGACAGTTCTCGTCTTGATTGGATTTGCCGCCGCAGCTATTGTCAACTTCCTTCCACGCCCTCCTTCATCGGCGCGTTACATCACCAAGTCTCTGTCACATTCTCTCCGCACGAACAGAGACTTCTTCGCTCTATTGCTCGCTGCGTGGTCTTCCGCTGACCGAGGCAAAAACATCGATGGTATTACCCAAGCAACCAAGACTTCGGCCATCGATACCGCCGAAACAATTGAAGCATTAGTCGGTCCTATCGCGTTGCTCAAGTTCGAAGTCTCTTCGAATGTCTTTGATTCAGAGACATTGATGCGCATTGCCCAAACGCACGCCAGGCTCAACGTGTCCCTTGCACATATGGGCATCTACACTTCTGACTTGCCCCCCACCCTCCGCAAGCGCTTCACTGATATAACCGGGGCCTTCAATGAAAGATGTGTTGGCGAAATAATGGGCATGATGTGCTTGATCGAGCAAACGATCAAAACTGGAGATCCTCTCCCTAGTGGAGCTCTACCGCGAGTGTCGGCGAGGTTTGCCAGAAGAATTGAGAAGAAAGAAACAGAGGCGCTGAGCACGGACATGATCCGCGAGAGCGGGTTCCGGCGATACTGCATTGCCATAGATGCCTTTTTGTCATTGTTGGCTGCTATCGACGACTTGGCCCAGGATGTTAAGAGCGCAGTTGGGGAGACTTACGGCGTCAATGCATCTGCTAATTTCGCCAACCTAGAGTAGCGGGCGGTTACCAAGGAAGTTGAAACGGTTTGAACTATAGATTTAGTAGAGCTTCTTTACAATTTAGCCGTCGTTTTTCTGTCAGTGTCTAGATTATACAAATATACATTTGAAAATCAGATTTCTAAGTAAAAGCGCTATAAAACTACTTTCTCAACTTAACCCCGTTCAGCATCCACTCAAAGCCAGCGGTAGTATTCCCCGCAACAGTTTTGGACACTTCAAGGTCCGGAAAGAAATACCAGAACGTGTGCGGCAGACCGGGATAGATAGTCAGCTTTGTACGAACGTTGTACTCCGTTCTGAGCACCTTCTCATAAAGCAAACCCTCGTCACGTAACGGATCAAGTCCTACCAATGGCATTGTTAACATGGAAAGTCCGTACAATAGCATTTTCACCATGGGATTACTTACCACAGATCTGGAAATGGATCGGAGGAAGGCCATGATGACCAGTGGGCCAGTTGAAACAATTGAAAAGCGGAGAGTTCTGGTCTGGTTTATAGTGACCTATCATAGCGAGGCAGTCAGTGATTCCGATCCGCAAAATGTTGAGCACATCATCATGAATACATACCAACGAGATAGCTCAAATAGTTCCCGCTTAGAACAGGTGCATCGTTGTTTTGAGTCCGGCTCTGATATTCCGCTTTGTACTTGTCGGGTACCATTTCGGGCGACAAGACAACAGGGGCCGAAGCAGAGACACCGGTGATCGGAGGGTTGAGCTTTCGGTCGCGTGCCAACAATGCGATAACGATGGCAATGTTGGCTCCAGCGGATTCACCGTGGACGAGGAATCCTTGAGATGGGCTGGCTCGAAGTTGGGATGAATTGTTCGCAATCTAAATAACCTTTAGCAAAAGAGACCACACTGTGCCAATAATGAGGTGTTATACCCATTCCAGTGCATCCCAGGAATCATTGATTGGTGTTGGAAATGGGTGCTCAGGAGCCACTCGGTAGTCTACACTGAGGCAGACGGCACCGAAGTGCTGGACTGCATTCACGCTGTCGAATAGGTTATTTATCAGTCGGGACTCAAACTCACTGTATAATATAATGCATCGTAAGGACAATAAAACAACGCTCACCAACTCAATTCATCTGTTTCTGGAGTGCCCAAACACCATCCACCACCGTGGTAACAAACAAGGAGCGGGCTACCTCCTTTCGGAGCAGCGATTGGTTGGTAAAGTAGCGCAGGAATGGTGGAGCCGTCCCGAACCGGGATTTGTATAATGCTCTTCTCCACGTTCTCCATGTTCTCTGGAGCAGTCACACCGGCGGTGTTTAGGACGGGCTGCATTGAGCGGATTACAGAAATTGGAATTGTAGGATCACCAAAACTCGGCAGAGGCCCTATCTCGTCGTAACGCTGTCGTTTTGTAAGTTTGTTTCTTTAAGCTATTTATACATAATCTCAACGTACAGCTTTGTATTCCGGGTTAGGGATGGAAAGATCTGTCCAGTTTAGTGCCGACATGATGATGTTTTGCACAAGTGTTGATTGAGGATGTAATGGAAAGTAAGGGTGTTGGGTGAGCTGCTCTTTTAAAAGCCGAGGGGAATTGGGGCGGTCCGCGGAGTACGCGGAATAAGTGGAACCGGCCAAACAGCCATTTACCATAAACGGACATCACCGCTCAGCGATCCCCAACATCCCCGCCAATCAGAGCGCGCAAGGACCCACACAGCATGCTCTAATTGGTGTGGTTCCATCTTCGCTAAACGGTGAGGTTCGTTTATGGTAAAAGGAAGTTATGCTCTGATTGGTCGACTTCGCTTTACGCGGGGAATGTTATCCAGCAATCAGCAAAATGCCGATCATTGTCTGAAACAAAGCAAAAAGCCACTGTGCCACTGAAAGGTTAAGTTCCCGAGCGCCCGCTTCACTACGTAAATCTCGGGATTCTCAGTGCTACACTAAAAACCTACAAGTTGAGACCCCGCTCGGGAGCAGCAGTTACTCAAACTGCCTACCATAAGCCTCGCGATCGAAGTCATCCTCATCATCATCCCTCACAGTCAGAGCCCTCATCCTCCCTCGCAACGTGAGTATCCGTAAGGTCTCTCTCGCAGTCGGGTCCATGGACGCTCAATCCCCACCGATGGATCTCATGCACCCAGCAAACAAGCGCGCACATGCCCTCGGCAGTCCTACACGAGGCTTGGTAGAGCCTGTACATACGACAGCCCGTCCAGACGTCGACGTAGTCTTCGGACTCAGGTTCATCCGCTTCAAGGCACCAGACCTCAAAGCCGGACCCCACGAACGTGATGCCGTAGTGGCGAAGCGGGGCCTCGGTCGGGCAAGTCGTCGCGCACGCTTCGCGGAGTTTGTGCCGGTTGTACAGCTCAAGGGCTGCGGCGGCAGCGACCTTGTTCCTGGCCTGGCGGGTGCAGTTATCGGCCGCTTCGATGCCAATGGTCAGGTAAGGGTAGAGGATGCGGCCGTCGCGGACGTGGGCGGTGGTCGTGTTGCGGGTGTCAGGACTGAAGCTTTGCATGGTAAGCCAGTACGAGCAATCGGGTTGGACGTTAAAGTTGAAGTGCTTATGGAGCATGTTGGTGTCGACGACGGGGGGTGCGCGCCAGAGATTGCCCTCCGGACGAATGTCGAGGTCGACCATGCGCTCAGTCATCCATGAAGGCGTGTCTGGTAAACGACCTTCGCATCTGCGTGCCTCTCCCTTGAAGGTCTCGAGCACGTACAAGACGTACTCCGCTTTGCAGTATTCGAACGTTTCCATGGTTTCGTATTCGTCCATGACTGTCTTCGTGAATCCTTCGTCTCCTTCCAGCCATATCGTCGTGTTCTCCAATCTCTTTATGCTTCTGTAGTAGGCTGAAACCTTGGTACCCGGTGGATCCGTACCGAAGTGATCGAAAGGGTTTACAGAATCTTGCTTGTCGTCAATCCAGATGCCGCGAGGATTCAGTACCGTGGTCTCGAAGTCCGAATCAGTGATACTGGCGGGCTGTGGGTCGAGGGCACTGGTGTACTCCGTTGAAGGCTCTTCCGAGGATGATGTAGTCCTGGTGACTGGTGATTCTGTACCAAAGTGGTCGAAAGGACTTACGAATTCATGGACGTCGTCAATCTGAATGCTACAGACGTTCAATACCTTGGTTTCGAAGTTTGGATTCGCGACATCGATATGGTGTGGGCCGTCGTTAGCACCGACGTCTTCCGCTGGAAGCGTGTTCTCGATTCCAGTAGATGAGCCCTTCTCCGTAAGGACTTGCTTCGTCTCAGCGAGTATGCTCTCTGACACGCGCACCGCCGTAGCCGGATCCTTCAGAAATGCACTCTTGGCCAACGACGTGCTTGCCGCGATCACACCCTTAGTAACCGGGCCAGTCTTCGCTGCCGACGTGCCCTCATTCGAAGTAGCGATGGTCTCTAAGCCGTTCGCGAATCGTGTCCGTAAAGCATCTCTGTCCGCCTTCCAGCGGCGAAGAGCATTCGTAGCGCGGACCCTGTAGCGCAAAGAGCTTCTGCCAACGAGGCTTTGCGCTCTGCCAACGAGGCCTCTCGGACGGGCGACGTATGCGAATGAAGTCGTCAGGCGCACCCCGATGGGCAGGTTGCTGGCTTTGATGCTGATCTTCATGGCGTGTCGCGTGGGGTTGTAGGTTGCGAAGAGGAGGGAGAATTTATAGATAGCGGGATGGGTGTGTTAATGGAGAACACTACTGACGTATGTGGTCCATGTTTGGTTTAACTTGTGGTAGAAGGCTGGGAGAGATGAGTGAATGAATGGATCGGAGGACTTAACACTAACCGCAAAGCCTCGATTAGGCGAAACGAGAACAAAGGAGCTAGAAACTTACCACCGCCCAAAGCGCCTCACGAACTACACATATACGACCAATCCAGCCAGTCCATCCAGTCCAGCCGATCCGGCCCGCCAACCGGCATCTCCAGCCCCAGCTCCCCCTCTCCCTCCGAATCGCCCTCTCCCGACCGCAACTCCATCAGATCACTCTGCACCGCAGCATCAATCTCCCAGTCCGCCATCGCGGAAAACAACAACGACGGAGGCTCTGCCCTCGGCGCAGGCACCCACTCACGCACCTCAGTCCCCCACCCCGAGCTCAAGAAATCCGTCTCCCTCCCGTCCGGCGCACGCTTCTCCGTCCGCGTCACACGCAGCACATCCCCTCCCCTCCCCCCTCCCCGTCCCAACACCCCCCAAATCCGCCCACCCAGCAAGCCAGCAACGCCCCTCCGCCGCCCCACCCCCTCTCCAGTCCCACCGATGCGCTCCAGCGCCCCCGCCGTCTCCTCTACCAACCGCCTCACGCTGCCCTTCAGTCCCACGCTCACGCCCACGCCCAGCGCACACAGCCGCAGTGTGAAGCACGCCGCAAACGCGACCATGATCGCCGTGTTATTCGGCATCGACGCCAGCTCTTTCTCTCCACGCACAGCAGCGCGCATGACGTTGAGCGCGGCGGCGAGGCCAGCCGCCCGGAAGAAACGACGGACGGGTGGGGAGGCCGTGGGGTGGTTTATTACGCTGCTGTAAGTTGAGAGGCGGGTGTGCGAGACGAGGATCTGGACGTAGGGCGGGAGGGCGTAGGACGGTGTTGCTGTGGTGGTTTGGTTAGTGGTGGGGTGGGTGACGGAGATGGGGTGGAGATGGGAACTAGACATACGTTGTTGCGCGTACGCCCAGATGCGGTGCCATTGGTTGAAGAAGTTTTCGATTGTGATTTTTATCCTGGGCCAGTTAGGAAGTGTGGCATAAACGTGTGTGGGTGGAGTCACGCACCTTTCGACCGTATCTGAGGACGAGTTTACGCCTGGGATGAAGGTGTCGCAACTCAACTTGATGCTTGTGATAAGGACGTCCTGGAAATTAGAGCAATGACTGAAATGATTGTCTTTTTGAAACTCACAAGGTCTCGCCTCATTACCGCAATCGAAACGATTGAGCTGTCCCAGACGTCGGCAATGTCGGAAATGTGCCAGGTATCGCATCTTTGTACGAGGAAGGTTACGGGCACTACAGGAACGCGTCCCCGCGCCAAGCAGACGCTTTTACGTATTAGCAATGTAGTCGTGTAAGCAGTGAGGCAGCCATACCCTCTATCCAGAACGAACAACGATAGCCACGTCCTTTCTCGTCGTCGTAAAAGCTTTCGACCTATCGCAGAAGATGGTTCCACGGACTCGAAACCATCGAGGGCGAGTGCCTTCTTCGCATCTATGCAGTCAGATCCCGAGCCTCTCTGTAGGTTCGCGTTAAATGTGTTGTTCGGGGAGGGATTGACGGTCTTGTGCAACGAGAGATCAATTGCAATAGTCAATGCAGAGGCTAGGTACGCGCAGGTCTCATCATCTGCAATGTGTTCACCAAAGGATAGCCATGGAACGTTGACCATGAACGCAAGAACAACCTCGACGGATCGGTAGCGTTCCACCATCGCTTTGTGCGCGAGGGTTCTGCAATGAGCGGAGAGCCGCTTTGAAATTGCGTCGGCTGACGGGATGAAAAGAGCCGCAGCAGCTAAAATTGAGACGAAAAGAAAGGACGACCTCCCTTGTACAAAAGACAAAGTATGTATGCTTCGGTCGAGTCCCCATCTCGTGTGTGCCAAGTGTGTGTAGAAGCTGCCTCGAGTCAGGAAGAGACGTCAAAGAAAGTGGCAGTACACCTACTACTCAAATAGTTCTTCGGCCTCGGCTTGTGTGACGAGCCCCAGCTCTATCGGATCCATATCAGGCCCAACGTCAAGTTTGGGCTTCAAGGGCCGAAAGAAACCCTGTCCAGCATCGTTATTTCGATTGACATCCTGTTGGGTTAGTCTCGAGCGTGACAGGTCAGAAGCGTGGGCGAGTAACTGGAGCGGGTTTTCCGCATCGTTCAACGGAAAATCGACCGGCGTAGGGCCAGGCGTGTGAGAACCCAGAGAAGATATCTCGGAAGCCGCGTCATCTTGCGGTAGCTGGCTTTCGACGTGTGCGTCCGAAGACGTAGACAGATATTCACCCACGTCAAAAAACGTGTCGGCCTCCCGTGAAGGGCCAGCCAAGTCCTCCTGCTCGAGCGGCGGAAGATCCTTTACGGCAGACAAGACATCTCGGAGATGGAGAAGCTGCGGATCAGTCTCGTCGGCACTGATGCCGGCCTTCATCTGCTGAATGCATTGCTCGACCTGGTAGATGACCTTGTCGAGCCCAGTCCGTTTGCTGCGTTTGGCTGAGCACGCAGCCAGCCATCGAAGCACGCGTTGTTTCACTTACTTCTTCGTGCCCTTCTGCCTACCGATGTGATGGGACGTGATGACGCATTCGTCGCCTTTCTGGCGACACCGTCTGCAGGTCGCGTCTCCGAGCTCGCGATGGCATTTTGTCTTTGTTCTTCTGCAGGCCAGACAGGCAGCCTGCCTGCTACTGCTGCTACCGCTTCCGGAGTCTCCCATGATCGGCACCGAGGCGGGGAGACGGGGAGACGGGTACAGTGGCACGGTGGTCGTCGGTCGGGAGCAGACGGGAGGGCAGAGAATCCCCGCGAGCTTTGACTCAGCAGGCTCCTTTGCCGCGGCACGACAAGCCCTGGGGAAACCACAACACCAACACCAAACACACACTCATGGCACACATGCATCACCAAGGCCATCTCTCCGGCGGGTAATTGCCCGGCCCTTGTCGCACAACGCGCTCATTAGCCTACCTCATCCAATTGGCGTCACGCCCTTCGGCTCTCTCGGGCGCAGCACAGCCAGCGCTCAGACACGCACCGGAGCTACTTCTGGGGCCGAAGCCTCGTCGACGCGCGACGCCTTAAGACCAGCGACCAGCAGCCACCCGTCCCTGCCGCGCTCCACCACCTTCCCACACACCCCCAAACCCATCATGTCGAAACTCTCCGCTCCGCTCAAAGCGCTCATCCACGCGCCCTTTGCCCGGCCCGACGTCACCGCCGCCCCCAAGGCCATCCGCGCCGTCTACCAGTCGATAGCGAAAGATGCCGCGGCGCGGGACGTCGCGAAGCCGTGCTGGCTGACGATTGCGGTGCGCAGAAACGGCTCCCCTGCTTTTCCCTTACGCGACATAATCTGACAACCAATGCTACAGACAGCGACGACAATGACGCTCAACTCGCCCGCGTCGCTCAGCACGCTCTACGACGTCGCGAACACCTCCCCCTCAGCCTCAACAGAAGCAGAAGCGCTCCGCACAGCCGAGCACATGCGCGAAGTCGGACTCAAATGCATCTCCTTCAACGGCATCCCGCGGAGCATCAACAACCTGGGCATATTCCGGGCGTCACTCCCCGCCCACATCAGCGCAAGGCTCACAACGACACCCACGCGGGAGCCGAACGCGCAGAACATCGCCGCGATATCCGCGCGCGGCCGCGCCCTCTGGGACGACCTCTACCGCCCCTTTGAGGAGAAGCTGCTCGCCAAGCTGGGCGAGTCGCACCCAGACCTGCCCGTGCATATTCTGCACAGCCACTACAGCGCGCTTTTGTCGGACCCGGCGCCCACAGCCGAGGGGGAAGAAGAGGCACGGCCGCGCGCCGGCCGCGTCCTCACGTCTTTGATCGCGATAGCGTGCCTACGCGCGCAGACGGGCGTGGCGCCGCAGGTGGTGTCGCACGTGTTTGGGCTGCGCAAGGCGTTTGAGGCGGGGGCGGTGGCGAGCGCGGAGACGGCGCTGCCGGGCGCGAGGTGGTTGGCTAGTGATGAGGGGAGCGTGTGGGTGCTCGAGACTGTGGACCGTATTGTTAGGGCGTTTGGGGAGCCGAGTGGCTCGACGTTTGCGCCGGGGGTGGGGGCCAAGTTGTAGCTTTGATGGTGTGTGTGGACTGTAGATGGGTGGGTGGGTTCTTCGGTGTAGATGTTTAGAGATGAGAGATTTATAGTTTTATTTGTAAATAGTTCTTCTACATATGCAATTGCTTTCTCTATCACCTTGTTCAAACAATACCGAAATTCATAGTGTATGTGTCTAAGTAAATATCCACATGAAAGACCTCCTAAGGCAAGTCGTAAATAATCCCTATTTCCTCTATATGCTCTATTATAAATTTATAATGTATACATTACCCCCCAACCAAATTACCCTACCCTACCCTACTCCATAATCCTCAAATCCTTCGCAACCTCAAACTTTGCATCCGTCTTCGCCCTAACCTCCTCAACCTCGACGCCCGGCGCCAGCTCCGTAAGCTCGAGCTTGCCATTCGCGCGATCGACTTCAAACACGCACTGTTTGTCCGCTCGTCAGCAAGCTGTCCCGACGCCATCTCCAACAAGAAAAGAAAGGAAAAAAGAAAACGGAAAAAATGAATAGAAAGAAGGAAAGAATAACCACTCACCAAGTCAGTAATAATGGTGCTGACGACCTTCGCCCCGGTCAACGGCAGCGCGCACGACTGCACAATCTTTGCCGTCCCGTCTTTCGCGACGTGCTCGGTCGCGACGACGATCTTGGTGACGTCCGGGTTGGAGACGAGGTCGATGGCGCCGCCCATGCCTTTGAATGTCTGGTGTGTTTACTGCGTTAGCACTGCGTTCACCTCTCTCAAGACAGCTAGTTCAGCTCGATGAGCCAGAACGGCAACTCAACTCACCTTCCCCGGAATCATATAGTTGGCCAAGTCCCCGGCCGCGCTGACCTGCAGCGCCCCAAGAATAGACACGTCGACGTGCCCGCCGCGGATCATGCCGAAGCTCTCGGCGCTGTCGAACGTCGATGCACCGGGCACGAGCGTCACGGTTTCTTTGCCTGCGTTGATGAGGTCTGGGTCGAGCTCTGCTTCCGTCGGGTACGGGCCCATGCCTAGGATTCCGTTCTCCGACTGTATCCAGACCTTAGTAGTGGGGTCGAGGAACGATGGCGCGAGGGTCGGGATGCCCACGCCCAGGTTCACGTAGTACCCGCTCTTCAGCTCTTTGGCTGCGCGGCGGGCGATGCGCTCGCGCCGCGTTTGTGCTTCGCTCTTCTCGCCACTGACGCTCTTTGCGCCCGCCTCCTCCCGTACCTTGCGCACCTCGACCGCCTTCTCCGCCGTCGCAGGGACGATGCGGTCGACGTAGATACCCGGCAAATGCACCTCATCGCTGCGGATCGCACCGAGCGGCACAATCTCCTCGGCCTCGACGATCGTGAGTTTCGCCGCCTTGGCCATCAGCGGCGCAAACGACTTGGTCGTGTGCCTAAAGACGCAGTTGCCGGCCTCGTCGGCCTTCCACGCGCGCAGGACCGCCACATCGCCCGGCAGGGCCTGCTCGAGGACGTAGGTGCGGCCGTTGAAGTCGCGGGACTCGCGGGGCGTACCCATCTCGAGGACAGACTTGCCGGCGTCGCCGAGGCGGACGGGAATACCCCCCGTCTGGACCAGCGTGCCGACGCCCGTGGCGGTGTAGAAGGCGGGGACGCCGGCGCCGGCGGCGCGCAGGCGCTCGGCGATGGTGCCTTGGGGGCAGAGCTCGATGGCGACGCGGCCGGCGAGGTAGTCGGCTTCGAGCTTCTTGT
This sequence comes from Aplosporella prunicola CBS 121167, assembly GCF_010093885.1. Classification (NCBI taxonomy): domain Eukaryota; kingdom Fungi; phylum Ascomycota; class Dothideomycetes; order Botryosphaeriales; family Aplosporellaceae; genus Aplosporella; species Aplosporella prunicola. Next base: position 1,398,825 of record NW_022983532.1, on the reverse strand, counting down.
TGTTGCCGAGGTAGGACATGACGAGGCGGGAGAGCTGGCCGGTGGAGGCGAGGAGGGCGAGGCCGTAGTTGTCTTTGCCGGCGTTGTTGCTGACGGCGGTGAGGGAGTGGAGGGAGGCGGGGCCGCGGCGGGCGAGGGCTTCGATTAAGGTTTCTGTCGATGGGAAAGGTGTTAGCGGTTTGGTTGAGGAAATGCGGGAGAGAGGGTTGGGCGTACGCGCTATCCCGCATAGCCCGAAGCCGGCGCTCAGCAGCGTGGAGCCGCTCTGGATGTCTGCGACGGCGGCGTCGGCGTCTTTGTACAGTTTCGACTCGCCGCGCTTGACGACTGGGGCGGTGGGTGCTTGCGCGTTTGGTCGTGCCGGGGTTGGCCGCGCATCTTTCTGGAAGTAGCGGCGCCCGGCGCGGACGTTGATGGTGAGGGGTCGCGCGGCGGCGAGGCGGGTCGAGGCGGCGAAGAGGGTGGAGGGGGTTCGGGTTGCGGCGCGCGTGGCGCTGCGCGAGAGGGTGAGAGACATTTTTGGAGGGACAGCGAGGGGGCAATGGGCGCGCAGTGAGTGGGATATTTGTTGACTCTCTCGGAGCTACATCTGGACGCCGAAGATGACGTCTAAAGCACTGGCCCTCAGCCCGCCGTTTCATCGCTCAGGTACCCCGTCCTCGGTCCTCACTCCACTCAACTTCACCTCAGTGCCCACAAGCCCTTTCCTTCCTCACGCCTCACCGCCCCCCACAATCTGCGACCGATGATAAAAACACGGCCCCTCGCTCAGCACCTCATGCGGCGGCACCCTCGCGTCCAAAAACGGCAAAAACAGCGAAATGGTCGTCTCGTCGGACGGGAAGCGCGTGCGGTGCCCGGAGCCCGTCGTGTCCACCGCGACGATGAGGCCGTTTTCGCCGCCGAGGATCCAGGCCTCGTCGGCGCCGTGGGGGAGGGAGAGGTGCGCGAGGCCGGACGCGAAGCTGACGAAGCTATAAACATACACGCGCACATTAGTATGTAAGGTAGGTATTTCGCCGTCTTCACGGGACACGCACGCAGGCACGGGCGCATTATGCACCTGGCCGTCAAACCGCGGCGGGATGACGGCGAGCTCGGCCCCGCTGGCGACGTCGAGCCCGAAGCGCTGCGCGCCGATGATGCCGGGGGTTGTGGGCGCCTGCAGCGCGTCCGAGAAGCGCCAGCACTGCAGCGCCGAGTTGTTTTGCGCGTTGGTCACGATTGCCGTCGCGGTGAGGTAGGAGGGCGCGGTCGCGTTCTCTGCTGCGGCGGCGCCGGCAAGGAGGAGGGCTTGCAGGGAGGACTTCATGGTTGTGGTTGTGGTGGTGCGGGCGGATGAGTGCGCGTTATATACTCGGCGACTGCGTAGATGCATCTTCAGCTGGCGGGGTGGCAGGCTGCGCGCGTAGCCACGAAGCTCCGGAACGGGCTAGAGCGCCATGATGGCCGAGGTCGTACAGACGGCAACAGCATTTTCGTCGCAGCATGCAGCGCGTCAGTTATGGATTCTGAGGCTTGAACGCCTTTCCGGCCATCCGCTCCTCAAAAGACGGGAGAAGAGAAGCTCCGCGGTCGCGGACAGGTGTCGCGCCGGGGCCCGAGTAAGTACATACGTAGTCGGCGCAAACATCTTCGGCGTGCTAGATGCGTTCGCTAGGTCAGCTCTCATGTTTTTTCTTTTCCTTTTCCACAGCAGAGCGCCAACACGCCTTCCAAAGCCACCAACCAACCGACTCGATCTTCCCTTTCTATTTCTCTCCCCTTCACCCCCTTCTCCGTGAAAGCTCCCATAACTCCGGGCGCCGATCCACACGCTCGGACCACGCGTTTGCCAGCATGGCGACCCCGATGCGGTGGATGGCGGAGACGAGGTGGGGCTGCCCGGTGACAGGGTCTGCAAATTGGGAGGAGCGTTCGCTCAGACTGCGGTTACTAAGGGCACTGGTTTTGCGCGGCTGCTGTGTCAGCTCGTCTGTCGCGTTCGTGTGCGTGAGGGGGCGGTATGTGGTTGGTAGGTTGGGTGTGACTTCATACAATGACGACTGACGAGGCAGCTTCTGTAGATGTCAAGGAAATAGAATATCACCAGGTATGTACACTCTTCTGTTGACTATCCTCTGATCAGACCCAACAAAACAAAACATCAAGGTACGTAGTAACGTAGATCGGTAGAGTGTTGGATCTCGACTTCCGCCCAGCCGACGACCGACAGCATCTCCACAATACACAATACACAATACCTACCCCAACCGTTCAATGTTCGTGCTTCCGCTGCGTCAACACCGCACCAGCTGTACTGTACCAAGCAACCCTGGACCTAGGTAGGGGTGAAAAGACGGTGAGGTACTCCGTAGCCAACATTTCGATAGCCGTTGCGCGGTCTCGAACAACACGGAACCCGCAGGCAAGGCCAGGACAGCGGCACGCGTCAGGCCAATTCCGGGGCTTGCGGCAAGAAGCCGGCGGGGAATGATTCAGCGGGGCCGCGTTCCCAAGGCCCTCGTCCACCTAGCACGGTCCTCAACGGCAATTCTAGGTAGGCAACGACGTGCGTGCCGTGCCGTGCCGGTAAGTTGTCGGTTCAGGGGACGGCTTCCAGAACTGACGTCTGGAACCCCCGGTCTGCCGGGCAGCAACAACGGTCAGCGCTCGAGCCAGTGTGGGCCTATAGTTCCCCGCAGTTAATATGCGGCGCCGATCATGGCGGCTCGTGCCGGGTGCTGGCAGGCGCACTGACGCGCCGCCCACCTGCCGGAGCCCGGAGGTGGGTGTTGGGAGCGTGAATGGGGTGAAAGACTTACGTGGTGCAATCTCTTGCGCGTGGGATAAGAAGAGCAGTTTGGGCGCTTGAGGACGGGTTTGATAGCAGCAGCACCACCACTACCGCTACCACCTCTAAAGTCTCTCGTCTCCTTCATCAACGCTTTTCTTCATCAACACTCCTACCGCACCCACGACAATGAAGTTCTTCACCGCCGCCGCTGTCGCTGCCCTCGCTGCTTTCGCGACTGCGTACACCAACGACGACATGCCCGCCTGCGCTGTAAGTCTCCTTTTACGCACCTCCCACCTCCCATCTACCAAAGCCACAACCCCAAACCACCCCCCACTAACGCGCCCCCTTAAAACAGAAACCCTGCATCGCCAAGGCCTCGAAGCAGGTCGGCTGCGGCGAAGACGACATCCCCTGCCACTGCGACAAGCTGCAGGACCTGACGAGCAAGGCGGCCGACTGCGTCGTTAGTGGCTGCTCGGATGAGGACCTGATTAGTAAGTTTTCCCGCTACTGCTGCCTGGTTGGGGGGATAGGGAAAAGAAGGTGCGGTGCTAATGTGTTTGTGTGTTGTGACAGAGACGCAGCAGGTCTCGAAGGATGTTTGCAACTCGCAGTAGATGGAGTAGATGGTTGCGCGTGTTGTGGTGATGCTGGGGATGAAGATGTGGTGGTTAATCAAGTAATGTTAATTGTTGGGAGAATATGCAGTTGTTCTTCTGACTTGGTTGTAATGTATCGTGTTTGTGGTTTGTTGCTTTGGAGCAGGTTCGTAGCGTGCTTGAGTCGTTGTCGTTGATTGAGGGGAATCTGGGTGCGCTGTGAATAGGTTATGGGGAAATGGAGAAGGCTGGAAGAAGATTGAAAGAGATTACGTGGAAGAAAAGGAAGAGGACCAAGAAGAAAAAGAAAAAGAAGAAGTGAAGGAAAGAAAGAATAAGATGAAGACGAAGACAAAGAATGAAGAAGAGTAATGAAGAGGAACGAAGAAGAAGAAGAAGAGTATTATATAAGCAAGTACTAAGAAAAGAGTCGGTCTTTAGACTTCTTTTGTCAAGACTATTGAGGCTGCGTGGACTTACTGACGTGCTAACAGCCCGTAGGTACTTATATGCGTAGTCAGCTCAGTTAGTGTATCTTCTCAGCTTCGTTATTCGCAGCGACCTCTCTTCCAATCAACTCACTGTCGGGTTTTGATTTAGCCTATGTCACATCTACATGGCACTGAACACGCTGCAGACTCTGAACTGCGCCATGCATTAGTCGATCAGCATGGCGGTGGACATTGTGGATGCACTGGAGCGGGCGGGGTTGTTGAAATAGTAAATTTTAGCCGTATGACCTCTCAGGGCTTCCCTGGTGGTGGTGATGGTCAGGCCCACGAGCATATCATCGGTTTCCCCACCCTTTCCGGCCCCCTGATTTGCATAGCCATTAGCTTATTGTTCTGTTCAGCTGGGCGCATCGTCTCCGTGTTCCAACGGAGAAGAGCGTCCGTCCAGGCTTGCGGTCACCATCAGTACATACTACACCGTCTACACGTGTAGTTGTTTTCGTGCGCCACGATGAGCTTTCGATTACGCTACATTCAGCTGTTGCTGACGTGCATATCTATCCTTGCAGGGTCATTTGCGAACGGCAGCCTCCGGACACAAGCCTCATTATAAGTCGATGTCCATTAGAGCCAGCCACGACACACGCATAATCTCCAGTCAGTTTCTATTTATTATGGCAGGTGTGTTCACGTGTCTCCCAGCCCTAAGGCTTTGTTCGAGACCATTACGCAATTTTAGAGTGGTTCGGCCTCTGTGCAAGGCGGCGTACAATGGGGCGTACAATGGGGCGGTGTTCTAACTTCTAGGTCACAGCCATAGATAATGTGGAACTGGCGAAACCCTTGTTGAACCTAGTTTATTGGGAGGTGAGCTTTTGCTACGGCTGAAGTTGAATAGACTAGATTCTGATAGAAATGTGAACGTTATAGTTTGCCCCATTTTGCAATAAGGAATAAAACATTAAACAATGATCGATATAGCCCTAGTCAAAGCCTATTGTCCGTAACTGAATAGATTACTTGGCATTAAAAAATATACACAGAAAGAATAAAAAGAATCTGCTAATCAATAGGGACCGCCAGTGAACATAGGCTGTTTCTCACTATCCCTGATCAAGGTGTCTAGATCCTCTGGTTGGTCTTCATCTTGGTGATTCGTCAGGAAATGTCTCCTCGCCTCTGCATGCGTGTTTTTCCGAGTCGAGCATGAAGGGCAGAGGAAGTAAGTACAGTAGGTGAAACGGTTCCACCTTCCAGAGTCCTCGCGTATCCTGGCTCTTCTTAGGTCAACTAGTAGCTTCGCACATGCCGTGATTTGACTCTCTTCGTTGATAAGGAATTCTCGTACCACAGTTTCGATAATAGTTTTCGTAGATGGTTTACCAATACCAAGAGAGTCATGTTCTTTCCACTGATCGAGTTTCAAGCCCCCCACTTCGGGACCAACCTGGAATCGAAAATAAGGGCGGCTCCCCAGGCCCATCATTATTGACATTGTCAAGCTATTCTCGAAAACATCCGTCAGGTGCTCGACTGCTCGATGTATTTGGTCGGTGGTTTTTGCGATTCGGCGTGGCCGTAAGCGGCGCTTGACCTTATCAACTACGGGCTCTGGCTTAGAACCGGTTCCGACGCTCACTACGTGGTTGATTGTAAGGCGACGCGGTGCGCCCGATGTTGTTTTATTGTAACAACCTTCTTTGAGGTACACCTCGGTAAATCCAGTCACCGTTGGATTGTTGAATCCCAATCCTCCATCAGTGTATTCAATTCCTTCGATATCCATTCCATCGAGGTAGCTGTAAGCAGCGGATATCGCTCTGGCAACCTGCCATATATGATCTGTATTCGCTCGTCCAGGGTTGCGGATATGGAGACTGTAATCTTGGGGGACGTAGGAGTTGTCATAGGTTCGGAAGAGGTATGGTTTTTCGAGTAATGGTCCATTGATGGATTTCGCTATGACAATACTTATTACAAAGTTAGTGGATGACAGTTCCATCATGATAAGGACAAAAAGTCACTTACGTCTTGCAAAGGTCCTCTGGAGACTCATATTTGGAGAAAATGTCACGGTGCTGACTCTGTCGAGGTGTTCTCATTTCCACGATCTGCTTGATTTGAATTTCCAAACCTTTTGCGTTGTATTTTGGTCTGAGCAATATACGGAGTATCTTCTTCTTGGGTTTCTTGAAGACGTCTCTAGCCATGGCCGGATATAGGCTAATGCATTCTTCAATGCTCATACGTAGACGTCCGAGCATGATAGCGTTGAGCCTTCCGGGATTAGCACAAAATCCGCTTGGCGTTGAAAGATAGTGGGTCCTACCCTCCAGTGCTTGTCCCAATCATATAGTCGAAGTAGTGGCAGGGCAGAAAGCCATCAAGTCTTGGTGTCTGGGACACATTTGGTTTTATATTGGATGCCTCATTTGGGAGTGTTCCTGAAGCAGAAATCTGCTCACATGTCGGCGGGTCTCGTGGCAAGAAGCTTGAACTGTGTGGTCCGTCAAGATGTTCGCTCTCGATTCTGGCGATGGCTCTCATAAGTCCTTGCAGCACCAGAAGGCTTGCGTAACCTTTTACACCTCCACCATCTATAGTATGGTGAGCAGTTAAATGATTCAATCAAAGAAGTTATCGTACCGAACGAAAGAATTGTCCTTTCATTCCAATGGTTTATAGGACTACCTCCGACAGGCTGTCCATATTCATTTAGCGAATGAAATTGAGGTTTGATCTCATTTGCCATGTGTTGTTAGTTTTATTGTCTGACAATTACACCCCTTCCGAGAAATGAGAACTATTTATCTATGCCTTAAGCTCCCTGGTCCCTACCTATGATATTCAGTGCTAAAATGGGCTGTCTAAATTCCCTTTTATTATGCGTTTAATACTGCGCCTAGTGTTAAATTGCATATTAGTTTTCGTGAGGCAGAATTTGGGCGCAAGAAAATCTGCGTGGAAATAAGCGATATGAACAGTTGTGGCTTTTGGTAGAGAAAGCCTCATTCTGAAGCACAATTTCCGTGGACGGCTAACTACAGCTCTCCATAAACGTGATGCATTGCAGTGCGTAAATAAAAGTCTGCACCGCAAGGCTGTAGTTCAGCCAGACCATATTTATCTCTTAAATTGTAGTGGTGTAGCGTAAAAAGTCAGCAGATCCTAGGGATTTAAGAAGATAGGTCCATTTACAGGTCTCGTGAGCAGCCACACACTTGTCCTTTTCGTCTTGTCTTAGGGCGGAAATGGCTCCTGCTGACACGAGGTGACGTTAGCTATGTTATCGATTTTCCATAGGCTACAGACTATAGTGGCTTGCATATTTGGTCGGGGGTGGGGATCCTGATGATCCTGCAGCGACGGCGGTGGTGGCGGGGGCGGGAGCGCGGTCGGGATTCTGCAAGGCTTTGTGATACCTACCCAGACGTCAACATTGTCCGCCTTGTAAAAGCGAGTGATCACAGTTACATTGCAACCATATATAACCCGCGCGATCACTCACCATTTACCAAGGAATCCAACATCATAAAATCTATAATCGCTCAACTTATTTTCGTTCATATTCAATATCATTCCATCCAAGGTTGCATGGATCCCAAACCCCATGTTCCGGTAATCGACAGAGGTGTTCAAACTCTTGGTCCTGAGGACGAGCATAGTGGAGGGGCCTTGAACACAAGGATTTCGATCGAAGAGTCTGCTGAATATCCAAGCATAGATGATGCCAGCATCGCAAAAACTCGAAGTTGCAGTCCTAAATGGATACAGGCTGAACAGGGCCATCCAGACGATAATGCCTCTCCAGGGGCACTCAGACAACCTCACACCAGATCATCAAAAGTTATAGTCTACGACTCCGAAAAAGAAAAGCTCTACGTCAAAAGTCTAGATGAAGTGAGAAGTATGATTTCTAATATCCAATCCAATGAAACAAACAGGTTGCTAACATCTACCAGACTATCGAGCGATTGTTTTCAGGTTACCATCTCATAGAAGCAAAGCCGTCCACGTATATATCGGCAGTGTAACTGAAGTGGGACTTTCGGCCAACTATCGAGCCCGTATCACCACCAAGAAGCGGTTCTTCGATGGGCTTCAATACTACCAAACAATTCGGTTGGACCGCCTAAGTTGCCAAAGGAAATTACAGCTTCTATTTGGTCAAATAAAATGGCTTTTCGTTCTGATACCTAGCACTGAGTCCAACACATCATCAGAGAAAAGCTACTAGCCTGGGAATAGCGGAGCAAACCCATATAAGACCAATATTCTCGCAAAGGAGGTTTGGTAAATGTTATAGGCGTAACGGTTATTTAAGTTCCTTGACTGGGTGGACTTCCTATCTCAATTCCAACTACTTGATATTATTGTAGCGCGTGCGACAAGAGAGACCAGTTTGGCGAACCAAATGTATTTAACAAAGAGTATATAGCTCAACCACTCACTCAAAGCTATTAGCTAAATAGCAGTAGCGAATCCAATATACATTCAAATCAAGTTATCTAACTACCACTATGAATGCCGCACGTCTATATTATAATGACCCCCTTAAAAATGAGCAGAGAAGTCTACGTCCCTATAAAGAATTTTAAGAACAAATGAAGTCGACGATATCATCCGTACTCGCATTATACATTTGCAATAATGGGGATATCGAGAATAACGTTTCTTTTAGAAGATGTCGCAGGTCTTAGTTCTAACATCAGCTATACCCAAAGCAGCATCTAAATCAGCAAGCAACAGCTTCGAAAAACATGCAAAAACTTCTTTATGAATCGACATGCAGTTATAAGTAAGTCTACTTTCCCCCTACTCCAACAACTACGGTTCGCGCCCCCAATCACAGTTCTCCAGAAAAAAACCACAGTCCGTACCTACCGCGGTTACCTACCAGCCCAGCAAGGTACATAGCCTTCCGCTATAAAACCCAAAACTCCCACAAAGCAGCCACGCCACGCCAGCAACAGACCGCAAACAGAAAACGACGCCTCCATCCCCACCCACCCACTCACCCACCACCATGAAGCCGCACCTCTCCCTCTCCCTCCTCGCAAGCATCCCCCTTCTCCCCCACCACACCACACACGACCCAAAACCCCAACCCCAACCCCATCGTCGACCTCCCTTACGCCCGCTACGTCGGCATCACCGACATCCACGCCGGGATGCGCCACTTCCGCGGGCTGCGCTACGCCCACCCGCCCGTGGGGGAACATCGGTGGCGAAAACTGCGGCCGATTGCTGGGGCTGTGATGATGGAGGAGGGGGGGAAGAGCACGACGAAGACGGAGGAGACGAAGAAGGAAGAGAAGGAAGAGGGGAAGGAGGAGGAGGAGAGGGAGGAGGTAGGGATGCAGGACGCGACGACCCCAGCGCTGCTCTGCTACCAAGCGGAGCCGTACTCGCTGTGGGCGCGGGAGGCGGCGCCGGGGCAGGCGTACTGGAACCAGGAGCGGAAGCAGGGGGAGGACTGTTTGGTTATTAATATAATGGTGTAGGTGGAGGCTCAGACGCGGAGTATGGCGCGCGCGTATAGAAGATGGTGTTTGGGGCGGATGGCGGGCAGCACGCGGCGACGAGGCCGTATCTAATAGATCGAGACGTTGGCTTTCCGCGGGCGACGAACAGGACGCTGCTGGATATTATAGCGGCGTATTGGCTTAGCTTTACTGTCACTATAATCCGAACACGCTGAGGGATACGCGCGCGCCGATTTGGCCGGCTTATGCGGGTGGTGAGGGTGGTGCTTTGGGGACGAATGTCTTGAGCGTAGGGGGGGACGACTCTGTAACTGTGGGGAGTGATCCGGATGATTCGCCGAAATGCGACTTCTTTGGCTCTCATGACAGCGTTGTCATGAATTAAGGGTGTTTGGACTATGGAAGCAGAGATGAAAAGTTCAGATAGGTAAAGAAACATTAAATACTCACTCGATTAACCTCCTTTCCTCACTTAATTCTCCACAGTAGCATAGTCCTCCGGCAACGTCAAATTCACAAAATACCGATCAATCACCTTAGCCGCCTCGCCTCCCAGAATATACGAGATATGCCCATCCCCCTCCCTCGTCAACAACACTGCGCTGGGCAACTGCTCCCGCAGCCCCTCGGCCCAGATATACGAGGTCGAGGGATCCCACTCCGAGTTCACCATCAGCAGCGGCGGCGCCTTCGCCGTCATACTCGCGTTTGCCAAATGCTGCGGATTGGTCACCGGCACCGGCCAGCCAAGGCATCCCGCCTGGTAGCTATACGACTGCGACATACCCCACGTATGTGGCGCAATCACCCTCCCCATAGCCTCTTTATACGCCAGATCCGCAAACTCGCGCGCCCCATGCTCCCAGTCCAGACAGCCCACCGCCAGGCTCGGAAACAGGACGCTGGTATTACTGTGCACAACCGGCGTAGAAAGCAACGACGCGTTCCCCGCTGCAGCCTGCGCCAGCGCGCCCGCGAGCCCGCCCCACCCCCCGAGCCCCAGCAACGGCGCCGCAGATTTGAAGCTCAGCCACCCTTGCGCATTCTGGCGGATCTCTTCGCCTGTGACGTCTGCGCGACAGGCATTTGAGACGGTGCATGCGGGCGCCGGGATCGGTTTCTTGTCGGCTGCAGCGGTGACATTGTCCCAGAGGTCAAGGACGTCGCGGTCGTAGAGGACGCAGTCTTCCTTAGTCGCGTTGGCGCACCAGACCGCGAAGCGCGTGAGCTCCGTCTCGTAGGTCCATGCTTCGGCGAAGAGGGTCGATGTCTCAGAGGTGCTGTGGTCGACGTTGCCGTCGAGTGCCATGGCGCGGATGTTTTCAGGGAAGAGCTCCGCGTACGCGGCAGCGATCTGGGTGCCGTACGAGAGGCCGAGGAAGTTGAGCTTTGCGCCGTTGTCGAGGGCCTGCCTCACGGCCTCGAGGTCGCGAGCCACGCTCGTCGTGTCCAAGTGCGCGAACAACGGGCCCGTAAGCTCGAAACAACTCTCCCCCAACGCCTTGTTGTGTGCAACCATCTTTTCAAATTCCGTCTCATTGGTCGGGAATAGCGTAACCCGCTCGTTCCATAATGTCGTATTGCAGCGCACCGGTGGATTGCTGGAGCCCACACCCCGCGGATCGAAACCCACAATGTCAAAACTATCACGCACGCCGGGCGTAAAGATACCAACATCAATCCCATCCAATTCGGCAGCAGCCTCTCGCGTAATGTCATCGGTCGCGACGCCGCCCGGCCCACCGGGGTTGAAGACGACGCTTCCGATGCGCTTCGCCGGGTCACGGGCGAGCAAGCGGTTGAGGCCGATTGTTATTTGGGGGCCGTGTGGGGTAGCCCAATCGAGCGGGACGGCGAGGCTGCCGCATTCGATGATGGTCGTATTGGAGGTGTTGAGTGAAGGCGAGCAGGGTGTCCATGTGATGGTGTGGTTCGTGTTGTTCTGTGGGGAGGCTGTGGGTGCGGCTGTGGTTAGGGCGGCGAGAAGCGCCCAGGCTGAGAGGCGCGCCATGATTTTGGATCTGGTAAGCAGATGAATGCCTTGGGACTGACGGGTAACCTTATGTCGCTACTGAGCAGCGACCAAAGGTGCGTCGTCCGTTGAGGGAGTCCGTCCGCGTCCGTTTCTTTATACCCCTCCCGACTCACATACCGCTTGACTTTCCCACAAAGCACATGCCGCGGGCGTGCGCGTCAATCAATAGATGAGAGTTTGGGTATGATGGAGGTGGTGGCTGGAAAGCGTATGTAGTAAGCCGCGGCGCACCAGCTCTTCCACAGCAGCTAGGCTTCCATTGGGAAGTCAGCCTGAGAGGCGTCCCGTCTCTCCTCGACTAGTCTCTCACCGGTCTGCGCCTACGTGTCGGGGTATATGTGCGCATTTTAGCTCCGCTGGTGCCGCTCTCCGCCGTCTGTCAAGTGTAGGTAAGTTCTGTTACGGTCAGCTAGTCGTTCATTCACCCCCGCCAACGGGACGTCTTGGCTGAAGGTGATGTCATCCGAACGCGAACCAGCCGTCTGGGTTCATGTCAATACATTGATCGATAGAGCGACGAGGGACGGCGAGGAATCGTGACATGACTAGGTCTGATGAAACGGATGGAGAATTGGATGAAGTCGGTGGAGGTGGAGACGCGACGAGAGGAACGAACGGACTGCAGGGCTGAGTGCGCGCGCGCATCGCTCCGCCCCGGCCCCGTGCCTGCCGCTCCGGACCAGGGCAGCTGCCCCATCATCATCCATCCTCCCTTGCTTCTGCAAAATGCATGCCATGTCCTGCGACTCTTGCACGTTACCCACGACTCAAAAGCTCAGAAACAACCTCCGATATGTCTACACGACCCTTCCTATGCCTAGGACCGTGTCGTAGAATGACGGAGCACGACTCCGTCCTCGAGCAAGAAACTCGCGTCGCACGCCGTCGCGTATGCAGACAGCCACTGCCAGCCACGAAAAAAGTGGGACACCATTCTGCTCTCCACAGCCGACCGACGACAAAATGCACTCAACCATTGCAAATGCCTCGTTGGGCGCGGAGCGTTGCTGTCAGCTTCTTCAACGACCTCGCCGCCTCGCCAAAGCGCCGTCCCAGTTTTTCCAATACCCGACCTGCGTCGCCGGGCACCGGGATAGGCGGATGCGTTCTCGTCAAAGCCTCAGGTTTAGGAAGGTATCAAGGCAGCCCACACCAACGCGTTCGCCAGCAGGACCAGCTCAATCTTGAAATTCCTCCGGCTACCTTATCTGGGTGCGACGAGGACAGCAGAGCACGGCGTTAGCTTCGCTGCTCTAACGATGCGATTTGGAATGAAGATCGTGCGAAACAGACTCTCAGTAACATTGGTGAAGAAAAGAAACGGGGGGTAGCATCGCTCGAGGCGCAAAGTCGATTTTAACTTGCGGATCCGAGGGAACGCCTATCCCTGCACATTCACCGGGTAAAGGCCCAGTGCTAAAAATAGAATCCTCCGTGGATGCTCATCCACTTGGACGGTGGTAAGTAGCCTTTGGACCTGTTCCTGCAGTGTTTACGGATGTATTTCCGCAATGGGTAAGGAGCACGAAAATGCCCGGCCCTTGGCTCCTTGCTGAACTAATCCGTACTGCCCGCAGCGGAAACTTGGACGAAAGTCCTGCTTGATTAAACATGCTTACTTCATAGCAACGTAAATGGCTTCTCTCCACTCATAATAAGCTGAGTAAGATCGTTGATAGGACGCCGCAGAGTCCCAACGGCAAAGCTTCCTCTTAAGCGTTTTCCCACATCCAACGACATCACTGTTCGCCGCAACCGAGAGGACAGCAAAGACCGTGCCTGCATTTCCCAACAGCAAGTCATTGCCTTTCCCTGCACGCTACCCAAGTGTCTAGGTAGGCAGCACCGAAAAGCTCCATCACTAGCGGCGAGGGCGTAATCCACATGCAAGTCACCCACCACACTGGCTCACCGGCCAGCCTCCTAGCGCCCGATTAGTGCATGACACGCTCGCATATGTACGGATCGACCCGAGCGGCTGCTGTCATACCACACACTTGCAGCGGCGAGACAACGAGTCCAGCTGCTTGTCTCTTGGCTGGGCTGATCGTGACTTTTCAGAACCAGTCGTGGGATTTGCAGCATCTAGTCTCGTATGGCCACACTCGTATTCCATCCATCCCGTTACATCAGGAATCACGCAACGGACGGCAGTTAAGTCTAGGCGCTAGAGCAGACACGCTCGTGCATGCGACGTTATCGCTGCAGAGCTGCTGCCGTGTTCAGGTATATAAAGCCAGGCGACCAGAGCAAAAACCCCAGAACCACCACACCGGACAAGCCAACAGCTTCGATCACTCAAACACTCCCTTCAAGAACAGTCTACGCAACGCCAACCATGCACGCCCCAACCCTCCTCCTCAGCACCCTCGCCCTCTTCACCACCAACGTGGCCGCCGCCGCTCAAGGCGTCGCATCCCTCAGCAGCATCGAGACGCACGCGCCCGCCAGCAATGAGGACTTTGAGCGCAGCGTCAGCTTCAACGTCAAGGACACCGACTCCGCGGACCCGGTCACCGCGTTCTGCGGCGCGAGCTGGGACGTGAGGGAGCAGGAGTTCCCCACTGAATATGTACGTAAAAGCCGCCGAGACTGACGGACTGCCGAGGATGCCAGCAAGAGCGCTGGCTTGGATGCATATAAGAGGCTTGCTGACCCCACTGAGCCGCGCAGACCCACTGCAACGCCACGTCGTGGGCGTGGTACGTGACGAGCTGGGGCGACGGGTTCGGGCTCGAGCTGCGGCACACGTACATTGACCGCGAGGCGCGGTGCGTACTTCCCACTCCCCCCTCTGTTTCACCATTTCCGCTCGCAACTTCCGCAAGACTAATTAGTTAATGCCTGTTACAGCAAGTTCCATGAACGGTTTGGAAGCCCCCAGGTCATGGGGCTGCAGAGCTGCTCGGAGGCGACGTCGCGCACCGGCGATTGCGTGTATTCGCCGTTATCGGTGCCGTTTTATCGCGAGATTACTGGCCCGACTTCTTAGGGGTGGTGGGGGAGGAGTTAATGTGGGGGTTGCAGGTGAGGGGGGGTTTGGTTTCTTCTTGTCGTACTTATTCTTTTATACTTGATAGAGCTAAATAATGGATCTTATGACTGGTTTGTAACTTGCTTTGTATAGTGATTGTGCTTGTGTCTGTATAGTCGCCTATATCTGATAATAAGCCACCCGGCCCTGGCGTCCTTCTGATTCAACTACCCATTAGCGAAAAGGCTCGTATTTAGCACGAAAATACCAATCACTGGACACCCAATCACCTACAAACAACTAGTCAAAGGCATTCTCGGGCTTGATAGATGCTACAACCCACAAAGAGCAGCACCAACCTCAGGATACCCACTTTCCTCTGCCCGCTCCCTCGCAATTCTCCCTTTCAAATCACGTGTTCCGACATCCGCGCCCTTCTTTAGCAAATACACAACCACGTCCGTTTTTCCCGCCGCAGCAGAAAAATGCAACGGCGCACCCGCCTCATCATCACCACTCCGCCACCACCGGGGCCTTGCCTCCTCCGCCGCAAACGCAACCTCATTGACATCAGCCCCTCCCTCCTCAAGCAGGACGCGAGCAACCTCCAACTCCCCCGCTCTCGCAGCCAAATGCAGCGCTCTTGACCCGCCGACCATTTCCCCATGCTTTAGCAGCAGCCGCAGAAGCGTGGCGTTCCCTGTGCAAGCAGCAGTCGTCAGATTGGGCATCCCGCCTCTCTCCCTCGCGGAGCGTGGATCCGCGCCCTGCTGCAGAAGGTACGCGATGATGTCGTTTGGTAGGTTGAGCGTGATCGCCGTGTCGATTACGCTGCCGAGATGCGCTTGGACGTGCGCGTTGGGGTCGAGGCCGGCGGAGAAGAGCGCTTGCAGTGTTGGTTTGGAGTGGCTGGAGAGGGCGCGTGAGAGGATTAGGTAGTCGATTTGCACGCCGTGCGAGAGGCAGTGCTGGAGGATGGGTGCTTGGCCGGCTGGTGCTGCGCAGTGTGCCATCTGTCGCAGAGTGGGAGGGTCGGTGCATGCGGAGCGCGCTGCGAGGGCGGCTTCGAGGGGGCCGGTTTGGCTGAGTTGTAGGACGTCGGTTTTGGTTGGGGGGTTGCGGGGTGAGGACATTTTGGGGGGATCTTGGTGGGTGGTTTGGTGAAGTTGTTCTTGGGTTTTGTGGAGGGTTGGGCGGAGATGGGGTTTTGTAGGCTGTACGTCTGCTGCCTGGGGTGGAGGGGTCCGAGCTTTAAGTGAACAAGTGGTGGTATCTACTGATATTAAGGCCAAAGGTTTTCATTGAATGCCGCGTCTGCCTTACAAAGGAGAAATATAACATGATCCCAATAAACAATCTCTCAAAGCCGTACTTTATGAAACGTCAGATCTTAATGCCTCCTAATAACCCTGAAGCCCAACGGAGATTCTACTTCATTGTACTTGTACTGCAGCTTTACATCCCCCAGCTCTTTATGCAGTGAATCCGCCGGCAACCGATAATCTGCAGCCACCCGCGCCAGCTCCGGGCATGAATCTCTTGTGGTCAACATGATGCTCGAGAACGACATGTTTGCGCTGTAACCGTTCTTGAACAGCGACCTCAACCCCACGCAGACGCACAAGAGTACAATGAAAGCACAACCACCGTATACAGAGACAAGAACAGTCCTGTTGTACGCGTAAACGTTCCTCGCTTCGAGTATGTGAACGACCGTGTCCGTTCTTTCGGTTAACAAGCTTGAGGACAAAAGACTCAGCGTAAAGTTATGCGACAGATCCTCGATGGTTTTTAGGACAGAGCCGTTCCGGCAATCATAAGGCGAGTTTTGAAGGCCGAAATTGTTGTTGTTGGTCATGGAGTTTGCTATTTCAGGACAAGCAAAGATGCCCGTTTTCGGCAAGAGGGTGTCGGCGCCGTAGAGATTTCCGTTAGCACCGTATCCGATTTCGGTGGTGAGAAGACCCATTAATGCCTCTGTTATAGACAAGGAAGCAATTTCGCCTGGTGCAAAGTCCGTGTAAATCGTATCTGTCCGTTTATTTAGGACATCAATATGGGTGAGGTTTGTGATTGTCAAAGTTTGAACACCATTGACCCAATTGAAGTTTGTGGTGTAAGACGTGTTCCAGGGCCTGCAAGTGATGTTTTGGCCGCTTTTGCCGTTCAGGTTGATGAAGAAATATTTTTGTGTTGACCCTCTACTCTCCGCCCCGGTGTAAACGGCCAACGAACGTAGCTTTCCCATTGCGGAGTTCCAGGCTGTTGTTAGTTCAGAAGAGTTGTCGTTGTTTGAATGAGAAGCAAGGGCAATGCTGAGGTTCTCGCACTTGAAGGACGGCGCGTGAAAGTCTAGCGTGTATGTTGCATTGGGAGAAGGTGGTGTGAGTTGCAAGATAGAGCCCGAGGAAGATGTCGCTGCCAACAGCCGGTTGACGTGCGGTGAAACAGAGCCAAACCGTCCCACTCCTGGCCAATCGGCCCAGAGATACGCTCTAGTTCCTGTGTCGTTAAGAATGTTGCTGGCCACGCTGGCAGTGATGTCCTTTGGCGTCATTCGAGATCGCACGGAGAGTGTACTGGGTGTGACCGTGGCGCTTAAAGGAATACACCTTGAAGACTTTAGAGAGGTTCTTCCAAGTGGAAATAGAGTCCTTACCACATTATCAGCGCAAGGACAAACAGTGTCTTTGCTTTGCGACATGCCTCCCAGTTGAAGAAAGACGTTGGATCGTAAGTCAAAGAGAACAGATTGTCAATGGCATGTAGTTTGATTGGTCTTTTCCGCATTGTAATCCATAGCCTTTGTGTGAATGTAGCTCCGACAGACGCAGCAAGGGCAGTTTTTGTCAGGAACGCAAGGCCGGTACCGATGCGGATTTCCCACTGTTGGCGAGTTTCGGAGGCAACAAAGGTTCCTTTGAGAGACTGGTAGTAGACATGATGTCCAATTGCGGAAGCAACTCCGCATAGAAACAACCCAATTATTAAAGTGGGTGCTCTCCAGTGGATGCTGCGCTGATCAACCTTCCTATTGACTCTTAGATGTGTTTACGTTACGAACGCGTGAACAGTGCGTACCCAGCAGCGCGGATGTTTAGCCCTTCGGCTCCAAAAGTTGACCCAGAGATTTCATTGCCCCGAGATGCCGCATAGCTGTCAGTAAGCTCGATCGATTCCCTGACATCAGTCTCAGGTTCAGGCTTGTTATGGGTGAGGTGATATCCTGTCGACGCCATTCTGTCGCCGAAGTGTTCTCGAAAAGAACATAAGCCGAAAAGCCAATGTTTACACGATAGGGGCTTTTCTATTATTTCAGCTGGATTTCGGCCCCCAAGAGGATGCAACGCTAGTCAGCTTTCGTTAACGGTAAACGCCGCTTCGTAGGCGGTAAGCGCCGGGCAACCAAGCAGATAAGTCGTGACTGCGGCGGTGAAACTTAGCGGAAAGGTACTAGATTGCCTAGCGCGCATGCAGAGTCCCAACCTTCATTTATCTCGTGCCTCCATTTCTCAGTACCTTCATCTCTTCGCACCTTGGCGCAACCGCATTATCGCTAGCTCGCTAACCTGCTCGCCCGCCCACCTGAAATCCTATATTTATCTTTTGTCATAAAGTACGTTGTCTAGTAACATGGTCCTCGTCTGCACTTTAGATACTCTTACTATTTATGGAAATACTTTTTAAACGATTTAAGTGCTTATTGCCATATTAAGGCCCGGTACTGTATGAAACATATCTAGGGTTAAGCATTGACAACAAATCTTTTCCCAGTAAGGCGCTAGGCTATGAGTAGCTAGTAGAGCTACTATTTGCCACTAAGACAGGCCCGGGCGTAGCTTCCCGCGGCTCGGCACGTTACCCGAAGGAACTAACTATAACTAACAGGAGACACGGCGTGCTTTATATAAAGCTACTAGTTAAAACGCTCTTTGTCAAATCCCTGCAGTTGTCTGAGAAATATAGAAAAGCTCTAAGCTATCATTCGATGGGTATTAGTTGGATGTGCGACGTGCGTTAAGTGTCCCGAACGCGGTCCTCTAAATATAAATGCTAAAGTAGGTATTTCGACATTATTCGGCAGAGTATTGCAAGGATTGCGCGAGCGTGACTGCCATGATGCTTGAGTAGGCGCGGAAAAGCAAGTTCATTCCGTCCTCAAGGCGCCGTACGTCCAATCATGTCACTGCTTACACGACACTGCATCAACCGCGATATTGGTTGCCTAGTACTATATTTAACAACTTTATTAGTCTCTAAAAAATATACAGTACCTATATTAAGTTGATTCAATCAACAAATTGGCAACATCACAGTCGAAAACCAACTTACAGTTGTTTTTAACCACGGAAACTTTAATTTTCTACCTTGTGAACGATTCTTAGTAACGTAGACATGTATATATATTTGGGTTAGGATAATAGTCGTAGGTAAAGCGCAAACACTATAAACGATATTTAATATCGACAGTACAGGTTGTTTTCGCACTGCTTTAGCTAACATAAGATTACTATGATGCTATCACTTTACGGAAGCCATTCGGTGCACTGCAAAATCTATACAGTATGAAGGTACGAAGAAAGAAGCTGAGAATGGTAACAGAGCCAATAGTCTTCATCAGTGCATAGTTGTTTCGTACGGGAACGTAACGTTAATTGTTAGTTTTTGATATCCTAGTTCTGCTTGTATAAGAAAAGTTCAGTCGAATCATCGTTCATGTTTGCAAGCCTTTCTACATCAACATCAACAACGGAACTTAACAACGGAACTTGATAAACTACTAACTGGCAAGGCTAACGATTCCACAGATCATCAATTAGTAGTCAGCCCAGATTTGTAACCCAGTAACCAGGATTGGCATCCCAGCCGTCGGTGGCCTCGTCTAGTCCAACATTCCTCCAATACCTCCATGTTCTGTAATCATTGCTATCGTGCCAAGATTCCACTATGCCGCCCCTTCTGAGGCCCAAAAACCACGACAGTGGAAGCTTGAACTCAAGATCCAAACGTTTTTCGCTGACTATATCGTCCACAATACCAAACCACGCAGCTTCTACTCCTACAGAAACGTTCATTCCATTAGGAAAAGGCTTAGTGTCGGCCGCTACTCTCAGTTTGCGCAGCCCGGGAAGAACCAATTCGCGCCACGACATCTCGTAGGCTGCAAGGGCAAGTGGGTCGCTAGGTCGAGGAGGTTCATCAATGTACCAGGATATAACCTCGAGAGATGTAATAGTCGAGAACCGGTGGGAGGGTATACCACGTGAAAGAAATGGCACATGATGGCTCCCCTCTTCCAGGTAACCTAAGGTCCTTTGTTGGTGGTCCCTGGGGCTAGTATAGATAGAGAACGGGACATTGAAAGTGTTGGTCTTATAGAGAATCGCAATGCTCTCGGAATACCTATTGAGGTTAGCGAGTTTGCTTATTTTACAGCCGGTTGATATAAAGTCATGGATAAGATGTCTACTATCATCACATCACAAACGCCCACCCGCTCGAAAAGAAGAGGTACAAAACGAGGCAAAGAAAGAAAAGGCTCTTACCCTTTGCGGCATGTAAGAAGCCACTTTGCGTTAACTTTACACGCGCTTGGGTCATGCGCAATGCCATCGACATCTTCGCAGGAAAGAAACGTGCCGCCCTTCAAGCAAGAGTCACGCCACCACATACCGTGCTTATCACAGCACGCACAGCTGATCCATCTCCATTCCACACGTCGGTCAGGACTCGCTTCGCCACTCCAACCAGCGTGGCGGAGACCTTTGGTCTTAGGCCTGTCATATGATAGCTCGATGTGCAAGGTGCGGTCTCCAAAAAGGAATCCGTAAATTTGCAAACGAATTTCCAAAGGCAACCGATTGAAAAACGGAGATTCACCCTGTGGGTGCATAGTCAAATTATTGTCATCCGACGGCGTGAGCGGACGCGGACGTGGCGATGGAAGTACGGGAGGATCCTCTGGACCAAGTATAAGAGGAGGCGACATTTTCGGTGATGGAGTTTGTCTTTCTTTCCAGTAAAGAGATTCGACATTTGCATGGTTGATGATATTGAGAAAATGGAGGGAAGATAGGGAGGTGGGGAAATGCAGATTAAATAAGGAGATCAACAGCTTCGGCCCGAAGCGATCCCATCAAGGGCTAACTAGGTAAGAGCTTATATGCGGAAGAACGATCGTACAGATATACAATTTGCCAAGTATGCCTCACTCACTTGGAACATTCGACTATGCCCAGAGGTTGAGCTTATTTTTTGCCCTAAACTTCTCGTTTCGGTCTGGACTCTGGAAGCACTTTGGAGAGTGCGAGGCGAGCCCAACCCTTCAGCACGGTCAGCGCTTGTAGCATGAAATGGGGTACTTCGCAAGCTTTTTCGTTTTTGGCAGGTAATGCCGTCTCGCACCTGATAGAGTCGGCGTATACGTCGGTGGTATCTGCAAATCATTGCCTTTTGCAGGTAGGAAATCTTAAAGGACTTGGGCTGGATGAGAGTTTCTGCACCCAATAGTCCGCATCGATTTTTACTCGTTGCGGAAAAGTCATTAAAATCTATCGTCTAAGGTTATCTGCGGAAAATACCCCCTGTTAAGTGTATACGAATTCATTGGTAGAGACCATGTGTGCATATGCGGCAGTCAGTGGAAGAGTCTTATGTGGGGCAAAAGGCCATGGCCCCCAAATAGTGGAGCCTCTCAGTCCATGACTCCCCATAAAAACCGCTTATTAACCTGCCAGCACTCTTCACAGTCTACAACAGTCGTAAATGCATCCACTATCGTGCGTGCTCTTTCAAGTCCAACTGGCGTGTGAGAAATGCAGGTAAGCAACAGTCACCATTCCACCCCACTCACTACACTCTTCTGGCTCATATGGATTTCGGATAATCCCTCCATTGCTTGGCCCTTGGACGCCTGGGAGTGAGTATTTAAGTACCGCCTCCATTCTTTGCTTTCCATAATCACCTCCTCATCATTCTCCTTGCTCATCATCCATTACCGAGCTCCAACAAGCACCAAAATCATGCAGATCAAGACTCTTGTCCTCGCTTTCTTTGTCAGCGCAGCGCTTAGCGCTCCAGCTCCTGCAAAAGACGCCAAGCAAGCAAACTGCCCGAATGGATGGACTTCCTGCGGAGTACGCTTACTCGAGCTACCCCCCTTGTGCTTTGCCTAAAAACTAACATGGCTGATAGAAATGCAACGGCACTTCATGCAAAGTCGGAGGCATAAACTACAGTTGCAAGCAGGGCACATCCGTAAGTAACAGGATATCTTTTCCTATAAAAATTACTAATAGAGCTTACTTTCCAGTGCGTCGGTAACGGTGGCGGGGATGGTGCCGCTTGCGGAGCAAGATATATTTGGGGACTTCCCGGCTCGAACAATGAGTGCCCTGTGACGGTGTAAGGGATTACCGAGTAGAGAAAAAGGAATATGTAGTCACCGATTAGCTCACTCTTCATACTACTTGTTTTTGACTATGCAATGGATTCCTCGTCCTTGCTTTTCTGTTACTTACAGTCTGCTGAAATAATGGACTAGCTCATTAGGTTTCTGCTTATCATCTAACCGGATTAATTGGACAAACGTCTCCGTCTTACAGAATCACTTAAACCTACCGCTCAAGTTATAGCATAAAAATGCGACAGAATTGTTTGCGAAGCTGATTGGATTCTGTAGAACGCAGAAGCCTACTAACTTGCCGCAAACTTTGTAAAACTTCTTTGTTTAACCATGTTTGTTTATCTCAAGTAAAGCTTTTATGTTTGAAATTGCGCTCTAGGTGTTTCCGTTTCGGTTTGTCACCAAAGAGCTTTTGTTTTTCCTGTTAGACAAACCAGGGAGCAAACAAGGAAGAGTAGGCCGGAATTCTTCTAGAATTCTTCCATGCCCTCTATATTATCATGCTCCGGAACTCACAGCTCTACACAACAGAACCAACATGAAATTCAGCATTAGAGCTACCAATTTGCCAGTCGGGGCACGTTTGACAGCTACTTACGAACATGTCGCACGTCTAAGGGACAGAAGGAATTATCAAAATGGCGCTCCTTTGCAAGGGCAAGGGCATGGTTCTGCGCTTGCGAACTTTGAGATGCAGATCGACGTCAATTCAGTTCACCCTCAGCCTACGTTAAATCGGCCTACGCCAACAAAATCTTCGCCGCTATCAGCGACACCGGATATCCGGTCCAAGGCTGGATCACGGCTTTTTGTTTCAAGAAACATCTCTGCTAGACAACGTGTTGCAGCTACCAGGAAACTCTTGGTCCGCTACAAATCCCCCATTGCCTCGGCTCTTTTGCGCTCGAATGAAAGGAATCATGTTTCTCCTGGGAATGTACAGCCGACAGGACAAAAGGTTTCACACGGAAACGTCGAGACTGGAAGAGCTTTAACGAAGGCAACTGCGATTACTGAAAAGCTCTCAGCAGCTAAAAGTATGGCCTTAGGAGAAGGGGTCCTAGAAAGGGCCGGCGCTACTACTAAATCGATCACTGAACAGACACCCGCGACAAAGGAAGTGTCAAACAATATTGCAGCTATGTCCCTGGCTGAGAAGACGCTGGAAACCAAGACTACGGTGATGCCTAAGAGAGATCTAGCAATAGTTAGTACTACATCGGACGACGAACAATCACCCACAGTGAAAAATACGGCATCAGCAAGTGATGCACCAAAAATCAACATGAATACAAGAACACTGAACATTACTGCCACGGGTCTTCCAGCGACGAGCCCAGCTGAACCGGAAAGTATATGCGCAACCAACAACGAAGCGCTAGGAAAGAACACCGAGGCAGACGTAGAGGAGCATAGTATGCCAACAGAAAATGCACTCACAACGGCAAAAAATCGAGGGGCCTTTGGAAAGAAACAAGCTGTATGCACGAAAAAGAAGCAAAAGCCCCCGCAAGAAACTATGTCAACTGATCCGAGGGACACTTCAACATCAGATACGAACTTGTGTACAGAGGAAAAGTTTACCTTGCCAGAAAAGGACGCTTCTGTCGTTAAGCACCAACCAATGAGTAAAGTCATGGCTACTGCGAAACCAACACCAACTGGGGAAGATAGTGTACCTGCAATGAAAGAAAATTCAAAGACTGGAGAAAAAGGCACAATTGCAAATGGGGCAAGCGCGCCCTCAGAAGAGACAACCACGCTTGCGAAAGAAGCTAGTGCACCCTACAAAGAGGACGTTAGGCTAGAAAAGGAGACCACAACCCTTACAGACTGCACGAAAACGCTCCCAAAGAAGGTCATACCTCCGGAAAAAGACAAACCAGCAGAAGACATGTCAGACCTATGTTTAATTGAAAAAGGAAAAAGTGCAACTGATGCCGAGGAAATATCAAATGCAATGGAAGAGTCAGCAGTACTTAATCGACAAGTACTAAGCCTAGACCTTTTAGCCTTGCAAAAGGTGATGGAAGGAAAAAAACCGTCGAAAAAGGTTTCTGATAATGGTATCAAAACTAAACATGCTGAGTTCGAGACCCTTGCCCTGAAGCCCCATGGCATTACGATTGAAGATGATCGGAAGCATGTAAATCCTTTCCAACATTTTGCCACTGACCCAGCGCCAACTACTGGAGTTATCTCGCATTACAAGAGCAAGAATGGATTGCAAGATACATCTTTGTGGTTGGAAGGAGATGACCAATTTACGGAAGATATCTTGCGAGAGTATAAGAGCATGAAGGAGTTCAAGCTTTGTGAGTCAGAGTACTCGTTATATGCTTTCGAAAATCTCCTGAAGAGAGAAATGCGTAGCCCTCACCTCCCCAATACCACCTCATGGTTGACGGAACGCATGGTTGAGTTCACTACCCGACCCGGAGATCATCACTGGGAGACACCCCCGGTAATCCATGAAAAGGTGGCACGCAAAGACTACGCATTCGACGTTCGACCTGACTGTTCATATTGGATTACTTTGCAAGCCTTCCATCCTAAGTATCGGAAGAGAATCGAGGAGCATGTCCTTGTTCGACACGGCCGCATTCTCTGGCCGTATTTCATCATTGAATTCAAAAAAGATAGCGAGTCCAATAGAAATGGTACCACTTTCAAGACAGCCAGGAACCAAATCGCTGCTGCCTCAGCAATCGGGCTCTACAATCGTTGGAAACTGAAGAAGAGAGCACTCGACGCCACTGGTCAACAATGGGGCCCAAAGACAGCACAGATGTTGCGACACTACGGCATTACTTTTGTTGGCTGCAACTACGACATTTGGTGTATTGAAGCAGATGTAGGTTCCTCCGGTACCTGGACGGGCTGTCGAATGTTCCGGCTCTACGAAGATAAATGTAGTACTGCCGAGGGCGTACATGGGTTTATTAATTGGGTGAACGAGATCCACAGTTGGGGCTTGACTGTGTATGGGCCTGATTGTGAAAAGGATGTCAAGGACTGCATTGACTCTGCGTCCGAGGCAGGGTGAGTTTTGTGTGGTTTGGCGGACACGGACAAATGGATAGGACAAGTGTCAATATTTTCCTTCCAGTTCAGCCAATATGTCTTTTTGCTTGCCGTCTTTTCAATTGTTCACTGCCCATTTTAGATTGTTTCTTAATTGCGATTTCCAGGACGACCACAGCAAGAGGCCCCACACTAGTAGGTTATGTCAAAGAGTTATCAGCAACGTGGCCCTAGTTCCCACAACAAACCCTCTCAAATATGGAACTGTTTAAAACCATAGTTGACAACATGTGTCTCTTTATGCTACCTAGAGTCCCCTCGAGCATGATTCAGCCAACGTTCACCACATCTCGCATGCCCACAACAAGATTTAGAAGAGGCTCCGAGTCCCAAGTGTTTGCTAAAAGAGTACTTTTGATGCATGCATTGAGTGCAGCAAGGACCACGGTCTGAAATTCGATTTGCACTTTCTCAAGTCCTTGTTGTGAACTCATAGCAGGATAGAGAGATTCAACATCGACAACAAACTCTTGGCTCTGCTCAAAAACGGAAGGCGTGTCCAAAGTCCCAGTGTTTTGGTACAGTCGAAACCAACCGGACTAGAGCCTATTCACGCCGCTACTGAATTGAATTGACCGTGCCTAATGAAGCATAGTCCTATATAGTTAATCCATGGATTGATTGGACTGGCCTGTTCCGCGCTCTGCCTACTTTCATCGCTAAGGGAGACTGACGTCTTTGAATTCTTTCGTAAAACCGGAGAAACCGTTGGTACGTCCCGGCTTGATATAAGGACTTTACAGGTATGGGATGATGCGTCAGTAGAGAGAAGTTGTAGAACATCCTTGAGAATGAGTTTTTGCTCCTTCCGGTCCCATTCGTCAATTCCATCGATAATGAGACGTGAAGAACCGACGTCGATGAGGATATTTGGAAGAATGCCCATTAACGGCCTCCTGGATGCCACTGGATGAGATGGTATATAGTCGTCGTGAATGTATATGATGAGGTCTGGATTGTTTTGAACAGCTTGTGCTGTAAGAGAGCGGAGAAGTCGAGTAGGACCCTCAGCGGCAGTTTCCAGGTAGCTGCAGGAGTAGTAGAATACGTTGAGCTTCTTAGCTTCCATGGACTGTATGAGTTTCGAGCAGAGGACACTCTTGCCTTCCACATACGGTCAATAACGGCAAAAAATTACGGCGGTTTCCATAGACATACCTGCTCCAGGTTTTCCGCATAACCAAAGTAGGGCGTTAGCTGTGCCATCATTCATCCACCACTTGGTTTTGTTGTGTTCAATAAACCAATCACAACTTCCTTCAAGGCAATCCCTTGTTAGTTTATCGACTTCATCCTCAATCAAGGTATCGCCGACTCGTAGCCAAGACATCACAGCTAGACGCTTGGTCAATTGCCTTTCGCGTTCCAGTTTGTCCCATTGATCATTCTCCTGTCTTCTACGTTCCATGGCCTCGGAAATGTTCGCTGCTGCAGCTTCCTTGTCAACAAGGCCGGTATGGTATGTTAGACTTGCAAGAATCGAATTGAAGCGCGAACCAAAGTCGGCCCAAACAGAGTCAAAGAATATGTCAGCCAGGATCACTCCGATAACTCTCGGTTTTTCAGCCTTATTACAGTCAGTTGTTACACTACAGCCTTACCCCTTACACCACACGTTTATCCACTGCAAGGGAATAAGGATCTTAAAGAGAAAACGTGTTCTTTTAGGTAGCAGCATATATACCTCCATAGGTAGTGTAATTTAGGAGGACAAGCGGCGTCCAATTCCTCGCGCCCAGCTTCACAGAAACAAAATAACTAAATCGCCCGAACTCTTTTATTGCTTGTGGTTCCGTAGCTTTCGCAAGAGATGGCACTTGCAGGCAGGTAAATAACAGCCCAAACTGAACAGTGAATATAAGTTTCTGCACCCATCATGGCAGCATGGCGTGACCGCCCTATCATCGCACAGCCGTAAGCAGCTGTTTAGAGGCAAGGATAGACAGCTTAATCTCTTTATGCATGTGTACGTGGCAGTAGAACTTTAGAACCAGCAGTTGTTGCCTAGCGTGAAGAAGCGGAGAATTAGTGGGGCTATGTATATGCATCCCTACAGTTTACGTGAGATGCGGCAGAAGCTGTCATGCAATTTTGTATTCCTCTAACTACTGTAAGCCCATTGTTTGGTAATTCAACTAGACTTTTGTATCTTCGTCAATTAAAGAATATTTCAGGTTTTAGGACTGTTGGAAACTATCTTGGTTTTAACATGTCTCTTCACGCCATGCATCGTACTATATACATACTAACCTTTTGGTGACATCGTAGACCTAATATTGTTCATACCTAGTGATAGATTACATAGAACGTAGCTAGGCAGTTGAACCTATGTAACGAGTAATTATCATACCATGATACCGTCGATCGCAGCAACTACCGAGCCCTTTACCAGGCTAGCGCTTGCTATTCCGTGTCAGCGCGAGTTGCGTCGAGGGTCTGAGTAAGCTCACCTTGGATATGCCGTACTCTGACATGCCGACCTAGGCCCCACGTTGTTCTACTCCGTATGGTCTTCATCAAGGCGGGATTTGCAAAACAACAGAGGACAGTGACGATATCAGAAACGGCAAGGCCGATACTGAGACTTTGCCGAAGAGCAAAGACGTAGAGGCTGCCTCTCTCTGCCGTAGCGGGTCCAGCAGCATGTAGTACACTGAGCACCACACCACTTCCGTGCACAACTCGTGCTGCCAGGAACCCATGGCCAGCTCGACTGGTCCGCGCGCTTCGCAACAATATCCAAACTCTTCACGACCAGGGCCTCCCGCGCAGGGATGAGCGTGGTTCAGTAGCTGCCGGAGTGCAAATGTGCTTTTCCCCCACCCGCAGATCAATCCCGCTGTTGCTACGCCTTGTGCAGTATATCGTGACTGATGGGCGCTGCCTGCTTGGCATGACGCAAGACCAGCTCTTTTGTGGGACAGTGGAAGAAAGAGCCTCGGTAGTTCGTGGAGTCCTAGACACGCATCAAGGAAGCCATTTCAGCTGAGCATGAAAAAATGAAGCTTGGTGCTTGCTCTCTCGTCCATTAAAATTAAGTGGGTATCTCACTGCCCGTATCCCAAACAGGCCAAAACCTCCAAACCTCCCTCAAGGCAAGCAAGTCAGCAAATCCCCCAGCTTGTCCAGCACGACCTGCTGCTTATCGGCCGTCGCCGTCGTCTTATCTGCGGCATCCCCAACACTAATACTGACATAGCAGCCATCAGTATCAATGACCTCCCGCTCCCTCGGCAGCGTCTCCCGATCACAAGTCTGGACATCGTCGTCCGACAGGCCAGGCGTATGGAGATTCACCCGCGTGAGCACGAACTTGAACTGCGACGCCTCGTTGCAGCTGTCCTCGCTCACGGCCGGGAAATTGACGTTTAGGAACACGTCGTCCGGGAGGTATGGCGCGCCGCCCGCGAGGACATGCTCGGTGACGATCTGGGCGAGGTCGGCATAGACAGTGCTGTACAGGGGCGTCTCCTCGTTCCAAGCGGTCGGGTCGCCCGTCTTGCCCGAGAACGCGATGGCGGGCACCTTGGCCGTGTGCGCGGCGTAGGAGGCGCCGCCAACGGTGCCGGAGAAGGGGAGTTGGATGTCGAGGTTCGTGCCGACGTTGGGGCCCGTGAGGACGAGATCTGGCGCTGTGCCGTCGAAAAAATTCGCCGCAGATGTGTTCAGCCCGTACCGCACGGAGGTCACGGGGTACGAGTTCACGTAGTTGAGGCGCGGGTCCGTGGCGTTGGAGCCGGTGGCGGGGCTGCCTTCGGGGCAGCTGTCGTACTCGCAGGGCGAGCTGAGCGTAGTGGGGTCTTTGTCGAGGGAACCTGGTTGGGTAGGTTGTTAGCCTGGACCGATCTCTTCGAGCCAGTGGGGAAAAGAGCATGCGCACCTCGCGCGGACTCGTTCTCTGCAGGTCCGGATAGCACCACGTTGTGCCCTGCTGTGCGCAAGACGTTGTGGAACGTCCGCAGGTTTATCTCCGCCCAGCCATCGTCGTTGGACTGCAGGAGCTTCGCGGCATTCACAGCTGCCACAGGAAGCAGTGTGCAAGCAAGACCAGCGGCGCGCATAGCTAGTAGCAGAACAGAGAGCAGCTTGACACAAGCCGCGAAAAAGAATGAAGCGGTGGAGGTTGAAGGCTGAGGTCTGAGGTCTGAAGCGAGCAGCACAACAAGCCGGAGCCATATGGGCGCGCCGGCCAATTTATGTACAACGTCGCGACTCCGGCACCGGCATTTGGTTTCAACAGTGCTTGCTGGCCCAACACCTCGCCCACGTGTGGCATCTGCGCCTCCAGACTGCGTCGTTTCGGGCTAGAATAATGATGATGCGCGCTGGAAGCGAAAGGGGTCTGCGTGGCCTAGGTCACGATAGGCAGGAGCTAAGAGCCGTTGGTGTTTCATGCGCGGCATCCCGGCACGTCCCGGCTCCGGGTTACGAGACGATGGCCGCAAACGACTGTCTCGGCGCTTTGGTCGCCAACGGTGCTGATCCTGGTCCCTGGACCCACTTGTTGCCGAATGGGGTCGATCCGAGAAGATGAAGGGGCCGCGAGTGCAGACGCTTCGGTTATGCCCGGAATTGAAGAGATGGCCTGATGAAAAGAGCTGCCTATTTACGCTCTTGGGGTAGGCGAAAGATTCATTGGTGTCTGCTGTGCTTCATCACACTCTGTCAGGACAATTGATTCAGTGTCGCTTCCTGCGACACAAGAAACAGAAAACCCATGAAGCGCATCCGAAATCGGCGAGCAGCTGACGAAACACCGTACGTACTCCGTAAGAGATTCTTAAGAAATTTCTTGCCATGATTAAGTTGCCAATTCGCCAAGGCATTGTGTTGTTGTTTCTGATTCAAGCTGTTGCAACTTGCATGTCCAAGCCACACTTCTTAAGATCGACCTTTTTACCGACGCATTGATCTGATCTTCAGTCTTGTGGCGGGAGAGGACGTTTGGCGTTCTTGACCCACTTCACTGCCTTGTCGTCGGCAGTGATCAAACCGGCAGTGAAGAATGCTATGGCGCAATCCCGGATGGTGCCCGGACGGCTCCGGAAATTTCCTTTTGGAGACTGGAAAAGCCGGGACGATGCTCGCATCTGAATGTAAGTCCGAAGAAGCCAGACGGGTTGGACAACATCTTCGGTAGAGTAAAAACTGTCGATGTATGTCGGCTTTCGAGATCATGTCCCCGAACCCTCACCCGTCAAACTCCCCATACTTCATAAACTCCTCATCCGCCCTTAACCTCGCCATATCATCATCCCGCAAACAAATCGCCACCGCAATTGCTCCATCCCGAGCCTTCGGCAACAAATACACCAGACTCTCAAAGTCCGAAAACCTCGGCCTTCTCACAGATTCCGGCATCCCCAAACCTAGCCCAAAATCCTCCTCATAGCACTTCTGCTTCACCCACGAGCTCAGCATCAGTCCCGCAGACATGTCCACCGACGCAATAAACGACACCGTCAGCTTGTCCGGCGTACGGCTCAGCAGCGTCGCCAGCGCGCGCGTGTCGCGCTCTAGTTTCGAGGTCTGCGGGTCGAGTGCTGAGCGCAGCTCGGATGCCACGTGCCCCAACGGCGCCTCGATGAGCTGCTGCACGGTGTACCCGTGGTACGTCATGTTCTGTAGGAGCCCGGGATACGTCTCTGGGACGCCCATGTGGTGGCGCACATCGACGGCGCGGGCGAACTTGGATTCGGTGCTGGGGTTTAAGCGGGGCTGGCGGGCGCGCGTGACGGATTGCCAGATGAAGGCTGTGAGCGCGTCGTCGGTGGAGATGTAGCTTGTCGAAGGCGCCAGCGCCTGGGTGGCGAGAGACTTCAGTGCCGCGAGCGAAGCTGCTGAGAAGGTGAAGTTGGCCCAAGTGCATGGCGGAGGAGCAGGTGTGGTGTTGGTAGAGTCGGTAGATGGAGAGGGCTTCAGAATCTGGCGAGCGACCTCGGGGCCTGGCTTGTAGTCATCGAGCAAGGGGATGAGGTCACGGCGAGGCAGGTTGCCGGAGTATAGTTCTTCGCTTGTGAATGGCTCATTGCGGCAGGCTTTGGAGAAAAGATGGATGACTTGCCCTAGGCCAGTCCCGTCCATGCTTTGGTGTTGGCCAAGGAATGTGAGCAAAAGACCGCCGATGATGGAAGTAGCTCTAACAAGGAAGACTGGTGTAGTCTCTGACGGAGATTCGCCGCGGCTTCCTGGAACGGTATTGCGAGGCGCAACGAAGGTCTCATCTAGCATGCTCATGGGAAAATTCGCTCGCCTGAGTTCGTCCATCGTTGGTGTCGAGGAATCAAGCCTGAGATCCACGAAGTTTAAAGGAGGAGTTTTTTTGAACGGGATGATTTTGAAGGTGCCAGTATTTCTTTCCTTTGCTCCTTCATTCACGACCTGATAGGCTATCCACGGGAAACTCGCAGATAATCGTTCCATGCCTCTTCCCAGCGTTTCAATAATTGCCGGTTGCGAGGAAGCATCAGCGACGGGGAAGCAAAGGCATATCTGCGTGTATATCTGGAGCAGCGGTTGCTGTCCAAGTATGTCCAGGTGGCCGTCAAGGTGTGTCGTGCTGTGCATGTTGGTTGGTTGAGGAGGCGCTGTCATTGGAATGTTCGAGTTCTTGTTGAGTAGAGGTCAAAGGCGCTTGGCCACACTTTGATATAGAGATGCCCCCTGGGGAATGGCACTGAATATCAGGCTGAGGAGTCGTGTCGTGAACCTGTAGTGCAAATGAATCATAATGATAGATTAGCCGTAAACCGCATGAGTCATAGACTGGTGTGG
Organism: Aplosporella prunicola CBS 121167; assembly: GCF_010093885.1. Lineage (NCBI taxonomy): Eukaryota > Fungi > Ascomycota > Dothideomycetes > Botryosphaeriales > Aplosporellaceae > Aplosporella > Aplosporella prunicola. The sequence continues at coordinate 1,367,237 of NW_022983532.1, read as the reverse complement.
CGGTGGTGGCGGTGCGCTGTAGCTGAAACTCACAGATCCGACCCGGAGATCTACCATCTTGTCCAACCCAAGACGTAATCCAAAAACCTAAACTGGAAGGACTTTTCTCTGTACAGACTTACAAATTGACTAACCATAAATGTTGTGCTCCATTATTTATTCCCTAACAGTACTATTACTCGGACATGCTTCACGGCGCACAAGGAAGGACGTACAAAGATTATAGTGGAAAGAAAAACAACAATGGAAAATGGTTACCATCTGAGATGCAACCAGCATCTGAGTCTAGTATGGGCCGTTGACGTGTACTTGCAAATCTCGACGAACCAAACAGTTAGGTTTGTAAGTGGGGGCGAAAAGAATGTCGTGTTAAACCGTTGATCTCGAGAGCAATCAGCAAATCAATGCTAGAATCTCTAAACAGACAATGCTAAGAATCTAAATCTCCGAGTCTGACAAACCAAACTATAGGAAGGCATAGCAGATATCGCTTGCGCTGCCGCTTCCTTCGCTCAATCCCTACCACGCTGGCAACGTCCCCACATAAAAATGGAGAAACGTCTTTTGGCCCCAGGTGTCGACATAGGACGGACGAAAACCGCTCGAACACATCCTGACTGCTTGGAAATATCATTATACCAAAGTCAATGCCAGGAACTTTGGCGGTGTATATATTCCTAGGACGCAATGGCTCTACCAGCGCATCACTATCGCATTCATCAGCTCGTTACCCGCCATGCAGTCAATCCGTCAGTTCCGCAACCTGCGCCAGCAGGTCCATGAGCAGCTCCACACCCTAAGCGAGAAAGACATCAGCGTCGCCATTCCGAAACAGGAAAGCGACAATTCCGGCGCCGCATCCGCCCCCAATGACACTGATTCCGAACTCGAGAAAAGCAGCGCCGTTGCCAACAGGATTGACGGCGTAGAGTGTCGCAAACGCAGCGAAGATGAGGGCGGAACTGGCTTGGTGTTTGTGGTGGGCTGGGGCCAAGACAATCCCCAGAACCCTTACAACTGGAGCACCGCGAGGCGCCTGGTTGCTACGCTCCTGGTCGCCGCTATTGCGCTTTCGGTGACAGCTACTTCGTCTGTTGAAGCTGCTGTTACGCCTCAGTCTAGCGCAACTTTTCACGTTAGCGAGACTGCTGGGTCGTTGACAACGGGTAAGTGTCTACTTGTTCTTGTGGTTGCCGTTGAAATGTTAACGTTGAAGTTTAGGCATGTACCTCATAGGGTTCGCCGTTGGTTCCCTCTTCGCGGGCTCGTTCTCTGAGATGTTCGGCCGTAATCTGGTTTACCTGGTAGCCATGATCATCTACATGCTCTTCATCATGGGCACCGCACTTGCGCCCAACTTCGCCGGCGCAATTATCCTGCGCTTCTTCTCAGGCTTTTTCGGATCCACGCCACTCACCGTAGCGGGCGGCACCATTGCCGACATTTGGACGCCTCTCGAGGCCGCATGGACTTTCCCTCTAATGGCGCTCTTGGCCTTCGGCGGCCCTCTTCTCGGACCAGTCATCAGTGCATTCATCGGAGGCAACATCAGCTTTCGCTGGGCAGAGTGGCTCATGCTTATCCTGGCTGGCGTGGTACTGTCTCTCATCATGGCATTCCAGCCAGAGACGTACTCGCCCCTCCTTCTGCGCTGGAGGGCTCAGCACCTGCGGCGTGCAACCGGTGACGATCGCTACCGCGCTGAGATGGAGATCAAGTCGACGCCGCTTGCTGCAAGGCTGCTAACGGCTCTGTGGCGTCCATTCGCCTTCGTCATCACCGAGCCCATTGTCCTCTTGTTCGCCGTCTACCTCACACTGATCTACATCGTGCTCTTCACCTTCTTCAACGGCTTCGCGTACATCTTCACCAAGCCCTACGGCATTTCCCAGGGCCTCACCAACATCATCTGGCTCGCTGTCTTGCTTGGCGTTTTCCTCGCAGGCCCTCTAATTCCTATACTGTACCGGCAAACCGCGCGCGAGCTAGAAGCCGCAAAAGCAGAGGGCCGGCTCTGGCGCCCGGAAATCCGCCTCTGGTACGCCATGCTCGGCGGGTCAGTCTCGATCCCCATCTCGCTGTTCTGGGTTGGTTGGACATGCTACAGCTCCGTCAGCATCTGGGCGCCTATCTGTGGCACTGTCTTGTTCGGATATGGTTTGATGACTATCTTCACCAGCGCGTACATGTACATCATCGATGTCTACCTCATATATGCTGCGTCGGCGCTGAGTTTCAACGCTTTTGCGCGCTACACTGTCGCGGGCGGTATGACTGTCGTTGGTATCCCGATGTTTGAGCGTCTTGGCCCGCATTGGACTCTTACACTGCTAGGCTGCATCAGTGTCCTTTTGGCTCCGATTCCGTTTGTCTTGTATCGCTATGGCCCGATGATTCGCCAGAGGAGCAAGAATGTTGTCAACAGGCAGCTTTAGACTTTGTCCCCATTAGCACTTCAGCCTCTTGTAGTAATCGAGATCCTGAATCTGACGGTATGCTAAAGCGAGTGATCAGTGAACCATATGAGTGAAGCTAAGCCTTTGGGGCATCTTCAGGCAGCAATTGCGACGATCCGTCAGCTTCACGTGGCCGGGTTATCTATAAATAGCAGCCAAAGCCACACTCACCTCGAACTTATTAATGTCATCCTTGGTCGCAATGTTAAGGCCAACAAAAATGGCGACTGAAGAACCATTGCAGATTGCACTGGACGGTGTCAGTGCCCGCACTGTCTTTTGCGAGGGCGACGTGGTGCGCGGAAAAGTGAGAGTCGACACGAAGCTCCAGTCCTCGCGCGTCTCAATCTGCTTCAAGGGCCTAGCCATATCCCGCATCAACGAACGGCAGGGCAATAGCCATGCCACCCGCGTAAGCAAATACACTCTCCTCCAATACGACACGATCCTCTTCTCCGGCGAGGACATTGCCTCTTCCGCCTCGGAGGACGATTCTTTCGCAACCTTTCCCTTCGAATTCCGCTTTCCGGCAGCCGTACAGGCCAGAACCTACAGCGAGCCCAGCCGCACCTTTGAAAGCGAGCCCGGCCATGCTCTTCCTCCCACCTTCACAGCCGACGTCCGCGGCCAGCCCCAGTCGGTGCAATACTACCTCGAAGCCAGCATCCTGACGATGCACCTCAAGATCTTTAGCAGCGAGAAGAAGAAGGTCACCTACCTGAACTTCAGCCCCGTCTGTACCGATCCCACGCCTGCCCTTTCTCCTGCACTTACCACCCGCACCATGTCACACACGCGCCAGTCGCGCCGCCTCATTCCCGACTACGAGCCGCACGGCCTTCGCGCTCACTTCTGTGACTTAATCCCTAGCTCAAAGGACCCATCCGCCTCGTTCGCGGTAAAAATGCACTTGCCCCAGACGATCAGGGCAGGGCACCCGTTCAGCATTTCATTCGGCATCACGCACGGCGAGCGCAGCGCGGACATAGCCACGCCACCGCCCTTGCACCTGCACGCACTCACCGTCTCCATCAAGGCACACACCCAAGTCCGCGTCGTCTCCTTGTCGCAGATATGTCGAGCCACCACGCGCAAAATCACCATTGCCGAGCGTCACTGGGACGCGAAGCACGGCGAGGCATCTTCATCTTCCTCGGCGCCGCCGCTCCTGCTGCCGGCTGGAGGCGAGATGGTGCCGCTCGCGTCGCTGCTGGAGAATGAGGGCCAGCTCGTGGTGCCCAAGCACTTCACCCCGTCCTTCAAGTCGTACAACATCGTACGGTCGTACGACCTCGTAGCAGTGCTGAGCATCGAGTGCGCGGGCAAGATGTTTGACGTCAAGGCTGTGGGCGATCACGTTAAGGGCTCGACGGTACTGCCGTGGCCGGGGCTGCGTGAAGCGGAGGCTGGGGAAAGGATTGCGTTTGCGGAAGATGGCGCTGCTGACGGTGGAATGTACTGGGAGGATGAAGACGGGGGTGAGGAGTTGCCGCCGCCGCCGTACGAAGAAGTTGTGGGGAAAGAGAACGATGGGGATTGACGTTGACGTGCGGGGTTCGCGTCGATGCGCGCTAGCAGGTGACCACGGCCCTAAGGCTCTAAAGCAGCTTAGAGCTTGCTTTAAAAGGCTTAGCGCAGCTAAGTCAGCGACGCGGGCCTCTACTCCGCGCGTTGCCTGCAACTCCCACTTCTGCCGTCGATGCTCATTTGCTTTCGTAACATCAATCATCTCATTCTCTCCTCGTTGCTTGATATCTACAGTTTTTCTCAATGCGTTTGAGTAGTATGCCGGAGTAGAACGGTCCAGTGTTGGTTCCGGCTTTCTGTCATGGAATTCCTAGCAAGCTAAAGTACAGTTACACGCTTCTTCGTCATACTTATTCCTAGGAGTACTACCTATATCTGACTTGTACCTCCAACCCTCGAATTCACTCAATGGGAGCTCGAGTGTTAATAATTCTTGCGCTGCGTTGACATCATTACATAGAGCAGCCTTACAATTCGACACCTCTGATTCGCTTTTCAAATGGCGCATGCGTGCTGCCCACCTCCCCTGACAACAATGATGATGCTATGATACTGACAGTCGTCCGCACTATCCAATGAGCAATCACTGGGTACTAGGAGTAATATAAACGTCTTCTCACCGACAAACAGCACTGTTTTCTGTCTCATAGTCTGACATTCTATGGATGTTCCATCAAATCTAACGTCAAAACTGCCCAAAATGCCAACTACCACATCGTCCAACAGCAACCAGATGCACCCGATGCAGCACCCACTGCAAGCAACGGCCGCAGCAATTGGAAGTGCCCTGCAGGGCGAGTCCCGCAGCAACCGCATGTCGCACATGGCGAGTGCAAACGAGGGACCCGCCGACATTATCGCTAAGGTGTCTGGCACTGTACAAGGCGGCAAGAGGGCTGATGACGGCGCGTACTTCACTAACAATGAGGGACATCCTTTCCCTGACCCGTATGTGTTTTGGAGAGTCTATTGTGGTTCGGCGAGGCTAATATGTGAACAGTGCGCATAGCAAAACTATCGGTGGTATTCCGCTCGCTAGCGATATTTTCCTTTTCCAGTAAGGACTTTCCTTGTTGTTTGGGTGACAAATTCGTGACTAATGCTCGTGGGAAGGAAGCAGCAAACATTCAATCGATCCAAGAATCTGGAGAGTATGTGGCTTTCGGAGGCTTTACAAATGTACAGATTGGCTAATGGTCTCAAGGGATGGTCCACCCATGCGGCAGCGGTGCATTCGGTTATTTTGAGACAACCCAGGATGTGAGCGACTTGACTGTAAGTAACGGATATCGCCTTAAGGATAGCTCCTCACATAGAAACAGAAAGCAAACTTTCTCCAGTCGGTTGGAGAGAAGACACCGGTATTTGTCCGCTTTTCCACCGTCACACTCAGGCGCGAATTCCCAGACGAAGCACGCAACCCGCGTGGCTTCGCCATCAAATTCTACACCCAAGAAGGCAACTACGACATCGTAGGGCTCAACTGGCCCATATTCTTCTGCCGCGACCCCATCCAAGGACCAGACGTAATCCGCTCGCAATGGCGGCGGCCAGACAACTTTCTTCTCGACTTCGACGCCACCTTCGACCTCCTTGCCAACACTCCCGAGGCCAACCACGCTGGTCTGATGTTTTTCTCCGATCATGGCACCCCTGTTGGCTGGCGCTTTAACCACGGCTACGGCTGTCATACGTTCAAGTGGGTTAATAAGGACGGCGGCTTCGTCTACATTAAATACCACTTCATCGCGAAGCACGGGCAGAAGCAGTTTACGGACGACGAGGCGACGCGCGTGTCGGGCCAGGATCCAGACTACTCGAAGCGCGATCTCTGGCAGGCAATCGAAAAGGGGGAGAACATCGAGTGGGCCGCCAAAATCCAGATTATGAAGCCGGAGGAAGCCGACGCCGAGAAACTCGGCTTCGACCCATTCGACGTGACGAAAGTATGGCCGCGCAACCGCTTCCCGATGCGCGAGTTCGGGCGCCTCGTCCTGAACAAGAACCCGGAGAACTTCCACCGCGACGTCGAGCAAGCGGCCTTCTCGCCCGGCAGCATGGTACCGGGCATCGAAGACTCGCCGGACCCGCTCCTCCAGTTCCGCATGTTCTTCTACCGCGACGCGCAGTACCACCGCATCGGCGTGAACCTGCACCAGATCCCCGTCAACTGCCCGTTCATGGCGGGGTCGTTTTCGCCGCTCAACTTTGACGGCCAGATGCGCGTCGATGCTAACCATGCTGGCAACAAGCAGTACGTGCCCAACAGCAACGCGCACAAGTTCCGCCCGGATGCTGCCGAGGCGCCGAACGCCGTCAGTGACAACATTGTCAGCCGCAAGAGCCACTATTTCCACGAGGGGAAGAGCAGCGAGTATGACCAGGCGAGGGAGCTGTGGAGTCGAGTCATGGACGAGGGAGCGCGGCAGAACACGATTGCCAACACAGCGCGGCTGCTGGCGCGGGTGACGAGCCCGCTGGTCCAGGTACGTACGGCGCGCAAACCGACTTGTTTCCAAACGCACGGTTTCGCTGCGCTGCCATTGCCGTCCCGAAATTCAACCCCACAAACCCCAACGCCATGAGCCGTGAAACTAATGCCACCACAGAAGAAATACCTAGCCCAAGTGCACAACATCTCGCCGCAGTACTCGCGCGGCATCTTCGACAAGCTGCCCAAGGCCGGCTTCGAGTTTGCGGAGGTTGAGCAGCTCGCGCCCTCGGCGTGTGAGTGGTATAAGGAGCTGAAGTTCCGGCCTGGGCCGGGGGAGAGGCTTGTTGGCTTTGCGCCGGGTGCGAGTATTTATGGTGGTGGGGGCGGGTATGCTAGTGCTGGGGGTTAGGGTGTTATTACCTATCAACAATCAACGCTCTATTCCATTACGCTATCTATTTTATTTCACTAAGCTACAGACTGTGTCTCATAAACACCGGCTGGACGGGTGAGATAATGGGTTAGGGGCTTGGCATTCTGTGGTGGAAGGTCTCGTCACTGGTTTCTTAAATGTGATAGCTCGGGCCTGGAGATGTGAGGATGGCTTTGTATGTATGCTTAGTTAGTAGCTAAGACTTAGATTTAAGTATTTTAGCTCCGTCGATAGCTATTTGTTATTCATGCCGGGGAGAAAGTGCTATTGAGATATAGTTGTAGACTATCGGTTGATAGTAAATAAATAATGGTTTAATTTCTGCTAGTAATAGTCTCCTTACTTAGGCCATTGGCAATGGCTACGGGTATAGACGGCACTTTTCCAAGCCGATGGCTCTATATGTATATCACGAAAATGAACCCTGCAAATCGCTTAATATTCCCTTATACACACAAGCCACAGCCTAGTACAGAGCAATCACACTACGCTCTAAGAACGGCATGCAGATGCGCATCTGTGGCTGCTTACCAGCAAGGCTGCGCGCCATGAGGCATTCAGCAGCAGCTGAAAGGCGTCCGGCTTGGCAGCAAATAAATACACAAAACCGGTTTTACAACAAATAGGATCAAGCCGCGTGGTCTTTTGTAATGTGCCACCAACATGAGGGATTAAAAAGGCCATGGATGTGGCCGCGGGATGGATTGTCTTCTGGATTGTATTAAACTCTCGCTCGAATATATAATTCTGAATTCGCGATTCCGTTCCATGATTCTACATCACTGCAACATCCCAGCGTCGTACATTGATATCTACTCGAATCTTTCTAACTGTGGCTTTTCAACTGCTGTTTCCTTCTGCCAATGTCATTCTTCGGGCCCTCTTTACGAATCTCCACATGCCAGATGTGGGGTTGTCAAAAAAGACCTTGTTCTGGAAGTAACCTATGCAACACTCGTTGGTTCCCCTCACGTGTGTCTATTGAAAGTGGGGTTTAAAGCTAAAAATGAGAATCGAATAGACCGATGTACAGGAGATTCCGGACATTGTGATAATGTAGTGGTTGCTGGCACTAAGTTTTGCGATATGCGTAAGCTATCTATACTTAATGAGTATAATAAGAACCCTTCCGCTAACAGTGGCGATAGATATTTGTTGCAACAGAACTTGTTACTCTGAGAGAGAGTACGGAAGTTACTGCCGAGAGCGTAGGTGTGCTTTACGTATTCTATCGACCTGTACGCTTACTTTAGTTCCGTATAGATGTATGTACAGCTGGTGGTTGTTTCAAGGAATGCTTTGGACAATCTCAGTGGTGCAATTCTCATAATTATCTACGTATAATGTGATGGGAAATGTTTTACTAAAGCTTGTTAGATGTTTGCATGGAGGAATACTGCAATATAAGACGATGCGATAACGAACGCTACTGCTCGGAGCGTAAGCTTTTCCAATCTCTCCTTGAACTATGACTTACTTTGTCTCTAGATCTATAGTGGGACAAGGGAAGAAGCTAGCTCGTCAAGCACTTTCGTCGCATAGATCGAGCATGTTTGTCAATGTGTTGTGCAGGCATTGCTCTCTTGCCTGATGTAGTTTAGCTTGTGCCCTATGTAGTGTAGCTAGTCTCGCTTAGTCAGCAACAGCTCCACCTCATCTCTTCGCCAGCAACTTAACTCAACTCAACTCTTTTCTCTATTTCGTGCCCTCGACAATATTTCATCAGCCAACGCTATGAAGAGTGTTGCTCAGAAGCCAATCAGACATGTCGCGGCTGCCGTCTTTATGTGGGGAAAACAGAAGGCTTAATAGGTAACAGCCACCGTCTCACCTCACCATATTTCTTTAATCGCACCTCATTTCTACCTCAACCCTACAATCATAATCATGGCCACCTCAAGCGCCGAAGACGCATTCCAAATCGTCCTAGACAACACACAAACACAAGCGCAAGCCGACGCCGTCGTCTACTCCGAGGGCGACGTCGTGCGCGGAAGCGTGCGAATAGACAGCTCGCGGCTGGGGCCATCATGCGTCTCAGTCAGCTTCAAAGGCCGCGCCATCTCGCACATTGTCGTCAGCAGCGGGAACAACACGTACAAGACGCTCATCGGGAAAAGCATCCTGTTCCAGTACGAGGCGGAGCTGTTTGCCGGGGAGGACATTGGCGCCCTCACTAACGCCAACGACGCCTTCGTCGCCCTCCCCTTCCAGTTCCGCTTCCCGTCCGCCGTGCAAGGCGCCCGCCAAATGGGCAACCGACTGGGCACTCAGCTCGCTCCTAGCGCCTCGTTCGCGCACTCGCCCGGCCACGCTCTCCCGCCCAGCATCTCGACGCGCATTGCCGGCCGCATCTAGCTCGTGCAGTACTACGTCAAAGCCCGCCTCCCAAGCACGCACCTGCATGTCCTCACCGTGGCCAAAAAACGCAAACACGCCCTCCGCTTCACGCCGCGCTGCAGCGCCGCCTCCGCCGCGCTCGCCCTCAGCCCCGCAAGCAGCACGCACAGCGCGACGCGCACACGGCACTCGGCGCGCCTCCTGCCCACCTGGACGGCGCCCCACGGCTTCCGCGCGCACGTGAAGGCGCTGCTGCCCGCGCGCTCCGCAGACCCGCGCGCGACGCTCACGGAGGGGCTGCCTAAGTATGAGGATGTTGTTAATGGTGAAGAAGGGAGAGGGAAAGGGGAGGAGGGTTAGTGGTTAGTGCGCGAGGTAAGATCGGTAGGTAGGTAGGTAGGTAGGTAGGTTGGTTAGCGCTGTGTCGAGTGTTGACTACCTAGTAGGTTAACAGATGCGTGCGGCCGGAGAGAGAGGTGAGAGCAGACATTATCATTACCATCAGCACCTACATAGCCAAGCATTATACACGTCCCCTAATACTAATACCCCGTCCCATTCCCTCTAACGACATCCACCATATGCGTGCGCTCATACCTTACACCAGCCTGATACTCGCCCTCGAGCAGCGGCGCCGGCGTCTCCAACCACACCCTCTGGATCCTCTTCGCAGACTTCAAAAAATTCTCCTCGACCACGCTCCTATCCTGCTTCAAAACCAGCTCTCCATCCCGCTTCCGCCACTCGCCGCCGACCATGACGTCCTTGACGTCGCCCACATTCGCGTGCAGAATCACCGCCGCAACCGGGTCCCACCAGCCGAGCATATTTGGGGCCGTGCCATCAAAGAGCACGATATCAGCGACAGCGCCAGGGCTCAAGACGCCGATGTCCGGCCGGCGGAGCGCGAGGCCGCCCGCGCGCGTCGCGAGCAGGAAGGCTTGGGAGGCGGACATGGGGCTTGTGGCGGGGATGGACCATTCGTGGAGGCGCTGGACGAACCACTTGAGGCGGGTGGACTGGAGCCAGAGGCGGGCTTGCGTCAATATGTCCGAGGAGAAGGTGAAGTGCGTATCTACGCCGAGCGCGGCCTGGTCGGCTGCTAGGTCCGTGGACTCGTGGCCGTGCCCGTAGTGCATTTCGGACTCGGGGGTGGTGGAGATGTAGTGGTTGTGCGTGCGCAGCAGGGCCGCGTCTTCCGGGGTGAGGTAGCTGGCGTGGGAGAAGACGATGGGGGTTGTGCCGTTCAGGAGGGCGAGGTCGTTGAGCTTGGCGGGGCTATTGGCGTTGAACCACGGGCCGCCGAGGTAGTGCGTCGTGATGGCGGAGATGTTCTCAGACGTGGCGAGGTCGACGATAGCGGCGACTTCGTCCGCGCTGCCTGTCGCGAACGCGTCGTACGCGATGCCGGGGAGCACGGTCGTGCTGGCTTGCAGGCGCTCGTCGGCCAGCAGGTCCCGGAAGTTTGCCATTTGCTGCGGGACGGAGAAGCCGTTGTCGAGGGTATGGAAGGCGTAGCACCACCACATGCGGACGCCGCTGTCGAGGGAAGCGTTGAGGTAAGCGCGGGCAGTATCGTTCGAAAAGGTGGCGTGCGCGTGCTCGAGAATCGACGTGACGCCCGCGTTGAGGGCCTCGTACACGCCCGCCAGCTGGCCGTAGTAGACGTCGTCTGGGGTGAACACGGTCGCCGCCTGCGTGAATTCGCCGTACCGCGAAAAGTACTCGCCCAGCGTGGTGTTGGAGCCGAGGGTCTTGTAGGCGGTCTGCCAGCCGTGGCGGTGGGTGTCGACGAAGCCGGGCGAGATGATCTTGCCCGTGGCTGGGACTCTCTCGGCGTCGGCGGGGATGGAGACGTTGGTCGCATTGGAGGGGGTGTCGAAGATGGCGGCGATGCGGTCGCCTGTTACGAGGAGGGAGTGGTCGCGCAGCACTTTGATGGTTTGGGAATCGTCGTCAAAGGAGATGATGGTGCCGCCCTCGAAGAGCGTCGACTTGGCTGCTGCTACGGCTGGGGAGAGACACGCGGCGGAAAGAAAGCCGGCCAGCAAGACCGACGATGGCTGAAGCGGCCTCATAGTGATGATTAAGACAGAAGAAGAAAGACTGGTTCAAGAGAAGAATACAAAAGAAAGCACCAGCAGACGGCGTATAACCCTCCCCTATATACCCTCAATCGGCCCATCCCATTTCATCCATTACCAATGGCATGGCTGGCACTACTCCACAGTCAAGGCCGGCGAGCCTCGTCGTCCCAGTATTAGCAAGGAGAAGAGCGGTCTGGTCTGCTGACGGGCTCGTGATGGAGAAAAGCTGCATGTCAGCAGCGATGGCCGACGAAGACCGACGAAGCGAGAGCGCAGGCCTCCAAGAAGCATCAGCGCAGGCCTCCATGAGCCCCCTTGGACGCTCTAAGACCAGCATACGGCATACTACCCCGCCTCGCGTCGGTCGGCAGTAGTCGAGCGGTCGGATTTACAGCAACCAATCGGATTTACGATGATGATGAAGCAAATCCGGCTCCTCCGAACGAGTGGGCGATGATGTCATACGAGGGCGAGGTGTTTGTTTGCTTGCTGTCGGCAGATACGGCTCGGCTTTGGGAGGGGGCGGGTTGATTGGTGCTTGGGCGGTGGGCATCTGGGTTCGTCGTTGCGGCTTGGTGTTTGTTGGTCAGGGTGAAGACGACGGTGTGACGGAACGTGGTTCCTGTTAGTGGAGGTTGCCAATGTTGCTGATGCCGGCTAAGGTTGTTGGATGGGTGACGGAGTTATTGATACCCAGGACATCTCGACGAGCAGAAACCAAACACGATGTAGCCGAACCCCCCACTGCCATGGCATGAAGCTATCCCCACAGTATCGAAAAAAAAAAGTCCTCAGTCCTATCAAGTCGAGTCAGTAGCTCCAGATCTTGCAGATCGATAAGATCCCGATCTAAAGAAGCCCCCCCTACTCCGTACCTACCCACGATTACCTATCCATCCGTACCTATCGGCAAAACTGCCCAACGCAGCCCGATATCCGCGTAGAGTAGCAGCAGTGGACGTACGTAGTATGCTTCTCACCGACAATTTAGAGCTCAGTCCTCGTTCTCTCTCCTATCTTTTCGGTGTCGGACCCGTGCATGTTACTTACAGCCGTACACACAACCCCCCCACGCTACAAAAGCACCAACACCCCCTCCGAAGCGCCCACACTCACCCTCGCCGTGCCCTCCGCATCAACCACAACCTCCTCCAGCACCTCCTCCCCACTAACAACACAAGTTCCGTCCTCAAACTCCCTGCCCGCAAACGTGACTTTCTGGCCTTTGTCCACCCTCGCCGTCGCGCCACCACTCTCCGACGTCAGCCTCTTCGCCTTAACACCCCCGCTCCCTAAGCCTCTTAGTACTACCTCGGTACCCGCCCTCTCGCCGCTGCCATCCCAGTACGCAGTGTTCAGCAGCGCGACGCCCTTGACCGCTCCATCGAGATCATATACCGCATAAGCACCCACATCCCCCGCTCCAGCGTCCTCTCCTGCGTCGAGAGGCACGACCCACTCGCCCAGCGCAAACGCACTAGCAGCAAAATACGCGCCATAGTAGGGCGCGCCCATGCTGTAGCGGCCCCACCAGCAGTACTGGCAGTTGCCGACGGTGCCGTGGTGGAAGTACAGGCGGGAGATGTTTGCGCTGGCGGCTTGAAGGGCGTAGTCTGCGAGCCAGAGGGCGGCGCCGAAGGAAGGGGAGACGGAGGCGGCGCCACCGCCGGTGGCTGTGGGGGTGGCGTGTTAGTTTGTGCGTGTATGTGTGTGTGTGTGTGTGTTGGTGCGTGAGTTTCACGGCAGAGACAAGGAATGGAAAGAAAGAGGGGTAGGAGGGAAAAGGAGAGGGAGAAAGATAACAGAGGAAAGAGGAGATGCAGTATACACACCCGAGTTCGTCTCGCCAAGCACATACTCCCACCCAAGGTCCTGCGCAGCAACGACGTCGTCACCGAACTGCTCCACGTTCGATACCACATTGGCATGGCTCATAAGGTCCTCGATCCCGCCGCCCGGGTAATTGTGATGCGAATACGACTTCACCCACTCCCGCGCACTCTCGTTCTGCGCCTGAATCAGCTCCCTCGCGCCCCACGTGTCCGGGCTCTCCAGCGAGTTGCCCGCCTCAAACACCGGCGGCGCCGTGTTTAATGTTGAGTCGGACGCTAGCGCGCCGCCGACCGCCAGCTGCCAATTTGCTTGCGAGGCGGCGTCCGTGGCTGGGTCCCATGTCCCAGCAGCGATGGGCTGCCCGTCTTTGGGGTAGTCTGCCGGAGGGAAAGGGGGGGAAGGTTAGTATACGGCTGGGAGGGGGTTGTGAGGGGGGAGGGCAGGACGGTACATTCGGGCTCGTTGCCGAGTTCGATGGCGAGGAGGTTGGGCATAGCGGAGACGGCGGCGCGGGCGGCAGCGATGGTGTTGTCGAGGTTGTTGCGGCCTCTGTTGAGGCCTGCGGAAAACAAAGAAAAGCATAGTTAGCGAGACATGTTCTTTTACAAGACGAGGTAGGGAAGTTTAGGCAGGTAAAGAGGTCGGCAACTCACCCAGCGTAACTCTCCCCTCGTACTCGCCCGCCAGCTCCAGGAACCCTGGCCCGAACGTCAGGTCCGCAGGCGCGTCCGCCGGGTCCGCGACACTGTAGCTGACGTACGCGTCGAGCGCGGGGTCGAAGAGCGCGCGGTCTCTGTTGTTGGGCAATGGTGTCAGCCTTCCTATCTAAAGCTGCCTTCCACTTCGTACTTTCAAACGAACAAACGGATAAATCAGCCAACTCACTGCGTCGTCCCACCAATGCGCACGGGCGGCCATGTGCCAGATAGGTCTCTCAGGTTGCGCTCGCACCTCGCAGTAGCAGAGACGTTTAGGCGATAGGATGGGAAGGCAAAGAACTCGTATCTGCGGACGCACGCAATGTTTAGCCACTAGTTATCTCTCACACCCTAAACAGGAAAATAACTGCAGAAGCAGAAGCAGAAGCAGACAGCAACGTACGAGATACCAACGGGCGCCTTATCCAGCCTCGCCGCGCCCAAGGGCACCGAAGCCGGGACGACCACGTCGACAGCCGCAGCCAGTGCCGCCGCAGACAGGCTGGCGGACGCGAGATACAGCATGCTGTGCATCGTGTCGTAGCTGTGGGGGTATTCAGTAGTCAGTGGCAAGGCAGTGAAGGCAGGCAAGCAGACGGCAAACGGCAAACGGCAAACTGCTACCGGCCGCGCTTTATACGCACCACCTACCGCCACAGATGCGCGCTGCAAGCTGCTGCACGCTGCCGGACCCCACGCCCCCCACCGTCATCGTACATACCTCACCTGTGCCTGCATACGTACCTACATACAGCCAGACAAACAGCCAGACAAACCTACCTTCCATACAGCCGCGTCGGACCCGCCGCTCCGCAGCTGCACACACTACCGTCTACCCACGCACTACCCCCCCATACCCAAGTAAGGCTAGGTAGGCTAAGTAGGCGGTGCCCAAGCACTCTTTGACCTTCCCCGCAATTTTCCTCACCCAGGCAATTCTCGGCCCGGGATCCGCGGCAGGGGCCCCGGGTAGCGACGCGAGCGAGCAAGCAAGCGAGCGGCCTGGCGGCCAACGCAGCGCTGCTATTCGCGGAGATATATCATGCCGCGCTGCCCCACCACCACCACCACCACCACCGACTGACCGATCGCGGCTGCTGATGACTGCTGACTGATGTTTTTAGGCGCGAACCCAAACCTGCCTTAGCGACGCGCGCGTGGCGCGGGCCGCGGAAGCCGTGGATGCGATGGGCTGAGGTTGGGCTGACTGGGCTGGCGATCACCCGTTACCGGCCACGCAGCACCCACTGCGCACCTCCTGCGTGCGGTTTTTGCGAGAACTTCGAATGAGACGGGACGGGACTGGACTGAGATGGGCTGTATTAAGATGGAAAGATGGGGTGGGATGTTTGGGCGAGGTTAGGCGGGTATGCAGATGGGTAGCACGAAGAGGAAAGACGAGAGGAAAGAAGGGAAGAGAAAAATAGAAAACTTGAATCGGATACAGATACGAGCGAGAAGGACCCAAGGCGGTTGGCTGTAGGTACATACATACTGCACTTCCGCTCCGCTGGCACCGCACTACACTCATCCCCACCTACATAGCCACAGCCCGAC
This sequence comes from Aplosporella prunicola CBS 121167, assembly GCF_010093885.1. NCBI lineage: Eukaryota > Fungi > Ascomycota > Dothideomycetes > Botryosphaeriales > Aplosporellaceae > Aplosporella > Aplosporella prunicola. The sequence continues at coordinate 1,351,872 of NW_022983532.1, read as the reverse complement.
AAGCAACACCTTCCTTCTCTCTCCCTCCCCTCCCTCCTCCCCCCACCTCCACGCCCACCCAGCAGGCTCTCTCACCCCACTACACTTACATCAAGCAGCCATTCTTCCTGCTCGAATGCAGCTCCGAGACAGCAACGCGCAGGCGCCTACCGCGCACGGTCACAAATGCCTCAACGAGCCACTCATACCAGACCTTGCGGTCGTCGGTCTGGCGCCACATGGTGACGTCGATCTCCGCGTCGTCGGGGATAAGGACCGGTGTCTAGAAAACGGGGCGAGAGCAGCATTAGCACACACACTGAAACCGCACAAAAACCGCAACCTCAATCCCTCTCTTCCAACCCACGCAAACAGAAAAAGAAATAGCGCAAACAACATACCTTCAGCGGGAAATAGATCGGGAACCAGCTGATCATATCCCTACTCTTGGCATCGATCGTATTCGGATTCGTGCTCAACTCAACCTTGCCACTCGGGCCCTGATACAGCACCGTCTCAAAGTATCCAGCCAAACCATGGCAAATCCCACGATCCCGGCACGCAAAGCTCATCTTCCTGCAGCGGAAGTTATGTTCGTTAGCGCCATCGCCGCCGGTGGCGCCGCCCGCGCCGCCCGCCGCGCTGCCCCCCTGGCGGAGTGTCGCTTGCGCAATCACCGCCGCAGAGACTGGGTGCGTAAACTCCCAGACCAGCTGGACGTCTGGCGTGGCGGGGTTCTCGGCGGCGCCGGATTTCGGCCCGCTACTGCTGCTGCTGCTGCTTGGGGGCGCGAGCGTCGAGAGGTAGTCGATCGCGTGCAGCATGACGACGTGGGGCGTCTCCGGGGCGGTCGGGTCCGTGGCTTCGCGCGCCGCGACGTCGTTGTGCAGTTTTGGCGCGGCGATGGGCGTGAGGTGCGCCGTATAGCTAGTCGGGATGCTGATGCCGTGCGTGGGGTTGAGCACGTGCTGCACGCCGTCCAGGCACTCCGGGCTGAGTTCGTTGTCGGCGAAGCTTCCTAGCAGCTCCGACACGAGGATGTCGACGTTTCCGTGGCTGCCGTCGCCCCGGTGCGGGCCCTTCCAGGAACGCATGTCCGACTTGACGACCGTCACGGCGCCGTTCCACGTGTCGTGGTTGTGCCGTTGGAGCAGCACGTACGCGTTGGGGTTCTTCTCCACCGCCCACATGTCTATCTTGACACCAGAGCTGGCAGACGCTTTGAGTGCGCGAGTGACGAGCGGGCCGCGTCCGGCGCCCACTACCGCCACGACCACGGAGCCATCGGGGGAAGACGTCGTCTTGTTCTGGGCCTTCCAGTCACGCAGGGCGGCTTCAATGGCGCGCTCGTACCACTCGTACTTGACTGGGTCCTTCTCAAAGACTTCGTAGGTGATGCTCTCGAGGTTATCGGCCAGTGGTTGCAGAGGAGATTGAAGGTAGTCCTGGTATCCAGAACCGAAGCGCTCAATCGGAGTCTTCGCCGGCTGGTGCTTTTGCAGGTAGCGGATGTAGCTGAGGTGGGGTGTAGGGTCCTGGGGCTTCTTCTGCTTGGGAATCTGCGCTGCTTCGGCCGGCGTCGGATCGTGAGATGGGCTAGCATCAGGAGTGGTGGACACGGCTTCGGGTGAGAGAAAGCCGGTGGACATGCTCATGACTGCGTCCGGGTTGTCCACGCCCGGGATTGGGCCGACGTCGGTCAACAGGATCCATGGTGGGTTGCGCAGACGCATATAGCGTGTGATGAGCGCCTGGTGGCCCACGGAAAGCACCGAGTAGCCCTTCTTGTTCTTGAGGAAGGTGGAGCCGGGAATTGAAAGGAGACGCAAAGGCTCGGAGAACCATCTGGACTGAACGGACATGGGAGGAAGTTGAGACGGCAAGATCAAGGCTGTCATAAAGAATGTCAGCAACGCGCACGCGCATGACGGTGCCACAGGAGAGCAGTACCTCGATGCATGCAACTATTGACCATAGAGACCCCAAAAATGAAGTAGCGAATGACGATAGGAACGAGCGGAAAAAGGTACGCATTGAATGATTTTGATTCTTACCTACGGATAGCCTCGCGTTGTATTTACATACGGTCCGGATGACATTCCACGCGTCCCAGGCGCCAAAGTGGTCCACCGTCTTGCTTCCTTTTCCACCCTTGCCCTGGAGGTACTCTTCTCTCGCGAAGGGCGCCAAGCTTCCCATCTCATCACTCGAATCGACGGTCGGGTCGTCGACCATGGGCAGCATGATCTGAAGATTCACGTACGGGCCGATGGACAGGGCTTCTTGGATCGCACGCGCAAATTGCGCAACGCCGTCTTGGCTCAAGTCACCGTGATGCAGCTTCGGGCCCTGAATAATGATGTTGCCGACGCCGCAGAAGCAAGCATAGGCGACTTCCTGGGTGAAGACCTGGCGCGAAATGTGAGCAATGACCGGGTCCGGAGAGGCCAAGTCGATCCATGGGCTGGTGAGCGCCAGAAGCTGGGACACGGTGTCATTGGGCGTCATAAGAGTGTCTTCGGGACCTAGAGGAGAAATCAGTGGCAGCGGCACGTCGTCCTTGTTCGAGGCCGCGGCGAGGGCGGCATTGTGGGCGGAGAGCAGGTTCAGCACGCGCGTGTGGAAGTGGGCGGTGGTGATGGGAGCAGTGAGCATGTCATACTGGGGCGCAATTAGCACGAGGTCGGCTACAGCGAGCGGGGGAAGCTCACATTGCAGTCCTGGGCCTGAAGAAGCAGCAGGTCCGTCACAGGATACGAGCGCTTGGTCTCGTGGTGGCCAACGTAAAAGACGGGCATGTCGTCGTAATTGGCGGAGGCGTCCATGGTGAAGAGAGGGAGAGGGAGAAGGAGGGAGGGAATGCGAGCGCAAGGAAGCAGAGCGACAGGCAGGCGCGAATGGGTGTTGGCATGCGGGCGGAATTTTCGAGACGCGCGCCTCGCTCCCCGCCGCCTGGGGTTTGCGACGCCCGCGGTTTTGCCGGCCATTAATGATTCCATCCCGCGCGTCACACCCTAAGGTACTCAATCAACACTTCCAACATGGACCGATCCAATCCCTCGTCCGCCGACCCGTCGCGGAGCGGGACCCCCAACACCTTCGTCAACCCGCGCTTCACCTCGCAAGCCTCGACCGCAGAAGACCTGCTGAAATCGCAAACCGTCGGTCTCGTCCAGCTCTCCGACTTCCGCAAGCGCCGCGCCGAAGCACTCGAGCTCAAGGACCGAGAGCGCCAAGACCAACTCCGGGGCAAGGAGGGAACACCGGGGACGTCAGGCGCGGCGACGCCATCGGAAGGTAAGTTGCGCGTGTCGGAAGTGCCTGCGCGGAGCTACGTAGTAATTGGTCAAAGTACAGAGTCGACCCCGCGGCCGCCAAAGAAAAAGAAGAAGAAGACAGTCGCGAAGGGCAAGCTTTCGTTTGGGCTAGATGATGAGGAAGAGGGAGGGGAATCAGGGACGGGCACTTCCGCGGCCGTGACGCCGCGGAGCATGTCGAACATGCCAGCGGACGAGAGAGCGCCCACCGCCACAGAGGAGGAGAAAGGACCCGCGGTGCCGAAGAGGCGGCTTGGGCCTAATACGAATGTCGCGGTTCAGCCGAAGGTGATGACCAAGTCGGCAATGGTGCTGGAAGACCAAAGGCGGGAACAGGCGCGGAAGGAATTTCTGGAGAAGCAAGAACTTGCCAAAGCGACAGAGTTTGCGCTCCCATTCGTCTTCTACGACGGCACCAACATCCCGGGCGGCAAGTGCCGGGTCAAGAAGGGCGACTACGTATGGTTGTTCCTAGACAAGGCGCGGAAGGTGGGCGCGGAGCTGGGCGTGGGCGGCGACAAGAGCCGGAGAGAGTGGGCGCGTGTCAGCGTCGACGACTTGATGCTCGTGCGCGGCGAGATCATCATTCCCCATCATTACGAGTTTTACTACTTCATGATGAACAAGACGGTCGGGTTCGGTGGGCGGATTTTTGAGCATTCGGATCAGCCGACCAAGGCGACACCACTGCCGCAATCGGAGGAAGATGTTGACCTGGCTACCTATGACCCGCTGGCCCGTCCGGATCCGAAGAAGGAGAAAAGCGCGGCGGTAGACGAATCGCTGTTAGAGGGTCTGGATGAGGATGCCACAATGACGAAGGTCGTGGACCGCAGGTGGTACGAACGGAACAAGCACATCTTCCCAGCCAGTGTGTGGGAGGAATTCGACCCGAAGAAGGATTACACAAAGGGCAATCGGAAGGATACAGAGGGGAACTCGTTCTTCTTCTCATGAGCGAATCGGGATACCCAGCTGCTTGCCGAACTGGGGATACGGGAGGCAGCACAAGTTCAGATTGTAGATGGCTTAGTAGATACTTCTAACTCTGGGCCGACACATATTCCAGTTGTCAGCACAGCATGAAGTACAGTAGACATAACCACGCCGACGCGACCCGGTGCGTCGGAGTCAAACGCCGTAAACCCCGCGGCGCCGACGACCCTGTGTGCCTGGTGCCTGACCGACACCCCACCTTCCCGCAATTCTTCCTCCCACAACTTTCCCCAGCACCCACTCCCCACACAGAGCCCACCATGGCAACCCAGACCAAGTACGCTGCCCCAATCTACATCCCAATGCCTCTCTCTGACGTGACAGCAGCAGCCACGCCGCCCCGCCGGCCATCCGCGCCTGCCTCTTCGACATGGACGGTCTGCTGATCGACACCGAGGACTTGTACACCATCTGCACGAACAAGCTGCTGCACGAGTACGGCAAGCCGGATTTGCCGTGGAGCATCAAGGCGCAGTTACAAGGGCGGCCGGGGCCCGAGGTACGTCTGTCATGTCTTTCTTGTTGTCACGCCATGGGCGCGGCCGCGCAGCAGGCAAAACGAGAGGAAGGCGGGCAGTTTAAGAGGCGAAGAGACAGAGACAGCTGACGCCAAAGCGCAGTCCCAACGCATCTTCCACGCCTGGGCCCAACTGCCCATCACGCACGACGAGTTCATGCGCAAGCAATCGGCGCTGCAGCACGAATACTTCCCTTCGACGCAGCCCCTCCCCGGGATCCCCGCCCTGCTGACCACGCTCGAGCAACGCACCTCCCCACAAGTCGAGCTCGCGCTCGCCACGTCCTCGCACGCCGCAAACTTCCGCCTCAAAACCTCGCACCTGACCAGTTTATTCGCGCCCTTCGCGCCCGAGCACCGCGTGCTGGGCGACGACAGCCGCGTCGCGCCGGGCCGCGGCAAGCCCGCGCCGGATATCTACTTGCTTGCGCTGGAGACGATCAACGCGCGCTTGCGGCGCGAAGGCGGCACCGAGGTTAAGCCCGCCGAGTGCCTTGTTTTCGAGGACAGCGTGCCGGGCGTGGAGGCCGGAAGGAGGGCAGGCATGCAGGTCGTGTGGTGTCCGCACCCGGGGCTGCGGGAGGAGTACCGCGGAAGGGAAGCGGAGGTGCTGGCTGGGCTGACGGGGGAGCACAAGGAGGACGACGACGATGCGGTGACGAAGGGCGAGAAGCTGGCGGAGGAGGCGGAGGCGGTCGAGGCGAAGAAGGCGGGCATTGCGAGACGCCCGGGTGCTCCCGGCGAGCTGGACGATGGCTGGGGCAGGCTGTTTGACAGCTTGGTCGATTTCCCGTATGCCGATTATGGCATTGCTGTTAAGGCGTAGGTGTGGGTGGATTGCATACCAGCGCGGCTGACGACTTCTTGGCGGGGACAGCGGGCGCAGTGGCATATATATAGACTTGGGATACTCCTACATAGAAGGCAATGGCCAGCTCCTGCATTTACTCACGGGTCGCCCCAGCGACGTTAGCGCTACCGCGGCCGAGGACAAGTACAAGTTGTTGTACCAGTGCGTCGAAAATCGAACAGAACAGAGCAGAAAACACAGAACAGGAGAAGAGAAGAAAGGCATAGGCAAGTCTCCTGCCTAACTAACTACCTATTACCTATGCAAACTCAGCGTTCATGTGTACGGCAGTAAAAGAGCTAAAGCGCGTTCCAACATGTAGAGCTCAGACAAATTAACCAACCAGTTAATCAGTTAACCACCCACTCAGCCACCAAGCCCACCCGCACAACCACCCATGTACACGCACACGCACTTCCATCTTCCGGACTAAGAAGGCAGGCAGACATTGCCTACGTAGGTAACTACGCCCACAATGTCCCATAAGAACGTACGGCTCACAGCCCACAGACGACGCACCACAGGTGCTGCAGCACAGTCCAGCACGAGTTTGTCTGATAGTCGTGGGGGACAATGATTTACTGGCCGTCGCCGATGAGGAAGCGCCCACGCCCTGCCTCTCTTCCGCTCTCCTTGTTAATCTCCAGGGCTTCGGCACGGTAGCCACTGCACCTCATCCTCGCACCCCACCTCGTCCTCCCCCCAATCCCCCCAATCCCCCCAATCCCCTCAATCCTTCCAATCCACCCCCCTTCCCCCGTCCGCCCACCATCCGCCCCCCTCAACCCCAACCCCAGCCCTCACTACGCCTCAGCAGGCAAGCCAAACTCCTCGACAAACTCCCTCGAATACGGATAATCGACATAGCCGGGCTCAGGCAGCATGTACTTCTGCTTATAGAACGTGGAGCGATCATACGGCGTCAGGGCAATGCGCTTCTTAACCCTAAAGACCAGATCCGGCGTCGAGATAAACAGGCGGCCAAACACGACCGCCGCCTCATAATCCCTGTACGTCGCGTCGACGGCGTCGTACGCGCTCGCGGGCGTCTTGAAGCCGCCGGAAAGCAGCACGGGGCGGTCGGGTCCCCACGCCTTGAGCGCGAAGGCGAGGCTGTCGTCGTGCGGGTCGCGGTCGATGATCGCGGCGACGCGGGGTTCGAGGAGCTCGAGGAAGGCGAGGTCGAGTTTCCGTAGTGAGGTTATGAGGTATGTGAACTGCGGGATTGGGTCTGCCATGCGCATCCCTTGGAAGGTGCTCCAGGGGCTGAGGCGGATGCCGACGCGCTCGGCGCCGACGGCTTGCACGACCGCTTTGGTAACTTCGATGCAGAAGCGGGAGCGCTTTTCGATGCTCCCGCCCCATGCGTCTGTGCGCTTGTTGGAGACGTCTTGGGTGAATTGGTCGATGAGGTAGCTGGGTGCGCCGTTAGTGTGTGCTGGTTGTGGGTGTTGGTGTGGACTCGCCCGTGAGCGCCATGGATCTCAACACCATCGAAGCCACCCTTCTCAATTGCAGCTTTGGCAGCTGAGGCATAATCGCTTATGAAACTGTATATCTCCTCTTCCTTTAAGGGACGAGGGGCAGGCAAGCCCTTGGCCATGGGGACGTCGCTCGCGCTGACATAGTCGTTCTCGAAGTCGAAGTCGTCATTTTTAACTGCTCCGCCAGATCCATCCGGGTCGGGGTAAGCAGGGCGGCCGATTGCCCAGAGCTGCGCCCAAATCTTACAGCCCTTGGCATGGATTGCGTCGGTGATAACCTTCCAGCCGGCAAGCTGCTCATCGGTCCAGAGGCCAGGGACATTGGAGTAGCCGCCAGCGCGAGGAGAAATGACCGCAGCCTCACCGAGTATAAGCGTACCGGGCGTGACGGCGCGCTGTGCGTAATACTGTGCCATTAAATTCGTCGGAACGTATTCGTCGGTAGCGCGAAAGCGGGTGAGAGGTGCCATCACGATGCGGTGTTCCAGTTCAGAGACACCAATCTTTATAGGCTTGAAGAGCTTGCTATTCGCGGAAGCCATGGTTGTTGTTGTTGTTGTTGTTGTTGTTGTTGCCGGAGAAGGGAGACAATTATAAGGCAGGAAGATACATTAGAATTTTGAGAGATTTCAAGTAGCCCTATTTACAATCAAAGTAAGACTTTTGTTTTGCTACCCCGCCTCAGCTACGGAGTCATGGTCGGTTCAGGTTCTTCGCCTTCCTATTACGTGGGAGAGTTGTCCGGGGGCCCTGGGGGATCTGCAGAGGTCATGTGGAATCTTTCCCAAGCTCCTCCGATTCTGTCCCACACAACAGGTGACGGATGTACTTGGTCTTAGAGAGCATTAGTCAGTAGACTTACAGCGTGTTATAAGCACTGAGCTATTTGTTGTAACCTTTGAGATTGAGGACGCGGGCAAGGATGCTGGTGGGGCAATCCGCGGTAGTACAGGCAGATGACGGCGTTTCCGAAAACTCGAAAGTCGAAATTCCAGCGGTATACGCGGCAGCAATGTTTTCAGGCGAAGGCCTGCAATCAATGGCCGCAGGGTGCAGGTGGTGATTGCAGAGGGAAAATTCATTCTCCATGCTCAGTAGACAATTGAAGACTTTCCGTATGGATGAGAGAGATGTGTAGGACCTGGTTGTTCTGTTATCTTTAGCAGTCATCTCATGATCTTATATTCTTGGGCAGATAGTACGTTAAGAGCAAACACCATCTTGTCAGAGAGGTGAACAGTGGATGGAGGATGAGAAGCTGTTTGGGCTGCTCAGCCTGGTGCTCGTATCTTTGGTTACCGCAGTAGGGCATCGCAACTCGTTATCAGAAGAGTAGGCTCCAGGAGGTGCAGAGGCTGAAGCATTGTGCTGCGTGGCATCTGGAGTTGTATAACTAAAGAGATGCAGTGGCAGCTGCCAACGCGAATTGCAAGGCAGATGTCGTCGACGATGGGTCAGATATTTCTGCTGAAGATCAGAGGAATGCCGAATGAGTAACGCGCTGACAGGCCAGAAGGGAGGCTCCAGAGAGGTTGAGAAATGGGTTTGTTTGCAGACACACTGCTGTTGGGGAAAGAGAAAGAGAAGCTGCTGAGCCTGTCTATGGCCAGAAATGCCTACAGCACAACAATGCGTGTGTAAGATGGAAACGAAAGCCAGTCAAGATATCTGTTAGTATATAAATGCCTAAAGGTCTCCTTGCCTATATCCAGGGCTTAGACATGTAGCTAGGCAATGAGTATTCCATGGGAACTGCTTGTCTCCTTCTCTATCTCGCTAGACGGTGAATCTTGCTTGACGGTGACGGACATTTACAGTTGATGCAGCTGCCGTACATCAAGGACGCCGAGGCGCATGGCAACTACCGGTTAAAATACCCAGAGAACGTCTTCGAGAAAGAGGACGATGAGCGGCTGCACCACGACACCAGCGCACCAACCAGGACAAACTGACGCGCCGGGTCTTCGAACGCAGCGCGCGCCTGTTCCACCAGTTCCATGGCAGAACCGCAAGCACGATGTCGACAGCCAGAAACAAGCGCGGCGAGGGCCTCGTCACTAAAATCAGAACGTCACAGCCGCCAACAGTGACGATCTTCGCGCGCCTAATTACAGCCAGGGGACGGTCTCGACCGTTTGAGCTATATTGCCGTCTTGGATGTCTCGATCACGCTCAGCTTGGCATTCTTCACCGACGCGACGCCGATCGCGATCTTTGCAGCCGCCGAGGCGCTGGGCGCCGGGCTGTGCGGGTATTGCATGTAGGAAGGTTTAATTGGAACGAGCCGGCCCCCGGGGGGCAGAGGGAGTGAAGAGAGACGTGATTGGAGGCGTGGAGGCGAATGACAATCAATGCGGAAGCTCGGCAGTGCTGCAATCTAACGTGAGCGTGGCGTGCTAGGTTGTGGCTCGAGACGGGAGCGAGCGAGCGAGGAATGCCGATGACGTAGATCAGTGCGCGTGGACGCGGGCGCGGAAGCCGTCACCGCCCGGCAGTAAACCGCGATAGCCCACCTTTCTGCCACGTCTGCCCTAATAGGCAATTCGGTCTCTTCTAATTTCCCCCAACCCCGTCGCGCATCCACCATGGCGTCCACTGACCCCGCCGCCAAAGACGCCACCGTCGACCCTACCTCGGCCGGCGCAGAAGACCCCCAGTTCTCCCCCGAGGAAGAAGCCGCAAGTCCCTCCCCCCCACCAGCAGCAGCACGCAGACTCCGCACTCTCCCCCGCACTTCCAACCCCACTAACACGCCCCTCCCCCCGCTCACAGTCCCTTCTCGCGGCAACCAACTCCCAAAAAACCAGCGCCAACGCCCTCTTCACCTCAGCCGCCTACTCCGAGGCCATCCAAGCCTACGACAAAGCCCTCGCCTCCTGCCCCTCGTACCTGGACTACGAGATCGCGGTCCTGCGCGCCAACATCGCCGCCTGCCACCTCAAGCTCAGCGAGTGGAAAGAGGCCGTCGACGCCGCCTCGCTCGCGATCGAGCACCTCGACCGCGTGGACCCGCCGCCGGCAGAACCAGAGCCAGAGCCCGAAGCCGCAGCCAAGGCCCCAGACGCGCAAACCACAGCCAGTAGCAGCAGCACCGCCGAAAACAACAACAGCAGCGGAGCACAAGTCGCGGAAATCGACGACGCCACCGCCGCGCGCATCGCCGCGCTCCAGCGCACCGGCCGCAGCACCCACGACGTGCGCAAGCTGCGCACGAAAGCGTTGCTGCGGCGGGCGAAAGCGCGGACGCCGCCCGCAGCGGGGTGGGCAGACCTGCAGGCGGCGCAGGACGACTACGCGCGGCTGTCGCGGTCGCAGGACCTCACGCCGCTGGACCGGCGGACCGTGGATGCCGCGCTGCGCGAGTTGCCGCCGCGCGTGGCGCAGGCGAGGCAGACGGAGCTGGCGGATATGATGGGCAAGTTGAAGACGCTCGGGAATGGCATACTGAGCCCTTTTGGGCTGAGTACGGATAATTTCCAGTTTGTTAAGGATGAGAAGAGTGGGGGGTATAGTATGCAGTTTAATAAGTAGGTAGGGTTGGGAGTGGGATGAATTGCTGGCTGGCGCACTCATCGCGGAAGAAAATGCTATCGTACACCTCAATAAAGCTTTAAAGCTACAAAATTAGAGATCCTACAATACGTACACACAACGTAGACAGCACAGCACAGTACGCGCCACTCGCACAAACAGCGCCACAACAAATAGGTACTTCATCTACTATACCCCTCCTATTGCACAATATGAGCATCCGCATGGCCCGCTCCCGGTCCCAGCTATCACCGCCACAGACCCTACTTGCGTGCCAGACACCTACTTACCTACTTCCACCACCACTACAACAACAGCGTCTAAACCGCTGGCCAGGTAAGCAACCAGCAGCGCTCCCCTCCCCTCCCCTCCCTTTCCTCTCCTGCCATCCTATCCCTTTCCTCTCCTGCCATCCTATCCCTTCCCACCCACCCACCCACCGCCGCAAACCCCACTGCACGCACCGACACCAACACCAGCCGCACCAGCGCCCGTCCACCTAACCCACTCTCCCCCGCGCACCACCGCAAAACCCCCGTTCCACGCGTCGTCGTCAACAAGCGTCAAGCCCGCACGGGGCAAGGCCCCGCGAATCAGGGTCTGCGCGCTTAGCGGTGGGACGTGCTTGGGTGGGTGGGTGGGTAGGTACGGAGGTATCTACGGAGGTATGTACGGAAGCATGTACGGAGGTGGTTCCTGTGTGGTGCTGTGCCTGAGTAGGTAGGCAGGAAGGTGTGCAGGTTGCAGGTTGCAAGGGGCCTCTGTTCGGCAGGGGGAGGCTCGGTGCCGAACTATCGCAGGTACAATACCTAGTCATAGCTTGCAGCAGTGGGCGCTAGGTGTGTTTGTAGGTCGGAACGCGTGCCGAGCGACTCCGCGCCTCCACTTGGGTATTGGGTACGCGTGGCGGGGGATTGGGGAGGTAGGCGAGTCGAAGAAGGGAAGGGATAAGATGGGGATGGGGAGGGGGGCCTGAAAGGGATGGGGTAGACCCGGGCGGCGGGTGCTGGGTGCATTGGTGCTGGGACATTGGCAATTGGGACCAGCTTGGAATGGGAATTCGTGTAGGGGTCGGAGTATTGGACGGAGATGCGTACCGTGGAGATGCTGTTCGCGCAATATGTCCAATGTACCTAGCCGTATTGTTGTACCTGAACTTCATCAGTGTATAGTAGATGGCGCGCACACGCACGCACGCGCCAGGGCGCCCACCCTCGCCACGCGATACTTGAGCCGCATCGCATCGCAGCGCATCGCGTCGCAGCATGCTCGCGTGCGGCGCGGAGGCTACAGAACCTGTCGCAGCGCAGGCAGCAGACCAGCAGACGCATTCCCAGCAAGCGCCGACATCGCCGCATCAGCAATCACCACCACCACCAAGACTATTACTTACAGCCCCGGCACCGCACCACAACGCGCCGCGCCAAGCCCAAGTAGAAAGTAGCATCTGCAACGTCGCGACTGAGAGTCGCAAAGCATGAAAAACGCACGCATCAGCGCTGAGTTGGCGCGCCCGGATTTTCGCGCAATCGGCAGCGGCCAGCGGCGCGGGGTGGCCTGGGCCGCCGGCGCTGGCGTCGCGGGTGGTGGGGTGTGGGTGCGGGACCTGGGTCTGGGTCGTGGGTGTGCGGCCGTGCGCGGGGTGCGACGAGTCGCGCGTGGTGGTTGGTGATGATGATGGTGATTGTGAGACAAGACATGCCAAGACAAGTGACAAGACACCACAGAGCACGTGTGGTGTTTCGAGCTTGTCGAGGTCGTCGTGATGGTGATGCTGGTGTGGAGCGCCAGGCAGAATCAGGGTCACAGACAGGGGACGAGACGCCAGCGGTAAAGCACGTCGTTGGCTGCAACTGTCATTGTCAACATGGCTGGGCTGGATGCGCGCCTAGGCGGCAAAAGCAGGGAAGAGATAGATGGAGAACGTGCTCACAGACTTGAAGCAGGGAAAAGATAGGGGAAAGCAAGCTTTTCTGGCGTGCCTTGCAAGGTCGAGGCGGCTCTGCGCCCTGCGCCGGCAGCGCGCAGGTGGCGTCGGCGGCAAGCGGCACCAGAGTTGAAGACTAGCAGTTTTGGATTTTTCTTCGCAGGTTCGTGGTTTGGCGCTTGCAAACGCCGTGCGTCTGGGACAAGACCCGGCGTACCGGCCGCGAGATGATCTGGGATCTGGCCTGAGATCGGCGCTCGACAGGGGGGAGTCAGGGTGCTCGGGGCGCGACGACGTCAGAGGGGGTTGGGTGGGTTGGCTTGCCCAGGCGGTGAACGGACGGAGCGGAGCGGGGCGCGTGCGTGGCGGATCCCCGGCGAAGGAAGGATGCGAAAGAACTATTGTATCGTATGAGCTGAGGGTGGGGGAAAGTGAGAGAATGATTTGGGTGAGATTTTGGGGAAGGGGAAGCTTCGGGCAGAAGTTGGAGGCTGGGATGTGAAGAATCCTGAATTAGAACAAAGCGCTTTCTCAGCCGAAATCCCGCGCGATCCGGCTTGGTGCATCTTGGCTGGCGCGAAGGTGACGTCTGGATGCGACGTGTTCGAGCGAGTGCCGGGGCTGGCGGCGGGAGCGAAGCTGACAGGCACCCTCCCGCTCCACAGCCACAGCCTCGGCCACGCGTCGAAACCAACCAAGGGACGTCACCACAGTCCGGCCCTTTATTACTCGTCTCTTCCCTGTGTCCTGGACTCTCTTCTCCCTCTTCAGTCTGTCCCTATACGAACTCCCTCGCCCACGCCCGCTGCTCCTCCGCCGCCGTTCGCTTGGCCGCTCTTCCTCCCATTAAACGACCGTCCCCGTGCACTCGCCTGCCGATCCGACTGTTTTTTTTTTTTCTCGCCGATTTTTTTTCTCTCGACACTTCTAATCCGATTGCGCTCTGAAAATGCGTCGCAACGGTGTGCCTCTCGCCGTCGCCGGCCTGTCGCTGGCGGCTGGCGCCCACGCTCAGTCTGCCTCTGCCACAGCTGCTTCCAAGGCTGCTTCGGCTAGCGGCATCACGCAGTACATCCCTCAAGATTTCGCGGGTTTCGGTTAGTTATTAGGCGGAGCTGAAATGTGTTTTGTTTTCCTGCGGCTGACATGGCGCAGGTATCGAGCCCTCTAACCTGTTTTCCTTCACCGGAGAGGCTAGCGAAAACAAGCTTACCGTCAACCTCATGTCTAACCTTGCAAGTTATGCCGGCAAGCCGGCCCACATCCGTCTCGGTGGCAACACCCAGGATTACTTCCTCTACCAAGTCGACATGGATGAGTGGACCGTCAAGACGAACCCCAACTCCAAAGGCCAGGGTGCCATTGCTAGCGACGCCGATATCATTGGCCCCCGCTTCTTCGAGGCTATCAGCAGATTCCCCAAGGGAACTCCCATTACTTTTGGCCTGAACCTGGCCTACGACGACGAGGACTACGAGGACCAGATTGCCCTCATGGCCTCAGCCGCGCTCAACAACCTCACCAACGTCGATCTCGTTTCCTTTGAAATTGGCAACGAGCCCGATCTGTACGGTCAGAACGGCTTCCGCACCGGCCAATGGGACGGCACGACGTACGTCAAGGAATGGAAGGCTCGCGCAAAGGCTGTCTGGGAACGTGTTCTGAAGCCCGCGGGCGGCTGGTCGGCCAACTCGTTCGAGGGTCCCTGCACGGCCTCGACCATCGGCACGACTTTCGAGATGGAGCAGCTCGTCAACAACGGCATCAAGGCCAACGCCGACGGCGAGACGAACCCGTACCTGAGGGCGTGGAACCAGCACGACTACCTCTACTTCATTGACGTCTCCGAGTTCACGCTCACGCTTGAGTGGATGATGACGCTGTCCAACACGGTCGACCAGTTCAAGTACTGGGCCACGCAGATTGGCATTGCGCTCAAGACTGGCCTCCCCTACTACCTGCGTGAGATGCAGAGCGTCGGCCCCACCGGCATGCAGGGCGTCAGCGACACTTTTGGCGCCGCACTGTGGAACCTCAACTTCTTCCTATACGCCGCCTCGCTCAACATTTCTTCCGTCGAGATGCACATGACGGACAACTCGTACGCGGCGCCATGGCAGCCGGTCGACCGCAACGGTATCTCTCAGCACGTGCGCCCCGTGTACTACGCTTACGCTGCCATGGCGCAGCTGATCGGCTCTGGCAACGGTACCACGCAGATCGCGCCTCTGGACACTGACGGTGTCCCCAACGACTACGGTAACTACGTCCGCATGTATGCCGGCTATGGCAGTGGCGAGCTCACCTCGGTCGTCCTGATCAACTCCAAGATGGCCAACTCTTCGGACACTAACAAGGGCTCCCTCGACTTCGACATCACCTTCTCCGGCCACGGCGGCGAGACGGTCCACCTTGCGTACCTGACTGCTGCGGGCGCCGAGTCCAACTCCAACGTGACGTTCAACGGACTGAGCTTCGAGTCGTCTGGCGACGGCACGCCGACGACGGCTGACGGGACGGACCACACGGTCACTCTCGACAAGGACGGCAAGGGCACCATCTCGGTGCGTGACACTGAGGCGGTCGTGGCGTACGTTGGTGCCAAGCTCGGTTCTAATGCTGTCTCGACCAACGGCACCTCGAGCTCGAGCAAGAAGAGCGCGGCGGCTATTTCCATTGGCGCACCCAACGCGGCGTCGGTTCTGGCTGCGGCGGCGTCGGTGCTCGCGTTCGGTTTCTTGGGTTGAAGAGCGGCGTAGTTGATACGATTTTATGATGTTGTTTTTGACGCGCTGCCTTCTCCCTGCGATGTACACCCTGTGTCGTCGTCCTACCACATACCCGCCGAGCCCCACTGCGTCGGGCGGCGCCTGCCTGCGCTAGGTACCTTCCTACCTCACGTCCCGTTTGCATTCGCGGAACGGGAAGCGCGGCGGTCGCGCCTTCTTCCGTCTTGCATTTCCTATGCGAGATAGGAACGCACGAACGGGTTCAGCACGCAGCGCAGTGGCGCTTCCTCTGCCAGGCGTGCGCGGCACACCTCCCCTCCCTTTAGCCTTCTTTGCGAGCGCGGGCTTAGTTTGCTTTGCTTTTGCGTTGTGTCTTCTACGACTTCAGCGCCCCCTTTGCTTGATGCCTTAGGTGGGCTTTTTTCTGCATGGCGCGGGGACTACTCAGCGACGGACGGACGGACGGACTGGGCGGGATGCTTGCTTGCTTGCGTTTTTTGTTTGGGCTGCATGCGTGGGTTTAGCATTGTCTTGGCGCTGCTTTCTGCTTTTTCTTGGTAGCGAGTTCCCTCTTCAAGAGGGGACGGCGATGACGGCTGCGTGGTGGTGAGGGAGGGACATGCATGATTGCATGATTTGACGAATTTTTTTAATAGCTAATGTCTAGGCGAGATAGAGAGGTTGAAAGGATACCTGAACCTTTATGGATGCTTCATGACTTTACTTCTTCTATGATTGAGTTGGTGGTTTTGGGTGTGATGTGATTGAATTGTTGTCGTGATTGTGGGTTTTGGATGCTTGCGCTGGCTAGCTCCACATCCGGTATAAAGATACAGGAAGAGGGTTGACGGACAGCAGAGCAAGCAAGCACTCAATCCTTCTGCTAATCCAGTCTGCAGACACAGCTTACCCATTCAATCAACCCACATGTACATACATGTATAACTACACACACGAACAACAGAGATCATCTAGATCTGATCAGCAGCACATCATCTCCATACCACGTAGATCTGACTTCTTCTCCAACCACAACTACTAGAAGCAGCAGCCAGGCGTTCGTATCGATCGATGCCAGACGATAGTTACCTACCCAGTCGAGGCGGCCAGTGGCCACGACAATCCCCCACCTACCCGACCCCTCGCCGGCATGCTATCTATAAGTGTGGCTGAGCGTGGTTCCCCTCGTTGTTCTAGTTTTTCTAGAGTAGAACGACCGCCACCGCCACCGGCTCCGTTAGTTAGTGACTAAGACGCCGTCATTGAAAAGATGGTTACGAAAGCGTTTTGAACCGGCGGCGGCGTGCCGGGGAACGGAGCTTGCGGAGGTGCCTAGGGGAAGGACCTAGGCTCCAGTGCGGGGAAAGTTGCTCCGGCGCGCGGGGAAAGTTTCCTGTTTGGGCGGGACCTGCCACAGCGGGCAGCGGGAAGCGCTACTGCAAGGGCCCGTCCGACGTCAACGCGCGGAACAGCTCTCTTCGCGGTGTCTACCAACTAGAAGAGCAAGCTATTCGCATACGCACGAGCATGATGCCCCGTCATGGATGAGATTGGGGTAGGAGCTGCCGCGGCGGCAGCGGCTACAAAATGCTGGCTATGCCTTGGTAGGCGTTGATGGCGCTTGAAAGACCTCACGGTTCTTCTACTGTTTCTTTTCTTTTCGCTCCGCTTTCGCCTTCTTTTTCTCTTCCTTCGACGTCTTCCTCAAGCTCCTCCTCCTCCTCCTCCTGCTGTGTTCTCTTCGAAAGAGGCTGCCCGCATCAACTTCCCGAGATCCCCTTCCCTAGCATCGAGGAAGCTCTCTCCACAACCACCACTACTACCACCGCAACAATGGCCCCTCCAATCACGCACATCGTCCTCTTCCGATACAAGCCCGACATCTCCTGGGCGCAGCTAGAGGAGCACTTCGCAACGTTCGCAGCGCTGCGCACGCGGTGCACGCACCCCTCCACAGGGCAGCCATACATGCTCTCGCTGCGCATGGGCAAAAACATGTCGTGGGAGCCGTTCGCAAAAGGCATGACGCACGGGTTCGTGCTCGAGTTCGCCTCGCAAGAACACCTCGACTACTACCTGCTCGAAGACCCGGTGCACCGCGCCTTCTCGGCCGGCGCCGCGCAGCTGCTCGAAGATAGCCTCGTCGTCGACGTCCATGACGGGAAGCTGTTCGGTGCGGCGCCGCAGCGGCCGGGAGGACCGGGCCTGCGAGGTATTTGGCGTGGCGCCTGTCACTGTGGTGGTATGGCGTGGGAGGTTGACGCGAAGGGCGAGGACTTCAAGCATGTGCTCTGCCACTGCGACACGTGCAAGAAGCTGGGCGGCGGGCCATATTCGTGCAACTACATTGTGCCGCGTGAAGACCTGCGCATTACGAAGGGGCGGCCGGGGAAGTACACGTACAAGGGCGCCAGCGGTTAGTGCCTTCCATCCCTTCAGTTCCGTTTTCGGCGTTCTGGCTAACGATTTCTCCTCTCTACCTAGGCAAGGACGTAAACTGCTACTTTTGCCCCACTTGCACTTCGCATATCTATCATCATCAGGACGCCATGCCCGACAAAGTTATTGTGCGCACCCTGCTGCTTGATGGCGGTAACGACA
Source organism: Aplosporella prunicola CBS 121167 (assembly GCF_010093885.1). NCBI lineage: Eukaryota > Fungi > Ascomycota > Dothideomycetes > Botryosphaeriales > Aplosporellaceae > Aplosporella > Aplosporella prunicola. The sequence continues at coordinate 1,333,941 of NW_022983532.1, read as the reverse complement.
TCCCTGCTGGTGGGGAAATCTTCCCGGAGGGTCGCCTTAAGTGGGTTAAGGACTTGCAGGAGAGCTTGCCTTCGAAGAGCAAACCTGTCGTCAATGGCGCTTAAGTGAGCGAATATTGTATGAAGTTGTTCGCTTGCGCCGTGTGCGTGTGTGGTTTTAGAGCGTGGCGTTGGGTGCGGTGCTGTTGTTAGGAGAGCATGTGCGTGAAGTATGTGGGTGGACAGTAAATACCCAGCGTGTAAATGTACGGGTGAAAACAATCGCTGTCTCATGGCGGAGACATTTCAAGATATACCCAGGAAGGAGAGCAAGATGCTTCGCAAGCAAAATAGAGTTACCGGGTCGCAATGAGGACTGGGTCAGTCGCAACTTCCATATTTACGCAGTGCCATTTTGCTCTTTCCTAAACCATCTTCGTTATTCAAACCGTGCCAACATTCCTCGTAGCAACCCAATTAGCCCTCTATGGATTTCGTTCTGCGATGCAATTCTCTCAAGTGCCGCCGCCAAGTCAATGACAGGGCGGTAGTGACAACATGCAGGTCAGTCCGCATTCATCCGCACTCTAGAGCAGTTTCTAACCTCGCTACAAGTCACATCTTCTGCCTCGATTGCTCTAATAATCTCGGGCTCTCCAATGCCGATCTTGCAATGCGAGTCTGTCCAGCGTGCGAAGCAGCACTCTCCAATCCCGATGATGCAGTCGAAACATGCCTTGATCCATCGGAAGACTACAAGACAAGCGTGCTCAGTGGCCTCAGTCCAAGCATCATCATGGAATGCGCAGGAAGTGGTTTGGCATTCTACAGCTACCAGACCACACAAGAAATGTGAGTGAAGTGATGACTGGGGGTAGCACTAGGCTAACGCCACGAGCAGCGTCTATCAAGAGTACCTAGCCAAGAGCCTCACGGACAAGTACAGCAATTTGAATGCGCAGGTTGACAAGATCGTTCACGAAGCCAACGCCGAAATCGCAAGTCTCCGGGAGAAGCTACAAGGTGCGACGGTAGAGAGAGGATTAGCGTGGCAGTTACTGACTGAAACAGCTGTACAGGTTGACCAAAAGAAGCTCGAGAACGAAAACCACAAGCTCGCCGAAGCGTTCAGAGAAAAGTCCGCAAGCCATGCCAAGACGAACAAGATGTACCAGACACTCAAAGCGCAGGTGCTTGTCGGACAAGTGGCTACGGCAGCCTCGGACGACGCCGAAGCGACTCTGCAATCCGTCCATGGCGAGCGGTTCATCGACGGGCTTGGTGGTCGAACCAGTCGCCAGCAGAATTATCCCGCCATGCACACTGGCACGCGGCTGCAGAGCGGCGATCGGGGGAGCGTCTCGAGCGGCAACGCAATCGACGCCTACCGCACCCGACTCCAAGGGCATTCGCAGCATGGACAGATGCAAAATGCTCGCCTATTTGGCCGTACGTATCCACCGAGACCTCACTTTCCTGCTGCCATGACTGACGAGCACAATCCTAGAGGACTCCAACATCCAACCGACCCCGTCTCAGCATCGCACCCGCCTCGGCCACACCGGCCTGCACCAAATCGGAACTCCACTGCGGCAACCGCTCGGTAATTTGGGCACGAACTCGGTTCCTGGACCTGGCCTTGGTGGGTATGGGTTGAGCTCTGGCGTACGGGCAGGCAAGCAGATGAATTCTTCGCTTGGACGGACAGCTGCGTGGTCGAACTTTGGAGGTCTGCAGAAACGGTAGGGTGCCATGGGTGCCATGAGTGCCGTTGGCTGGTCTAGTGAGGAGATGTGGTGTGGAGGAGATATAGGCTTGTTACCCAAAAGGTTTTTCTGTGAGAGTAGGCTTTAAAGCAATCGTATAGGGTAGGTATCGTAATAATCTGGTTGGTCATTTTCGCTTGTGGCTTATGGTGTTGTGATCGTGGTTGTCCGGGCTTGCCCGAAACACTGAACTCTTATGCCACGTTCAAACTTAATTACAACACTGTTGTATAAACTCGAGCATCGTCTCTTCTCGGCAACACAAAACAACTCACTCGACTCACACACAACTATGCCGCCCCCACAGACAAGACACTGATCGGACACACATCCTACCCTCGCCGCACCGCACCGTACACCACACCCTAGCAGCCAGCAAACCAACTCGGCATCTCGACACAAGAAAACCACCTCGCATTTTTACTGCTACCTATTGCTCCAGAGCTAGAAACAGATAGTAACCAAGTAAGACTAGAACAGTGCTAGGAGTGGCATCGCCGGGTGCAAAAGAAGTATAGACAAAAGTTAGTGCAGCTTGGCTTGCGGTAGCTGGACTATTTTACACCAAGGTCGCTTTACGCAGTAAACACTTTTATAGGTGAGGGGGTTATAGAGTAGCTGGGGGTTTTGATGCTGTAGTTGGAGGGGTGTTGTGGTTTGTTGGCTTGGGTTGGGTTGGATTGGGTTGTTTGAGGGATGGGGGATATCGGGGTAGTACGGGGGCTTGCTGGATGCGGCGATGTGCTTTATGGTGTGGTTTTTGTTTATGGGGGAAGTCGGTTGGTGAACTTGTTGAGATGCTGGGTTGGTGTGCGAAATCGTGCTGGTGCTTGGATGTATGCGAATCTTACAATGTTTGTGTCCGTCCTTTGTGGGGCTTTGATTATCTATCATGGATTGTCCTGGATATTTGCACATCTTTTTACTACGTATGGAGTTGGATCTGCTGTACCCATGCAATGCTCTTTAGGCAGGTGTAGTGAGTTATTATGCTACGGTCGGTGGTCGCTAGAAGTCTACGCATATGTAGATCTACAAAGGATGAGGTTGCTCTGTGAAAGTATGAATATGTGAATATGCGGGGATAGGAAGGTGTTCCAAATAGTGTGAAACAAAGGCGTATATAGGCGCGTGAGTATCGTATAAGGATACAATAATACGATGGGCTTCGACGAGGACAAAGGTTGTCATACATTCTCACAAGGTCTTTCACCTCACTTCACTTTCTCTCCTTCAGCCCCTTCGCTTACGTCATGCCCACCTCCGCCTGTCTAGGTAATTAAACAGCTTCTGTCTCCATCCATTCCACCGCCAACCTTTGTCTACAGCTACAAAACCCGTACAATTCAAGATCTGGGGTCAAGCTCGCTGCCTGACCCCTTGTCAGAAATGGCAGGTGCAGGGAAAAGGTAACTAAACCTCTAAGCACCGTCTCAAGTTTATTTTTTTTTTTTTTTTTTTTTTTTTTTGCTGACCGTCGCTCTCACCAGACGAGCCAAACCAGGAGACGATCCTAGTGAGCATTTCACGATTGACCATACCGAACTTGTCGCACAAGCGTAAGTAAAATCTATTCTACACATATTCCTGACCTTCTACTGACAATCATCAAGTGTCAAAGGAGAGGCAATCACTGTCCTTGTCGGCAGCAGCGAAAAAACCTTCACCGTTCACAAGGACCTCATCTGTGGTTTTTCCGATTTCTTCGACAAAGCTTGTAAACGACCTTGGAAGGAATCACAAGGAGTTGTTCAACTTCCGCAAGAAAGCCCCGGCAATTTCGAGGTATACGTCGAATGGCTTTACACCGGTGGGATTGTGCTGCCAAGCACTGTACAGTCCTGGAGCGCCCTCGTGGCAGCGTACATCCTAGGTGGCATACTGTTCGATTTCCGGTACAAAAATGCCGTGATCAGCAAGATGATTTTAAACATCGGTTTCAGCCAGAGGCTTGGACACGTAGCATCTCTCATATGGGACAATACACCTGAATCATCACCACTTCGGTCCCTTTACCTGGACTTTTGGATCTTCACCGGAAGCTCGGGGTGGTTGCGCTACGAACCCAACTGCGATAAAGAAGCTTCTGCGGAATTCTGGATTGCCTTGGCGGAACGTTTGTTCGCAAGCAGGGAAAGCAAAGACCTGCAACTCGACATTTCAGCTGGACGATATCCATGGGTGACAAACCCTAGCCAATACCTCGAGCATACGAAGAAGAAAGGAGAGACCACTAAGGACACATGAACTCCGCATGTTGGTAGGCGTGAAGCTCGGTTACAACGAAGTCCGCGACCATCAGATTTAAGGGCATGTATGGTGTCGGATGGCAATTCGCAGGGACTACGGCTTTACAACAGGATGCAGGATCACTTCATTGAGCTACTCATTATGTAGCTTCTCCAGACTTCAATGAGGACTTCCTTCAAGTGTTTGCGTTGTGAGCTGGTGATATTTTGAGCAGGAGGTTTGACGGTCCAAGTTAATATAATATTTCTCATGCATGTTTGGCTTGCGACGTTAAAGTAGCGATACTTGACAGTTAATATTTAAAACGTTCACTGATAATGCCTTCTAAAAGCTTGACAGTCAGTAGAGGCGTTCAGACCATGCGGGCAGTCCTAGCTCGTTAACTTCACCTTGTGTCAATAGGCTGCCTTCTATGGAATTTTATTACTCACCCCCGAGTGAATGATGCTTGTCGCTTGCCTATTTTAGAACTTTCCTGGCCCTCGAACTTTCCCAACCTTCCACCTTCCACCTTCCACTCTCCCTGTCCGCATCGCTCTGCCCTTACCATCCTGTCAAGGAACAGTGAGGCTGGGCCTCTCAGGGTGATCCGAGAATGGCGCCGACGTAAGCTCACCATATCGCATACGTTTGGTGAAGACTTGACTGACATTCCTCTAGCAAGCCGCCAGACCAACCGCCAGGCAAACCCGTCGACAAAGACAAGAGCGTTCTAGGACCCACAACCGACAAAAAGGTTTCCAAAGCCACCGTTCTCGTCAAATCGTAAGCCACCTCACACAGCCTCACCCGAATCGGAAGGCCCAATGACGAGTACAGACTCCGGGGAGACATCCTCAACGTTCTAATTGGCACTGAGGCCGCACCGTTCAAAGTTTACAAGGACCTGATATGCGCCTCATCTCCTTTCTTCCGCAAAGCCTGCCAGCCGCCCTGGAAGGAGGCGTCAGGTGTCTTACGCCTTTCCGACGACCAGCCCAAAATCTTCGAAATCTATCTAGAGTGGCTTTACCTTGATAACTGCCCCACACCTGACCAGGCCGCAGACCTGTTCGAGGCATACTTCCTCGGCGACAAGCTCATGGATCTACCTTTCAAGAACGCGGTCATTGATACCATCATCAATAAGGTCATCAAGAAGTCTATGACCCCAGACAGCATGGCATCCAGCGTGTACAAACGCACCATGCCCAGCTCCGGTCTACGACGTCTGTTGGTCGATTTCTACGTTTACGCAGCACCGTCTACTTGGTACACCTCGAAAATTTCCGCAAAGGATGTGGACACCGCCCCAAGGGACTTTTTTGTCGACATCGCTCGCAAATTTGTAGAGATCAGACACAAGAATGTTGGAGGATTCAGGCCTTGGCAGAAAGATAAATGTCAGTATCACGAACATCCTGAAGGCGAACCACGGTGCGACAACAACAACAACAACAACAACAACAACAACAACAACAACTCAGACCAAGCTCAGCAAGCTAAAACGGACCTATTCACCCCAAAGCCGCAGACATGACAACAGGGCGATTGGAAGGATATTGATGGCTGCAGAACCTACGAGGATGTCTTGTGCATACTGTGAGAGGAGACAACGGGGCTTGTGATGGAACAAGAAGTCATCATCTGAGAGATCCATTCAAGGCTTTACGAAAACTGCTTCAGCATACGGACACATGGTAGCATGGTACTTGTGAAGAACGCCATGTGGCCACTAGAAGGACTGAATCAAATGCTGAAAACAAAAGACTCTGAAGATGTTATGGAAACGTTTGTTTGCAGTTGCGTGAAGAAATGCATGAAGCCACGGACTAAGCACGACTGACTAGCCGTGTACTAAACAATGACATTGTAGGCGAAGGTATGGCCTTGCAACTTCATGAGAGCCTCTTTGGCGCTAAGTGTCACCTGTCTTCCCTCAGACGCCTTACGAACGATCAAACAGTCGATCTAGGAAGACCTCTATGAATTCATGTCATACCCAACAACAACACCATTATCGTCTGTATTTTTTCTTATTCATTGGTGACTTCTCCACTACCTTCTTTCAGCCGCGCTTCCCGCCTCGCCAACCTCTCCTCTTTCTTTTTCAACCACTTCTCCCGCTTCTCCTTCGCCGCAAGCTCCCTCTCCTTGAGCACAATCTCCTGCATCTGATGCGCCAACATCATGCTCTTCTCCTTCTGCTTCTGCAACTTCCTACCAACATGCGCAGTCACCTCACGCGGCACAGCGCCCCAATTGGGCTGATCATCCTCCTCCTCCTCAACACCATCCATCTCATCGACCAACGAATCCCAATGATCCTCCTCCTTCGCCAGCGCCGCCAATTCCGCCGAATCGCCTAGCGTATCCATCCAGCCCTGCCTTTGCTTGATGCGATACGTCAAGATGCGGCTCAAGCTGCGGGGCTGCGGCTTCGTCGAGCGCAGGAAGGGGAACTTGTTCGCGTTGACGAGGACAGGCACGCGACGCCGGCCAGACACCTGCGCGCGCGGCCGCGTCTCCAGGAACCTCTGGCCCGCCGGCAGCGTCGCCTCGGGGACGAAGTCGCGCGGCGGCTGCGCGTGCCGCGGCATTGGTGTTCGCGTTAAGTAGTGTGGCGTCAGTGCGAGCAGCTCGCTGATCTCCGTTTTGGCTTTTGTGTCGGCTTCGTGTTCGAGGCGGTCGAGCAGCTTCAGTGCTTCGTAGCCTGTTGAGAAGGCGAGCTTGAGCTGCGGCGTCGAGTGCATGTTCGCTGTCTTTCGGAATTTGTTGCGCGCGATGTTGGCGAGCGCGGTGCGCTGCTCATCGGGGAGAGGGACGGCGGCGCATTGCGTGAGCAGAGCGCGGTAGAGCGCGATGGCTGGAGAGCGAGAGTGAGATTATTGTATCTGACTATCGCGGGAGGCTGAGATTTGCGTACCAGCTACACGATGCTGGCTTGATTGCTTGGGGACCAAAAATTTCGGCATTCATGTGTTGGCTGCCATGCGTGGCGCGTGGAGTGAAGGTGCAGCGATGCGATGACGTCTCAAAAAACTTCTGGGGTCGCGAAGTCACGTGTGGCGATCGCCGTTCGATCTGCGGAATGAGGAATTGGTCGGAGTTCCAGGCGCGGATGCAAAGGCTCATTTGATTTGCTCTATTCCATCATCGCTAAGCCATAAACTCCGCTCCCATGCAGAGTAAACATTCGTAAGGCCAATGAAAAGCACGCTGCATCATGATAGTCGTCTTGCCGGCATTCACAGCATACACCGGAGTCTGGTGCTCTTTCGGCCGACCATATTTGACTCCATAATGTCCGCCACCCTCAATTCTTAAACCAAGCTCGCTCAATATCTCAAGACAGGGCTACTGGCGTCGGCTCCGCGAGCTTAGAAAGTGGAGCCCTCTGGAGGCTGGGGCAGCTTCTTGTGCTGAGGAAGGGCCATGAACCTAGGTAAATGTGAGTGTGATGATGTCTGAAAGCTGCCAAATAAGACATACCTCCTAAGCTCGATGAGGATCGTCTCCATCGTGAAATCGCGCTTCCACTGGGTAAGGCACGGCAATTTCGTGGGGTCAACCTGTAAACCGGTCTCAGTCGGACATATCCCAGCATATTGTTTTGTCCATCCGTTTGCATACCATGCCGTTGTTCGGGTTTACACAAGGCAGGTTGATCTTCGAGACGAAGGTGACCTCGGGAGGCACGTCGGGGTACTGCTGGCCGCAGTGAATCTTGACGCTGTAAATGCGGTTCTCATGTACGCTCTAAGCTCCGTTAGTCACAGTGTGCTGATGTGGCAGGTATGGATTGTCGTGGCTGACGTGGGGCGGGCCCAGGATGGTGCCGTTCCAGTTGGACATAAGCAAGTCATCGCCGTTCTCAAGACCGTAAGAGCAGGCCTCTGCAGATTGTCAGGCTCAGTATGATATTAAGATTATAGCCGTAGTGTAAGAGACATACCAGCACCGAGACCCTTCTCGCCCTTCTCGAGCTCCTCGAGCAGGCGGAAGTTCCTGGGGACCTTGGCACCCATTGTGGAGGATTTGCGGTTGGCGGAGGTGTCGCGTGAGGGAGGGAAAGAAGATAGAACAGAAAAGCTTGCGGGCTGGCTGCGCAAGCGAAGAATGAGAGGCGTGTCGGTGGTGTAGAAAAAAGAATCACGCAGATGCGGGGATGATGCGGGCAGTTTGATGTTCGATATGGTAGCCAACAGCCAGCCCACTTCGGGCGTCAGTCGCGGCAGGGGTGTGTCTTGGCATTCGTAGGTAGGGCTGGTAACTTCACGTGTCGCGCTCGCGGCTAAAGCCACGCAACCATCATCTCAGCCGGCAGCAAACTTCACCAGCGCCATAAGTTGCGAACAGATGCCGGCGCCGGACACTCGTCGAGCATGACGGCCCAGATACTCAGCTCCGAGCTGACAAATCTTATCCAAGAGTCCAAGAGGAAGAACTCCGATCTCCGCAATGTCAATATCCCCTACCGCCCGGCTTTGACCGAATTCGGAAGCACTGACTGGGCCTCGTATAGGCCGCCGATAAATCTCTCCAAGAGCTGAAGTCGTTGCCATCGACCTCCGAAGCTCAATTAGCAGCTGGTTGGTACTAACTGTGATTCTGCCGTGCCACCGTACCTGACTGATGCTGGAAGAGATCTCCACCGCCGCGCGCTATTTATTGATCCGTTTATCAAGGCTTGCGGGACGCAAAATGCCAAATTTGTCGGCCCTGCGGTCGTCTGCTTGCAGCGACTCATCGTTTCTCGAGCAATTCCTCGAAATCGGTTAAAGGAAGTGCTTGAGAGCTTCCGAGAAACCAGCCAATTGGGTACGACCAGCGCTCTTTCACTGGGCCCGATTTGATACTAAAGTTCCATTAGGCTTGGACATACAGCTCAAGATTCTTCAAGCCCTGCCTACTCTTCTTCAGAATTATTCCGAAGACATCCGAGGCGAGCTTCTCTCCATTGTTCTCCAGGTTTGCTCGTCTTTGCAGACCACAAAGAACCCCGCCGTCAGTGGTACTGCAGCCGCAACACTCCAGCAACTCATCATATCTACCTTTGAAAAGGTCGTGACCGAAGATGAGAAACAACTGCAGATACCGACTGTGACTGAGGTGCCAGGCGAAGATGGCGCCGTCTCTGTACGCCCTGCAGCCCATGATGCATACAAGGTCTTCCGTGACATATGTCTCATCACGGAGGGCGGCAGGCCACAGTCGATTCGGTTTTCTCCCATTACGCAAGCAGCTGGGCTCGAGTTGATCGAAGCCGTTTTAAATAACCATGGCAATGTCTTTCTGACACACCCAGAACAGGGTAATATTCTTCGCAGCAATCTCATGCCATTCATCATCAGATGCTTGTCAGAGAGACTTAGCTTTCCTATCACCCTGAGGGTTATGAGGGTTTTTAGCATGGTTTTGAGGCAACATCTGACCATCCTGTCTTCCGAATGCGAGATCGCCCTGGGCTTGCTCAACCACATGCTTGATCCGGATGCCGCAGCACCTTGGAAGCGCGCCATGTCTATGGAGATCTTCCGCAATGTCTACACGGACCCAAATCTCATCCTCCGAATCTATTCTCAATATGATGCTTCAGAAGGTAAAAGGTCAATCATCCGTGACAACCTGTCAGTGTTTGTCCGCCTGTCTACAGAGCGGCCTGCGGTCATTGGGCTTGGCCAACATTCAACGGCACCTGTTGGCGCGCCAATTGAAAATGACGCCCCGGCAGCACAGGCAGCACTTGAAGCTGGAGCTGTCGCAGGCATCATCGGAGGAGCCCCGAACACTGCAAGTGTGCCAGGTATCAGTACTCAGTGGAGCACCCTAAGGATACCTTGTATGGATCATCTCGATAAATCAGAACCGCCAAATTTACCCGAGACCTACATCTACAGTCTTGTTCTGAGTTGCATCAATAACTTCTCTGAGAGTCTGGCCAAGTTTATTCTCCCACTCACTGTCCACAACGAGGGTCGTGGCAAGAAGAAGAAGGCTGCAAACAATGAGCAAAACCAGTCGGCCCCTCCTACACCTACCGAGGAGAAACCTAAAAGCCGAATGGCAAGGTCACAGTCGTTCCGTCGGCGGACGGTTCCAATAAATCCTTTGGAGCTGAAAAACAACCCATCCGAGGAAGCCATCAAGATGACGGCAGCAGCCATCGATGATTGCTGGCCGGCGGTCCTCGCTACTTGTTCAACCTTTTTGAATGCAGCGCTTGATGCTGAATATTACCACGCGCTTGTACGGTCCATTCAAAAGTTCACGCAAATCGCCGGTCTTTTGAGGCTGACGACGCCAAGAGACGCTTTCCTCACGACGATGGGTAAGGCTGCAGTGCCTCCTACCGTCTTCACAGCGAATGTTTCTGCTCCCAAGGCAGCAGGTAATGAGACTCCTACTGCTGTGAGCAACCCCAAAGGCCTCCTTAGTGTCGACAGTCTAGTTAGCCAGAATTCGGACAAAAGCAGGCGGCAGTCTATGGAATCTGGGGCACCAACTCTCAGCACGCGTAACCTACTTTGCCTTAGGGCGCTCCTCAACCTCGCAATTGCCCTTGGGCCAACGCTAGAAGGAGCTTGGTCCATTATCTTCGAAACGCTTCAACAAGCCGACATGATCATGGCGACGGCGAATGCCACCTCCAGTGGCCGAGACCGACGAGGCAACCGGTATGACGGTGGAGCACTGGCGCAAATGCTGGGCTCGGAAGTTTCCGCTGTACAGGCTGCTGCCTCTCGACTGTTCGAGAGCACCGTCGACTTCCCCAATGAGTCTTTTAGCCAGGTCCTGAACGCACTTTGTGCTTTGCTGGAAGGCAAGTCTGGGGCGGCCTCTCAGCCTCCTTCAACGCCTATGCTTGAGAGGAGAGGTAGCAGCTTCGCCGGAATCTCTATCAAAGCCGAGTCTCAGGTCCAGGACTACGTTTTCGCTCTCAACAAGATTGGTGATATTGGGACGCTCAATTCAAACCGCCTTATCAGTTTTGAGCCAAATGTAAGCGGTTGGGACATCTTGATGAAATCTCTTGTCTCTATCATTACCAGTACGACAATGGTCAGCTCGCTTCGTTTGCTGGCGACGGATGTTCTCAGTCGACTAGTCCAAGACCTTGCCAACGAAACCAAACCGGAAGACCAAGACCTGAAGAACGAGATTCACGGTCGGATCCTTACAGCGCTGCAAGAGGTAGTCGATGCACTTTACAAAAACGCAAACAGTCCCCAGGACGAGCTCGACGAGACAGATGTTGAGGTGCACGTGGTTGTGTTGGACGCTGTCAAATCTATCTTGGATCAGTGTGGAGACTCAATCACGGTTGCTTGGGGATCGGTTTTCACTCTGATACAAAGCGTTTTCACCTCGGCCAAATTCAAAAACGAAAATCATCCTGATGATGCAGGATCAAGCGAGAAACTAAGCAGTCAGTTGTCATCGCAAATGATCTCTACGAAGCTCGGTAGACTTGCTTTTGGCTCTGTACAACTGGTTTGCTCTGATTTCTTGGCATCTATCCCTGATGATGCGATATTGATCTTTTTGGATCTTTTGTATCTTTTCTGTGACCAGGGAGAAGACCTCAATATTTCTTTGACCGTAAGTCTACCCTGTCTTGGGGTTTTATGCAAAATACTAACAAAAACTCCAAGACCATCACCTTTTTCTGGAACGTCTCAGATTATCTCCACAATCGGATTGATTTAGCCGAAATGGAGGGTTTGGCCGCAAAGTCCGTCGATGTTGCGAATCCAGATGAGAAAATTCAGGAAGGAGTTGAGGCGCAGTCAATACCTGCAATGTGGCTTCACCTTTTGCTTCGCATTGCTTCCATCGCTCACGATCGACGAGCTGATGTACGCAACGGAACGTTACACACATTGCTCCGAATCTTTGACAACTATGGAGACCAGCTTTCGCCCACGGCATGGAATTTGTGTCACAGGAGCATCACCTTCCGCTTGCTACGTCTTAATGTTCAGCGTCAAAGAGAACTCCGTTCCGGAAGCGACCTTGCAGATGCTGAGGAAGCCAATGGTTGGGTTGAGACGACAAGCATCATCTTGAATGGCATGGTCAAACTGTTCGGCAATTACCAAGACAGCATGCTGAAGGCGCCGCGCTTTTCCGAACTTTGGCAAGCGATTCTAGATTGTTTCAAGGCGTACTTGACTTGCGACTCGCATGCGGTAAATGCTGTAGCTTATGATGCCATCGGTGGCCTTCTCGGCAAGCTCGACTCTGCCGAACATGTGGGTGAAACTGCCGTTCGTCAGAGCTCTCAAATATGGCTCGAGAAGTTCCCTGAGAGCAAATCAATTACTGGCAATCACGAAGCATTCTCAGCATATGTTCGAGCTTTCAAAGAGGTCTATCGTTTGATCGGCAAGACTCTAGACGTTGCCGACATCGAGAAGGCCGCTTCAAATCTACGCAGATGTGTAGTAGAAGAGGAGAGTACAGCCTACTCGTCTGACAAGGATCTCTTGACACCTCTGCAGAAAGAGATCACCGGAAGCATCAAGATGATCGGCACTGACCTTGAAGGGATCCCAACGATTGTTGTGAAGCTACTGGCAGATCTTGTTTCCTTGCCTTTTACCAAAGAGCCATCTACAGAAGCCCGGACGGGAAACACTTTCATCGCTCTTTGCAAAGTATCGATGGACCTCCTTGAGGCAGAAGTTTCGGAGCATATTGGCAAGGCGGAGTTGTTCGCTCAAGGCGCTCTACTTGCCGCACTGACGAGTCTTCGCATCCCCATCAAGCTGAAGTATGAATGGAAGACTCAGGGCAAATCCCCACCGACATGGCAAAAGGCTACATCGACCGCATTGAAAATCGTCGCTCCGGCCCTTGAAAATGCACAACGTCTATCCACCCCTGACGACCAAATGATTCCATTGTGGGAGCAAATCGTTCACATCGCAGACGGCATTGCCAAAGCTGACCCTTCCGCCGCGCCTTCGCCAAATGTTATTCTCGAAGACGAAGCCTTCGACATTAAGTCACTTACGACCTTGCGAGACGCGATAATCCCTGGCCTCGGTGAGCCCTACATTCCCGACAGCACAAGACGGACCTACACACTCAGCCTCTTCCAAAATTCTCTGATTCACGCGCCATCGGTCGGCGAACTGCCCACGTCTACTCTTGCCACCGAGCCCCTCTCCTCGCTCTACCACATCCGCCACGGCCGCACACACGACCCCGCACCTACGCCACGCACCGCAATGGCGTACTTCTGCCTGTGCGAGCTGATAGCGCTAGCGCGCGTGCACGACGGCAGCGACGAGCGTGTCAAACTTGCCGCCGCCGCCGCGCCATACCTGCTTCTGCGGGCGGCGCTGCCGCTGAAGGCATACGTGGCGGACACGCCGCTACGGGGCCGGATGCCGCAGCCGCAGCCACAAAGGCAGGAATTGCTTTTCGTGCTGGGGGAGCTGCGGGCGTTGGATGTTGAGCCGAAGTGTATGCCCGATACGCCGGGGGTGAAAGGGCTGAATAAGAAGCATTTGCATCGGCTGTATCCGTTGGTGAGTCGGGCGGTATCTGTGGCAGGAGTGGCAAGGAGGGATGGAGAGGTCTTGGAAGGGTTGGTAAAGGTTGTGGAGGGTGTGGGGGAGGGGTTTGGGGTTTGATTGAGGGGTGATATGAAAGGAGTAGGGTGCGCGTGGGTGCCCTGATGATGGCTGCTGCTTCTTTTCCTTTTTCGCGTTCTTGATGCTGCTTTGCGGCATAGCTGTAATTTGCTTTTTGTTTGTTGCAGCTTGTTTTCTCGACCAATCGAGCAATATTCTATGTCAGCCATGTTCAGTTGAAATATATATTTTTTGTTATAAGGCTATATCATTACGCATACACACTCACCCTACACAGCTGCATGCTCGAGAAGCGTCGCTGTTGACGCGATAAAGATAGTGCTGTCCAGTTGAAATGGTGTCCAAACTTCCGGGTAGGCGCTTAGCGGAAGCAGATATATGAGACCATGCCGCCATTAGGCCTTTATACCTGTTTGGCTCTTGTTCATACAAAGCATAATAGGAGCTGAAGCGTGATTTATTTATTTGAAGAAGCAGCGACTGCCATAATAGTTACGGTGGTTGCAATCGAGGTCTTACGTCATTCCGTCAGATCACGTGCCGGGGCATTGACTTCGGTTCTTCATGTGAAGGTCCGTTTGTTCAAACAAAGAACACTGCTGCCTACAGAATCACGCCGAGAGCGATTTTTCCGGCCGAGCTCATGGATCCATCGAAAAGCTGCACCAATGGCGAAGCAAGAATCATTAAAGGAGAAGGAGAATTTCTTCCGCGACCTGGAAAGCTTGGATGACGAGGATGATGATATGGTCGATGAGGGCTGGCTGGACTCACTTAAAGTTCTCAAATCCGCTCGCTCAAGACCAGCTCGCCCATCGCGGATTCGCACCGCGGCTTCCTTCTCCGGTGTACCTTCTCCTCGCCAAACGACTACTCCACGCCGAGCTTCTGTCAGACTTGAAGGCCCAGATCCTGATCCTAGAACCACACCCGCCAGCCTCACCATAGGACCTGGCGAGGACCGCGTCATCGACTCGATCCTGGACATTGCATCATCACCTACAGCTCCTAGATCAGAACATCTCACACCGTTTTCTTCGGCTTCAATGGCCTCTTCGTTCACTGGACAAGCAGCAGTCCCTCGAGCAGCGGGCAAACGCAAGCGACCGGGTAACATCAAGGCACTTCCAGAGGCACAACAGGTCTTCAAGGGCCTGGTGTTCTTCTTCTTCCCGAACAATGACACCAACACTGCTCGTCGGATGAGGATTACCAAAGCGGTTGAATTCGGAGCCACTTGGGTAGTTGATTGGAGCGATGAGGTCACCCATGTCATAGTGGACAAGAACGTCAAATTCGACAGCATGGTAGACTATCTCAAGCTCACCACATTTCCGGGTCAATCGATCGTTGTCAACGAATGTTATCCGGCAGACTGCATTATCTATCGCACGCTAGTCAATCCGAAGCAAACCAAATACCAAGTACAGGGCTACGTACCAGCGACTGTTGAAGCATCGATCGATAACACTACAACATCCACTGCGCAGTCATCTCACTCGCTGCAACTGAAGCCGGCAAAGAAGGATCTTGCTCGAGAGGCTAAGACGCCTTCGGAGACTGATGAGGAAAGCGAGGTCGATGTCATACCAGACACCGTCAAGGCAAAACGCGTGCAGGAAAACACAGAACAGGCCTCTGGTGGGGAGTATGACGATGCGTTAGAGGAGATTATATCGCAGGCAAAGGGCACACCGCACCTTGTAAGTGAAGCATAGCTACGTAGAACAGCGAGTCAATGCTTCTGTGTACTTCATGTTGCGTTAGATCGGAATGGTAACGTTTAATCACTTTCCTACTGTCTCTTGATTTCCAACACCTGTAAATAGGGAAAGCACAAATACAAATGGAAGCACACACTATATCTGAGACTATCGCTAACAGCTCGTAGCCTATAGATATAGATGACGATGAAAACAGCTCCCCGAACGCCAGTGAGGCCGAAGAGACAGACACGGAAGACGAGCGGCCCAAGAAAATACCCAGGAAAAAGACAGGCCCATCAAACGAACACTTCCAGTGCATGCAGAAGCACGACGGCAAGAGTACGGACACTAACCCCAACGCGAAGACCATCGAGATCCTCACGGCAATGGGCGACTACTACGAGCAAACGAGAGACGAGTGGCGCTCGCGCGCCTACCGCAAAGCCATTTCCAGCCTCCGCAAACAAAACCACAAAATCACCACGAAGGAAGAAGCCCTAGAACTGCCATGGGTAGGCTCGCGACTGGCCACGAAAATCGAAGAAATCGTATGGACGAACCACCTCCGACGACTCGACAACGCGCGACTAGAGCCCACAACCGCAGCAATGCAGACCTTCCTGGGCATCTACGGGGTCGGCCTCTCGCAAGCCATGAAATGGGTGCAGCGCGGCCTAAAAACGCTCGCGGATCTCGAGACGCACAACGTGCCGCTGACGGCGAACCAGCGCGTCGGCATCGCGCACTACGCCGACTTCAACGCGCGCATTCCCCGCGCTGAGGTCGCGCTGCACGCTGACGTGGTGCGCCGCGCCCTAAGCGCTATTGACCCGTCGTTCACCGTCACGGTCGCGGGGTCGTATCGCCGTGGCGCGGCCACTTCTGGTGATATCGACTGCTTGATCTCGGCGCCCGGGGCGACGCTCACACGGCTGCAGGCCGTCGTGTTCGAGGAGTTGGTGCCGGCGCTGCAGCGGGCGGGGTTCTTGAAGGCGGCGCTGGCCGCGAGTGCGAGCGGCGGGCTCGGCAGTGGCAGCGGGACGAAATGGCACGGCGCGTCGGCACTGCCTATCTCTTCTCCCTCTCCCGCTCCCTCTACCGGGACCAGTGACGGTGACGGTTCCGCACCCCCACCCCGCGGGATCTGGCGCCGCATCGACCTGCTCCTGGTGCCCGCCTCCCAGCTCGGCGCCGCGCAGCTCTACTTCACGGGCAACGACATCTTCAACCGCAGCGTGCGGCTGCTGGCGAGCCGGAAGGGCATGCGCCTGAACCAGCGCGGGCTGTACCGCGACGTGCTGCGCGGGGGGGGGCGGGAGAAGATTTCGGAGGGGGAGCTGGTCGAGGGTCGGTGCGAGCGCCGCATCTTTGACGTGCTGGGCGTGCCGTGGCGCCCGCCCGAGCATCGGATTTGTTAGGGGTTGGGGAGGGGTGGTGGTGGTGGTTGTGAGGGGAGGTCGGTTTGGATGGGGAAGGGACTACGTTGCTTATTTGGGTACGCGTACGGGTATATCTGCCATGCTCTTCGCGAGAAGAAGCTCCTGTATCGGCGGTTTTCGTTGCGAAGAAGGAACTTTTTTTGCTTAGAAACGCAATGGCTACCGCCTTCTGTCTCTGATGCGAGGTGTTGATGTCAGAAGTGCTGTACAACGGGATATATCTCCGTAAGCTGTTCGTACCCAACTTCTCTGTACCGAGATATGCATGCTCATAAGACACCCAGGGCAGAAATACCCTCGCCGTTTAACCCTACCATCCACTCATCCCACCCACCACCCCCGCTACCCAGCCCAGCCCACTCTCTAAGCCTCGACCTTCAGCCTCTCCACGCCCTCCGCCACATCCGCACCCTCGTCATCCTCCTCACCCTTGCCCGCCAAGCCACGCTCCCAAAGCTGGCGCCCGGAGAGCTTCTTCTCCTCCTTGCCCTTCTTGCCCTTCGTCTCAGCCTCCTTCTCCTCAACAGCCCTCTTCTCCGCCTCCTCCATCTCGCGCATAAAGCCCTCGCGCCAGGACAAGAAGCTCTCCCTCGTGACAGCAGTGCCATGGAACTTCTTATTCTCCTCCGCCTCGGCAGCCTGTGCCTCCATCTCGACGACAGCGCGCTGCGCCGCCTGGCGCTCGGCGATGAGCAGCTCGGCAGAGTCCTTGAGCGTCGACACCAGCGTGAACACCATGGCCATGCCGAGGTTTTCGTCGATGGTGGGCGCGAGCGCGTCCAGCAGGCGCGCCTTGTCGGTTTGGATGTCGAGGTTCGCGTGTTTGGGCGCGTTGGGGGGTGTCGTTATGTCCAGCCGGGGTGCTTCGTCGGGGTAGTTGTCTGGGTATTGCACGCCGAGGATGATGGTCGCTGGGGCGGGGCGCGGGGCGCGTTAGTGCTGGTGGTTTTTGGTTGGAGAGGGGAGAGAGGAAGGCTCACGCGGCTCGGCTTCCTCGTCGTCTTCGTTCGTGACATCGAGCACGATTGTCACGCGGTACTCGGTGTCGGAGATGTCTGCGTGGTGGTGATGTTAGGTACCTAGCTGCCTCTGGGCGAAAGGTGGTGCTGGGAGCGGTGTTGTGTGCGCACCCTGGATCTCGTCCGGGAAAATGGAGTCGAGCACCTCGCGCTCCTCTATCTGCTCTTCTCTGCCCATCTTGGAGGTTTGGGGTTGGTCTTGTTCTTCCTTGGTGTTGGCGGGTCGGTCTCTGGCGGCCACGGCGGGCGTAATTGTTGCGATAACCGATAGCTTCACCGCCCGCACCGAACGGGAATGGCGCCCATGATGTGGGCGCGAATCAAGCTCGGCCGCCCAAGATTTTTGAAGGCCGAGATAGATTGCCCGCCACGAGCGCGCGCAAACCTACCACGCAATCGCAAACACACGCACAACGTCGATTTCGCCTCGTTTCTGCCCGCCCGTTTTTTTTTTTTTTTTGCCCAGCACCCTCCTGCCATGGCCAAGACGAAGCCGCATTCGAAAAAGTCCAGGAAGCAAGACAAGGCTGGCGGCTCGTCGGCCAAGAAAGCCAAAATGACGCCCGAACAGCTACTCGCGCAGGCCACGACCCTCCTCCACACGAACGAGCCCGAGGAAGCGCTCGTGCAGGCGCGGCGCGCGCTGGCGCAGCTGCAGCCCGCCGCCGACGCGCAACCCTCGCTCGCGGCGCTGCCGGCCTTGAACCTGCTGGGCGAGATCAACATTGAGCTCGGCGATGCCGACACCGCGAGAGACTACTTCACGGTGGCTGTGGCGCTGGACGAGGAGGGCAGGGTGCCCGAGGCGCAGGGTGGTGGCGCGGAGAAGTTCTTGTGGCTGGCGCAGCTCTGCGAGGAGGGCGGCGCTGAGAGCGTGGGCTGGTTTGACAAGGGCGCCGAGATCTTGAGGAGGGAGATTGCGGAGGTGGAGGCACAGAGGGAGAGTCCTGAGAGGCAGCTCCTCTTGGAGGAGAAGAAGAAGAAGCTGGCCAATGCCCTGTGTGGTGTTGTCGAGGTCTACATGACGGATCTGTCGTAAGTACCTGCGAGGAGACTTCACGCGATAATTGCTCTAACTAGGCGCAGGTGGGAAGAAGACGCTGAGCAGAGGTGCGAGGCTCTCATCACCGAGGCGCTGCTCATTGCACCCAACGTCCCCGAATCGCTCCAGACGCTCGCGTCGGTCAGGATATCACAATTGAAGCACGACGAGGCTCGCACGGCATTGAAGATGAGCATGGACCTTTGGAAAGATCTGGAGCCCGCGGACCCCAAGGTGCCCGACTACCCGACGCGGATTAGTCTTGCGAGACTGCTGATGGAGGCGGAAATGGAGGACGATGCGCTCGATGTCCTGGAGCGATTGGTGCTGGAGGACGACTCGAGCGTGGAGGCGTGGTACCTGGGCGGATGGTGCCTGCACTTGATGGCGGAGAAGAAGACGGCAGCGGAGCCGGAGGAGGCGGTCCAAGCTCTCATGAAGGCAAGTCGAGAATGGCTCACGAACAGCATGAAGCTGTACCAGATGCTCGAATACGAGGACGACCGGCTGAAAGATCACGCGGTCGAGCTGATCGAAGGGCTGAACAAGGTGCTTGGCCCGCCGGTGGAAGGCGAGGACGAGGCCGACGACGACGACGACGGCGAGGGCTGGGTGGACGAGGACGCAGCGAGCTCGGACTTGGAGATGGAGGGGACCTGAGGAGCGACAGCGAAGATACCTAGGTAGAATCTACATATGACTCGCGTTTGTTTTTTTGATGACGAAGAAATCTGGGGGATATGCGACGCCACCCACGTAGGGCGGCCTGAGTGGCGGGAGTGATGGTACACAGCAGCAGCGCAGTGGAAGAGAGTCAGTCGCAAGTCGGGTGTGTCGAGGTGCAGCGGGGCCCCGTGCGCGGGTGGATCGGCGCCATCTCTTGGTTACATACTGCTAGAGTACTTGAATTGAAGGCTAGAGTAGGCAGCGCGCGACAGATGCCGTCCCTACGCTCCTCCTGCCAGCTTCCCGGCCGCCGATCGCTTCTAGCTCATCTCTAGCCCGGGAGTCCTTCTGCCCTCCGCATACATCTGCACATGGGTGCGCAGGCACATAGCTTTGTCCCTTACTTTCCCTCTCCCATGCTCTCCCACTAATGCGAACCGACGGCGCCAATGATATGGTACTTGTTGTACGCTTTTCGCGGGTACGTTTGCCGCAAAGAAATTCCCACCAAGCCTGTCTCGACGTCCGCAATGCCTGCCCGCCGCCGCTGACCTGCTGCCCGCCGCCAGTACAACCGAGCCTCCTAAGCTATCGCCAGAGCATCCCATCCGCAAGGCCTTTGCCCGCTATGGCACCGCCACCGCGCGCCACTGGCTGCTCTCGCTGTTGCTCTCCGTCGCCGTCGCCGTCCTGCTCTGCTACCCCGTCGTCTTCCTCTACGAGAGCCCCGCCCCCGGCGGCCAACACCACCGCCCACACCATGTCTGGACCTCTGTGCGCGCGTACGACGGCCCGCCCGACGTCACGCCTGATGTTGGGATGAGGCAGCTGTGGGTCCACGGGAGCTACATGAAGGCGCTGGATTCGCGTGTCTTGCGCGAGGCATTGAGCATCCAGGACAAGCTCATAGGCCGCGGCTTTGGCTTGCCTGGCGGGCGCGCCGGCGATGCGCGGGATGGCGCGCTCGACGGTGCCTGCGCTCCGGAGGCTGGAGGCAATGCGCTCTGGGGCTACCACTCGCCGCTCATGTACTGGAACTGCTCAATGGCCGCTCTCGAGGCCGACACGGACATTCTCCACACGATCAATTCGCAGGAGGGCCGCCTGTCCTACATGAACTTTACCCTTCAGCCCACGTCGCTCTTTGCTGGGAAATCTTTCAACGGCACTCGTTTATTGGCCGCCGACGCTCTGGTGATTACTCTTATGGACCGCACGGGTGGCGCTGTCACGGATGAGTTCGACAGACGCTCCCGGATGCTCACATCGGAATCACCTGATCCGTGGTCATTCTATCCGCCAACGGGCTCCACGTATAGGCATCAGCTGTACGAATTCCGCTATCAACCGCTGAGCATCAATGATGCGTCCACCTTAATCTTGGCCTATTCTCTCATGCTTTTTTACGTTCTGTTTAGCCTGCGGAAACTCAAGGCTGTCAAGAGTGTATTTGGATTGTTTTGCACTGTTATAGCTCAGGTGGGTTCTATGGACTTGTCCGCAACGGTCTTTTGTTGACAAGGGCAGATGTTTATTTCTATTTGCGCCAGCTTCACTGTTTGTGGTTTGCTGAAAATCAATTTGACTAGCGTCCCCGGGGAGGCTTACCCGTTTGTGGTACTAGTCATTGGTTTGGAAAACATGTAAGTTACATCTCGCCAAGAGTTTGTAGTCGCAAAGTCGCAACACTGACCGGCCGCGCTAGGTTTCGTTTGATCAATGCCGTTCTTGAGAGTCCCGCGCATATGCCGACGGTCTCGCGCGTTGCAAACGCGCTTGGTGACGTCGGCCATCTTTCTCTTGCTGCCGCAACGCAAAACCTGCTTATCCTATGGCTACTTTCCAAAATAGTATCTCCCGGTGTGGCACCTGCATGCGCTTTCGCGGCAGTGGCGCTCGTGTTTGACTTTTTGTTCCACCTTACCTTCTTCGTCGCTGTCCTAAGCGTCGACGTGCGGAGAATGGAGCTCCAAGACTCACTCGACCGAATTAATCTCGCAACCCAGCGCAAGCTACACATTGCGAAGCACGAGCGCCGAACTTGGACTGAAGCCCT
Source organism: Aplosporella prunicola CBS 121167 (assembly GCF_010093885.1). Lineage (NCBI taxonomy): Eukaryota > Fungi > Ascomycota > Dothideomycetes > Botryosphaeriales > Aplosporellaceae > Aplosporella > Aplosporella prunicola. The sequence goes on along the minus strand of NW_022983532.1, from coordinate 1,312,435 downwards.
TGTACGGGAGAGCTGGCCCTTCAGCACGAGAACTGCAGGGACCATCGCCTTGGTTTTCTTCATCTTGGCCCTCAACTGGCATTTTTTCGACCACGATTCTAAGGCCTTTTCGCTCGTTTACTATCTGCAATGGCTGCGGAAGAGCGGCAAGCGGCGGAAGCTCGCCGACGTAGTAACTCCACCGCCCATCAACCAAGCCCGCACGCCCGAAGCATGGCTGAAGATGCAAGACCATAAAACGGCCAAGGAACTCCTCAACTATTCCAAGCCAGGTGCCCACAGCATCATTGCTAACATCTTTGAGCCTTTGGCTGTGGTAATGAAAGACTCTGACCGCCGAGGATTCAGCCAAACTCAGTCGATCTTCTTCGCCCTCCGTAGCCTCGCCGAGAGGCACTTCTTCCCGTTCGCCGTCGTGGTGGTTTTCGTCATAGCCACTGTTACTTTGCTGATGAACTACCTCCTCTGGAACGAAATACCGGACGAGGACTCTGACTCTGGGACTGAGGCTGAACTACCCCTGTCTGTCAAAACCCTTCCAAGGTCTCATGAGCTCGATGTGGTCAAACTCTGGTCCTGCGGCCAAGGACACCTAGTGGCAATAAGTTTGGATCGCTTGATCTCCATTTGGTGTCTCGACCAGCGTACCCACATCTACTCCCATGTCGTCCTACAACCGGGCACTCTCTCGCCTCCGGTATGGCCCATCATTGCCTCTTCTATCGACGATAGTGGACAATGGCTTGCTCTTTGCACAGATGCCGGTCGAGTAGCGTTGTGGAGTTTGACAGAACGTCGTTTCGTCATGTCCAAAGTTTTGAGTCTTCGCGGCCAGATGCCGATAATATTCGCCTTTTCTCTTCACCAAATGGACGATGTTGAGAGGTTGAGCTTAGTGGTGGTCACGCCAGACGGACGCTTGAACAACTTGGATTTCCGGTCCGGCCAGCTTTGGACACACCAGGTCTCCGAAGGTCAGCTGTCCAATGCGCATCTTACGTGCTGCGTTAAAGGACGGACCAGAGTCATTAGCGTTTCCAAGACCGGCGCGATCACTATGACTTATCCGCTATCCGGCGAATGGGTTTCCGAAGCTCTCGATATGAATGAAGACAGGAAGATTCCGAATGGAACTGTCTCAAAAGTAAGGTACACCTACCCCATACCTTCGCTATGTATGATAGCAGCGGTGAGGACTTGCGAGGTTGATCTCGTAGACTTACCTACGCGGACGGTCATCTACACTTTCCAGACCGGACAGATAAAGGGACAATCTCTCCGCATCCTGTATGCGCAACGAAAGATATGCGGGTGCCATTCACCCGCTGTACAGACCTTCTCGATTACATACACCGACTCGGAAACGCAAAACTGCATGATGCAGACTTACTCGCCGAATCCAGATTCTGCAAATGGGCAAATATGCCTCCGTCCGGTGAGCCTTCTGGAGGAAGGACAGGTTAGCTGCACTGGGTTCGAGCGCGCCACGGAAGCACTGCACTGGGTGAACGACCCAGGTAATTGGGAGTCGACAAAGGTGCCTTCGATAATTGGAGTGCGCAAGCGGCCAGCAACGCCGCCCGCTTCGGTCGTCTCGACGTCTTCGGATGCCAGCTACTTCGCCAACTACGCGAACGGGGGCATGAAGCACCGACGGCGCGACAGCGTTTCCCGGCTGGGCCAGCTCGGAAATGCTTCGGGGGGCAGCTCGGCGAGGCCCAACATGTCGCGAACGCACAGCTCGGAGACGGAGGAATGGGAAGCGTGGACACTCTCGGCAACGGGCGACCTTCACACGACGCCGCTGTTCCCGGGGGACGCGGCGACGGAGGACGAGGAGCAGCTGTTTGTGGCCAAGCCGGGGCCGATGGTGCGGGTGGGCAAACGCAGCGTGGCGGTCGGGTTTGGCAACACGCTGAAGATCATCACGCTGGGCAACGAGCGGTTCGAGGAGGGCACCAAGGCGGTGGATCCGGCGGTGGTGTCGCTGGCGTGGAGGAAGCGGGCGATGGCGCGGCGGGCCGGGCCGGCGGCGCACATGGCGACGGAGTAGGGGGGACAAATGTACTCAATAGTAGCTAGACCTGGTGACTTGTACCTAACAAACAAACTACCTAATGGATGCCTCAGGATGGCCGAGGCAGCGGCACCGCAACAGCACAGAGGGCAGCTCGGGCCGGAGTTAAGCCGGCGACGGCCTCGCAGCGCTGCAGCTCTCCGCCTTCTCGACCGCTATTCGACGTCAGTCAAACCACATCCAACCCTCCCATTCTGCCGTCAGTAACGATGGGCCGCAAGCCGAACCAGCTCATCCTCGAGTTCTTCGAACGAGGCCCCAAACTCGAGGACGCCAGCAACCGCTACCAGCACACATGTCGCTCCTGCGGCGAGAAGGTCTGTAGGCAGTCGCGCATGCACACCGCTCACTGCCCCACGCACGCGCCTCCCCGAAAGCCCTATACTGACCCGGCCACACCGCAGTTTCCCAAGGGCCGCATCGACACGTTGACGGCGCACCTCGTCAAGAAATGTCCCGCCCTGACGGAGCGCGATCGCCAGCGCGCCATTCTGCAATTCCACGACCTGCCCGATCTGCCCTCCAACCCTGCTGTCCCCAGCGCTCAGAATGGCGCGCAGAACGGCCAGCCGATGACGCTGCCCTTCGCTGCCCCCAAGGAGGGCATGAGTGCCCTCGAGACGCTGGCCGAGGTCTCGCGACAGCACCTCGACCTGTCCGGCAAGCGCATTCCAACACCCGCCGCCGCCGACCACCAGGAGAGAAGGGGCTCCATCAGGAACGAGGCGCTGCAGAACGGCGGCCAGGTGTTTGAGGACTTCCTCGTCCAGGACGAGAAGCCCGGCTTCGACGACAACGGCAATCTTCACGATGCCGCCTGTGAGTTTGCCGAAGTCGCAGACCTGATCGTGACTGACAGAGCCGCAGCCGCCGGCGCGCCCGACACCTCTAACACCGGCCAGGCACCACAGTCCATCTACCAGTTCGAGCACCTCCCCACGACCCATGGTTCTCCACAACAACAACAGCAGCATCCCGCCATTTCTATGGCGCAGCACAGCCCTTCATCCACGGCGCAAATGGCCCCTCACCCGTCGTCCTTGGTTATGGCTGCCTCTGCTGCAGAAGAACTTCGCGCGGCGATGCCGAACGCCAACTACACAATGGAGCAGCCAGATGTTAATACGTCGAATGCGGGTATATCGGACAAGTTTTTCCACCAGCAAGGGCGTCCCAACTGGTCGCAGGCCATAGACCCTATGCTGCAGAATTCCAATGGAGAGCAGTCTGTCGAGGGGCAAAACGGACAAAATGGCACAGCCGGCCATGGCAACAATGCGGCAGCCTCATACCCCAGGCCTATTGCGATGAATCCGAACGGACATCAGGCACATTTTACAACGGATTTCAGCATAAACCAAAAGCCGTCCAAGCCCAAGGTCAGGGGCAGATTCACCGACAGCAGACGCAAAGAGGTACAGGAGGTCAGGAAGCGCGGTGCGTGCATTAGATGTCGCATGTTGAAGAAACCGGTAAGTTTGAATAAACGTTGGCAGAAAGGGCAGAGCTCACAAAGCATAGTGTTCTGGGGAAAGCCCCTGCAGCACTTGTCTCAACGTAGAGAGCGCGCGTCTCTGGAAGCAACCGTGTATTCGTACCCGCATCGCAGAGGAGTTTAATCTGTATTCGGCAGGCTTGCATTCCGTGTTGGCTTTCCATAGTGTCAGCTCGGCCAAGGCGAATGTGCGTTTCGAGCACATTCCTGGACGGATCGAGGCCACACATCACCAAGAGGCTTCTATATATGCCACTTTTACCACGCTGAAGGGGTTCAGAGGAGTCCACGCTCCGATAGACCCGGCCATCATTGATGCCACGATGCACGTCGAGAGTATTCAAGACGTTGAGATTATCGACTCTGATATCGATGACATTGGCGGCAAGCTTGAACTATACATGAAGCGCATAGCCTCTACCTTTTTCGAGAATGAGACATCGCCTTTCATGAAGCCAACTCTGCTGATGGCTCAGCGGCTCAGTGAGAACAACAAGGAGGGTCTGCTTTCCAAGGTTCTCGAGCTGTGGATAGCGACCCGCATCCTCGTCGACCCGAATCTCAGCCTACAGCTGTTCTTCAACCATGCCATGCCACCTTACAAGGATCCGGTCATTCTCAATCAACAAGATTTGGACTCTGCCGTGTCGGCTTCCCGTTTTGCGATAGACGTTGGAACTCACCCCGATTCCTACAATCTCATCACGCAACAGATACTCGGCGCGACGGAGAAGCGTGCTGCGAGCCTGAGCAAGTTCGTCATGAACGACCTTGAGCGCCGCTTGCTGCAGCGGCAGCAGGCAAACCCCTTTGAGACCTTTTTGGTTTCAATGATATTACTGGCGTGCGTGGAACGCATGTGCTGGCTCTTCAAGACGTGGGAGAGCCCCGCACAGCCCGTGCAACCGCGTCCGTACAGCGTTCCACCGCCTGAGCGCGATTTCAAGGCAGAGCTCGAGGCCAGCATAAACAGCCTCAACCAGAACTCGGATAACCACGCCTCGGGACATGGCAACGGCACTGCCGCGCAAGCCCATGACGCAACCTCCACTTCAGCCGCAGACGCGACGCAGGCGCCCACCGACGGCACTGCTCCCGGATCAGCGCCAGATGTCCATCACGCCGGACATCCGCGGCCGAACCCGTCGCGCTGGCCGCTGGACAAGCAGCCACCGTACTACAGCCAGCAGGGGGAGCGTTTCAGCGACATCTTGCACATGCTGCTGAAGATGCGGGGGGTGCCGCCGAAGACGACGACGGAGCCCATAACGAACGTGATAGTGCCGATTGACAACCAGACGAACAACAGCACGACGAACGCGACGATCAACCCGGCGTCGGACGCGCTGGCCAAGGAGTGGTTCGCCGAGGTGCGGATTACGCCAGGGTGGTTGTCGGAGCGGCGGCAGAGCGGCTTCAGGGGCGAGCGGCCGGACGAGTGGGAGGCGTGCCTTGTTAGTAAAATATTGGTGCATGGGGGGTTGGCGCCTTAGTGTGTATGTGTGTGCGTGGGGGGGGGGAGGCAGTGAGGGGCGGAAAAAGCAATGATTTTTTCCTCGTTTTGCTTTGCTTTTGTTTTCTTTTTCATGTTTTCTTTTTTTTAATTTCCTTTTTGCTTTTTTTGGGCTGCTTCTTTACTTTGCTTTTTCTGGGCTGCTTCTCTGCCTTGCTTTTCCTTGCTGTGCATCTGACGTCTAGCGTCGTTGACGTCGACGTTGCCGCTGCTGGTTTCGATTCGTTGAACTGGGGCCGGTGAGGGAGGGAGCAAGCAAGCAAGCAGGTCTGGTGCTGGTGCTGGTGCTGGTGCTGGGGTTCGGGAGTGGGAGCAGGGAGCTGTGGGATTTGCGGGTTTGCGTTGTCGGGGTTGGGGGTTGGGCTTTTTTCTATTGTTGTTGTGATGGTGGTTGTTACATGGCAAGGCAGGCAGGCAGGTAGGTGTCAAATGACGGTCTGGTCTGGTCTGGTCTGGTGGCTGGCTGACTGGATGACTGGATGAATGGCCGAATGGTTGAATGGCTGAATGGTGTAAGGTGCGGTGTTGTGGTGTTGTGCGGTGTGGTGTGTTCGACTGGTGGCGTGCTGGTGCTGGTGCTGGTGCTGGTGTAAAAGCATATCCTTCCTTTCCTTTTCCCTTGTTCATTCTTGGAGCAAAACGGCGCGATAGCGCGGTGCTAGTGGTAGGGTAGGGTCGGCGCGGTACTAGAGAAATCAGGCATTGGCGTTGGCGTTGATTGGGTAGGTAGGTAGATAGTAGATACTAGATGGAGATGAGAACGAGGATAGGAATGAAAGAAACCAGGTAGAGATTTTGTCGTTTTTGCTTGCGGCTTGTGGCTTGTGCGTGAGATGGATTGATTGGGAGGTTGTTGTGTTTGGGTTTGTTTATGTGTTATATTATTAAAACACGGGTAAGTGTGTTGAACATACTTGTGCTTGTGCTTATTGTATACTTGGTTATACTTGCTTATGTTTAGTTATATCTAACGTATCTATGGAATTGTCTACGTATCTTGCTTCTTGGCTCTTGGCTCTTGGCTCTTGGTTCTTGCTTCTTGGTTCTTGCTTCTTGGTCTTGGTCTATGGTGGTGGATAGGTAGGTAGGTAGGTAGGTAGGTGGGTGGGTACAGCAGGAGACTTTTACGGAAACGGGAGGGGATGGAAATGGTACAAGACATAAAACACGTATACAGTACACAGACAGTATAGCACACTACGCCTCCTTCTGCACCTCAGGCACCAGCTGTGCAGCCGCGTCCGCCTCCTTCTCCACCTCCACCTCCACCTCCACCCCCTTCACCGCGCCCTCCTCCCTCCGCCGCAAAACCGCCACGCCCTCGACATGCCCCGTCTGCGGAAAAAAGTCAAACCCGCGCACGCTCTCAATCTCGTACGCGCCCTCGCCGACGCCAAAGCCCGCGTCCACGCCCTTCATCCCACTGACTAGCACGCCCACGTCCCGCGCCTGCGTATGCACGTTGCAGCTGACGTACAGCACGCGCGCGGGGCTGTAGCGCAGCAGCTGCCGCAGGAACGAGTCGTCGCACCCTTTACGGGGGGGGTCGATGACGACGGCTGTTTCGGCGGCGGGGGAGGTGATGGATGCGAAGAGGTGGGCTGCGTCGGCGGCTAGGAACGAGGCGTGTGTGGGTGAAAGGGCGTTTAGGGCGGCGTTTTGGGACGCGGAGGCTATGGAGGTGGCGCTGATGTCGATGCCGAGGGAGGAGGGGAAGAGGGGCGAGAGCGTTATGGTGAAGAGGCCGGAGCCGGAGTACGCGTCTATGAGGTGTTGGATTGGGGTCGTGTTTTGAGAGGGGGCGGTGGGCGTTGCGGTGGTGGTGGTGGTGGGCGAAGGCGGCAGGATGTGCGAGCGCACGTACTGCGTAAAGGGCGAGAGGATGCTGTTGTTGTTCTGGAAGAAGGCGCCCGCGGGATTCGAGAACTGGTAGTCGTCGATGAACTCGGTGGTAGTGCCATTAGGATCGGTGACGCAAGTTTTCTCATGGAAGTGGGTTCCGCGGTCCTCGAGGATGGCGTCGTCGCGGGGCGCGGGCGCCGGGTCCTTGGGCAGGCGCTTGGTGCTCTCGCGCAGCAGCAGCGTCGCGCCCTTGGTGTACCTGCCCAGCTCGGCAGCGACGCGCGCGCGCTCGCGCTTCATGCCCATGCGCACGGCGTCGGTGCCGATGGGGCAGTCCTCGATGTCCATGGTGTGGCGCGTGCCCTTCTTCATGAAGCCGATGGGCGGCACCGCCTCGAAATGCCGCTTGATGCCGTTGCGCCCGTCGCTGCGCTTCATGCCGGGCGGGCCGTCAAAGTGGGGGGTCAGCTTGGTGCGGTAGCCGTACTGCAGCGGCGAGCCGATCGTCTCGCCCACGGCGGGCACGAGCTCGGGCGGGAGGTCGGAAAAGTTCTTGTACGCTTTCTCGACGATGGTCTTTTTGTGCGCGAGCTGTGCCGCGTACGGCAGCATCTGGAATTGGCATCCCGAGCAGCTGGCAAAGTACGGGCACCGGATCAGCGAGTCGTCGCGCTGCGGCGATGGCTCCACCACCGACACAAAGTCGGCCGTCGTGTAGCCGTTCTTGGGGAAGTGGCGGATGACTTTGGCCTTGACCTTGTCGCCGGGCGCGGTGAAGGGCACGACGTAGATCTGGCGGGAGCCGGGCAGGCGGGCGAGGCCGTCGCCCGTGGACGAGATCTCGTCGACAGTGACGTCGATCTCGGAGAAGGGCTCGGGCAATTTTTCTTCTACTTCGCTCTGCTCGTTCAGGCTGTGCTTCTGCAGCAGCGCGGTAATGTCCTTGAGCAGGACTTCCTCGTGGGTCCCGTCGGGCTTGCCCGCAACCTGCTCTTTCTTCTGCTGCTTCTTGAAGCGATAGCTGCGGCCGTCCTCGTAGGCGCGCTTGGGGGCCGACGAAGCCATGGCGTAGGTGCGGGAGTGAGTAGTAGTACTGGTAGTAGCAGCAGCAGCAATTCTCCGAGCTGCAGCGCTGATCATGGAGGTAAATTGACGGGGAAGACAAGAAAAATTATTGTCAGCGACAAAAGGCGCAATGGTGTTGGTCGGCGCGGCGAGTCGCTGTGGCTGTGGCTGGAGGAAAATCTCTCACCAGCCACAGGACAAAAGTGACCGACGACGGCAGATGCTCACAGAGGTTCAGAGGTTCAGAGGTCAGAAGGTCCCCCATCGCCATCCACCCATTGACGCCCGCCATGAGCGTCTGCCGCCCCGCACGATGCCTCTTCGCCCGGGCATCCACCACCCTGCCCGCCGCCAGTAGCACCACGGCCGTCCAAGCCCGCGCCTTCCACGCCTCGCCCGCCCACAGCAAGAAGCGGCGCCCGCACTACCCCTCGATCAAAGCCGCCGACATGGAGCAGCTGCAGAAGCTGGCCGTGCAGCGGTACCCCAAGTACACGAGCGAGGAGAAGGACCTGCTCAAGGCCAAGTACACGGCGGGGCAGTACGCGGCGATTGAGGCGGCCGAAGCGGCCATCGACGCGCGCGACCTGCTGACGCAGAGCCGCTCGCGCGACGGCGACCCCATGGCGCTCAAATACACGGCCGACGAGCTGCGCCGCCTGCAGCCCGTGCTGGACAAGAAGGCGAGCGCGCCGCTGGACCCCTACGCCAGCTACGACGTGCGGCCCAAGACGGACGACGAGATGGCGCAGGCGCTGGCCATGTACTACGTCGACGAGGGAGAGCGGCTGGAGGCGGCGTCGGGGGGCGAAGCGCCCAACAGCGCCGAGGACGAGGAGGCGGCGCGCGTGCGCTTCCTGCGCTTCCTCGACGACCCGCGCACCTTCATGCACGCCGACAGCGAGGCCGGCTACCGCGCCCTCAGCGACGAGGCGCTGACGGTGCTGGCGCCCGAAATGCCCAAGATCGACGGCGTCGTGGCGCCGCGCGGCGGCTCCGACGGCGACGACCCCCAGCGCAAGCGCCTGATGCAGCAGACGGGGCTGTCGGGCTTCCAGCTGCGCAGCCTGCGCGTCAAGGTCCTGCACGACCACCGCGTCGTCAACCAGACCCGCCTCGGCAAGGTCCAATCCTACTACTACCTCTGCATTGCCGGCGACGGCAACGGCATGCTCGGCGTCGGCGAGGGCAAGAGCACCGAGTCCACCGAGGGCCGCCAGCAGAGCATCTTCAGCGCCATCCGCAACATGCGCCCCGTCACGCGCTACGAGAACCGCACCATCTACGGCGAGGTCGAGGGCAAGTGCGGTGCCGTTGAGCTGCGTCTGAGTGCTCGCCAACCTGGTACGTACAATCCCCAACAATCCCTAAACTATCTTTACCCCCCCTCAAACCAAACAACAACAAAGCAAACAGCCACTAACGCCCCCCTCCCCCCAAACAGGATTCGGGCTCCGCTGCCAATCCCTCATCCACGAAATGGCGCGCGCAGCCGGCATCCACGACCTATCCGCAAAGGTGCTGCGCAGCCGCAACAAGATGAACACGGTCAAAGCCGCCTGGCAGGCTCTGTTGAACCAGCGCTTGCCTGAAGACATCGCGCGCGCACGCGGCCGCAAGCTCGTTGATGTCCGCAAGGTCTATTATGGGGGGAAGGTGAATTAGTTATTTGGGGAGGGAGGGGGGTTTTATGGGGGGTTTTTTCTTTGTGGGGGAGCGAGGAGGTGTACGTTATTTGTGAGGCTGACGACGATGTGAATGGATGGGATGGGCTGGGATGGGATGGGAGGGGAGGGGTGTATTGTATTCGTAGTTACATACGGCGTGAAAATAGCGCAGCGCAGCGCAGCATAGCGGAGCAAAGCAGCGGAGCAGAGAATCAACGCGAAAAAGCAACGTCAATTCGAGCATATCATTTCATACCATATCAAATCCCGTTATATCAAGACATCAAACCCCCAAAGCAGGACAGCAAGACAGCACAAAGCCGCGTATACCGTACGAAGTACCGTGCCGCACGTACGTATAGCTAAGTACCTACCCAGCTAGACAAGCTCGCAGTTGTAAACCCGAAAACGCGTCTCCGCCTTCCGCACACCTCGAGAGCTCTTCTCTTCGTCCTCTGTCCTGTCCTGTCCTTTCTTGTCCCTTCCGCACGCACGCACCTCCGCGCTCCCACGTGTACGCATCTCGTCTCCTAGCTAGCTAGCTAGCTGCCCTCCACTGTGCGCGCATAGGCGTGCCGCGTGCGTGCTTAGGTGGGGATGTGGCTGTGGCTGTGGCTGCGCGGCTCTGGCTTGCTTATTGCTTGTTGCGTGTTGCGTGTTGCTCGTCCGTGGTGTGTCGGTATTCGGTGTTCGATATCGCGATAGCTCGATAGGTGGGGTAGTCCGTCCATCCGGGGTGGTTGTAATGCTGGCGGTGGGAGTGGTAGGGTGCGCGTCTCTCTCGCTCTCTCTCATAACCCCGCACCGCACACACACACTCTTACTCCACGTCCACGTCCACGTCCATGCTCTCACCCTCCCCCATCCCCCCCTCAAGTCCTTCACCTTCACCACCCTCATCCTCGCCATAGATCTGCTGCTGCAGCACGATGCTGTAGACGCTGGCTTTCAGCAGCGTGAAGACCAGACTCGTCTTGCGTTCGAGGCCGCGCAGCGCGTCGAGGATGCCTGCGCTGGGGTTTTGGGAGAGCGTTGACAGGAGGGCGGAAAGCTGTGCGAGCAGATGTGAGCATGCGGAATGGGTGAGAAGCGAGGGTGTAAAGCGGAAGGCAAGGAGCAGGAACGTGAAGAAAGGAGACAAAAGCACACAAACATACATCATTCAGATTCCCAGCCAACCGCGCATACTCGTCCAGCACCTCCTGCTCAAGCGGAGACAGGGTTTCCGGGCCCGGAGACGCCGGGGGAGACGTGCTTGCGCCTGCGCTCGCGTTGGGCGTGAAGTCTGCCATTGCTGTTGCGGCGGCGTTGTTGTTGTTTGTTTGTTGTTGTTTGTTTGTTGTTGTTGTGAGGTTTGCTTTGCGATTTGTGTGATGTGGTGGGGTAGATGTCCAATGGAGGAGGTTTGACGGGTGGGGAGGTAGGGTGAGGAAGGTGGAAGCTTAGAAGGAATAGAGGAGGCCAAGCACTGTTCCAATGTTTTTGTTTTCGTTGTCGTCGTCCGCCGCCGCCGTTGTCGATCAGCGCCGGGGTGGTGCGGTGCGGTCTTGGCGCGTCTTGGCGCGCACTCATGGTGCGAGCGTTCTGGCGACTCTCTACTGTACAGTTACCCGGCGAGGCATTTTATGTATAGGCAAGTGACCTTTTGTACAACACGACTACCCACCTCAACATGCCTACACGAATCACAGACAAAACCACAGCAGCTAAACAAACACCAAGCGAACGCTCATCATTTCCCCCGCGCCTCCAGGACAGAGAGACAGAAGAGACACGGTCCCCAATAAAGAAAAAGGACTAGGTAGGTACGGTACTTCTAGGTACGTCGTCGTCACACACACACGCCTACTTCCTACACACCTGCGCTCCCGTCCAGTCCAGTCCCGCCCCGCTTCGGCCCGCGCAACGACATCCACTGGGCTGCATCCATGCACACACCTAGGTCCATGTCCCCGTTGCCGCCCCAGCCCCAACGAGCCGAACAGCCGCCCTCGCTCGTCTGGACTCGTCCATCCCCTTCCCTCCCCTCTGCATCCCCACACACCACCACACCCCACCGCACCCCACGACGAAGCGCTCGCTCACCCCCACAAACAACAGCAACAGGTACCTCCTCCCCCCGCCCCAGCCACGCACGCACACACGCGCAGAGACGCAGCGTAAGCGGGCCCGAGAAGAAGACAAGAAAACAGGAAAACAACAACGCAAAATCAGGATTTCGGCCAGCAACAGCAAGAAAAAAGCAAGGTCAGAGACAGCTAAAGGTTAGAGACAGAGAAGTGAAGAACGCGGAAACGAAAGAGGGAAAAGAAAAACCAAACCACAGGTAGAAACCCCTTCAAACGCCAGAGCCCAAAGTGACCGATCGTCGCAGCTGCGATTCGCCCGCACCTCGCCGTGCTTGCCCGTCCAGGGGAGGCACAGAAACAGGCGTGCAGCCCTGGGCCGAGCGTGTGCTACCGGCTTCGATGATAGTAGTAAGTAGTAGTAGTAGTGGTCGTAGTCGTAGTAGTTATTGTTGTCCGAGCAGCGAGCTGGTGTATGCATGCAGTCCCCCCTCCCAAGCAGACCAAACAAACAGCAGAAAAGAGCGTGAGGGAAAGCGAAGTCGAAGCAGATGTGCAAAAACAGATACCCCGCCCGCACTCGACTGTACGCTCATGCCTGACGGACGGGCTGTCAATGCACAGCCCGTCGCGTCCGTATCGATATGATTTGTGGAGAGCGCCCAAGTGAGAAGAAAAGGGGAAAGACAGCAGCCACCAATTCCCATGGTTTTTCGTCGCTTTGGAGACGGATGTCAAAGAGACTCCCGGCCCCGACGCTCGTGGGTCGGCTAAAAGCCAGCCACCGAGCAAACTTTTTTCAACCTCGGCGCTCATTGCTCATCCTTCGCTACCTTCCCTCGGCATTCTGCCCGTATCCTCCGCTCATCTCGTCGCCCTCGTGATGCAACGTGACACTGTTGAACTCCTCAAACGGATCGTTGACCGGCTCGGTTCCTGGAGTTTGAAGACCAGAGTCCAGCGGAACGCCCTTGACCTTCGAGGCGCCAATGTCGACGCTCTGGCTCTCCTTGACATTGCGGAAGTTGATCGTGTCGATGCCGGTGCCTTGGTTCGGAATCATTGGCGGCTTCATGTGGCGCAGCAGCGCCCACTGCGTCGTGCGGAAGAATGGATGCGCCTTGACATCAGAAGCACCCGCGCGGGAACCAAGACGCTTCAGTTCGTCCTTGATGAGGAGCTTGCGGATGAGGGACTTGCAGAGACTGACGTGCTGTTAGCTTTCATGCGATTCACGTAGTACATACAAAGACCGGTCATTGACTTACTTGGAAATCTGCGGCGCGTTGGAGCTTTCGGGGAATGGCACCTCATCCCTCAGGATGTTCGCAAACGTGGCGTTGCGGTTCTTGCCCTTGAAAGGCGTGGTGCCGTACAGCATCTCGTACACCAAAATGCCCAGCGTCCACCAGTCGACGGCACTGGTGTGGCCGCAGCCCTTGATGACTTCCGGAGCAATGTACTCTTCGGTACCAACAAACGAGTTCGTGCGGAAGTTTGCGATACAGGACTTGGTGTCGATGGTGGGGAGGGAGTTGACCGAGTTGCCCTTGCTGCCAAGGATCATGGTGGGCCTTCCGCCGAGGTCGGACTGCTTGGACAGGTCAAAGTCTGACAACATAATGTGTCCGGACTGGTGAAGAAGAATGTCTAATACAGTTAGTTTCTTGCTCAGGGAGAGGCGCGCGTGAAAGTGTACTCACTCTCAGGCTTCAGGTCGCGGTAGATGAAGCCCATAAGATGCAAGTATTCCAGTGCAGCCGTGACTTCGGCAGCATAGAATCTCGCCGCATCCTCGTCGACGCACTTGTTAGGGCGCGTCTGCAGTGCCCTGAAGAACTCTCCGCCGCTGCAGTATTCCATGCAGAGGTACAGGTGATCTTCGGACTGGAATGAGTGGTACAGGGTAACGATGAACGGGTGGTTGCTGGTGGCCAAGATCTCTTGCTCGGCCAGCGCGCGCTTGATCTTATTCCTCTTGATCATCTCCTTCTTGCTGAGCACTGCAAAGGGTCAGTAGGCGCAACCGGGTCGCAAACCGAGCATGTCACATACCCTTCATGGCGTACAGTCTGCTAGACTTCTTCTCGCGCACCAAGTACACCTTGCCCACATCTCCCTTTCCGATCAACTTGATCTTGTCGAAACTGCCCGGGCCGACTTCGACGGTGCGCACCTTGATCGAATTCGAGCTATACGTTCTCCTGAATGCTAGGCTGTTGCGAATCTGGCCGGGAGAGGGAATGGTACCCTCTCCCGAGGGAATCGCGAGGTGGTCGTCGTCGACAGCCGTCTCGACCATGCTTAGCGCGGAGCTGTTTCCATGTTGTACGAGTGGCTGCTTGCCCATCTCCGCCGTTTGAGGGCGATCGCCCGAGCCACTCTTGGAGAAGAGCCCCTGCGCATTCGGCGCCGACGCCACACGACGCAGCTTTCGCGCCAGTTCTTCCTTGCCAGCCGTTGTCGCTTGGTCGCCAGATACTTCTACGTCCTCGGCCTTGGTGATGGCAATCGGGGGAGTGTCTGGCGGAGAAGGGGGCACGCTGCCTTCGTTGTGGTGGCGCAGGGCGGGGGGGCCCTGATGGATGAAATAGGGATTCGCGTGCGCGGTCGGGGACATGCCCTCGTCAAGCGGGTTGCCCTCGCTGGCTACCGTGGCTGAGCGATTGCGGCCGATGTGTGGCAAGAAGCGCGACTGGCGGAAGCTGGACTTGTTGTCCGACTTGGAGTGCGACGAGGCGCCATCGCCGCTGTGCTTGGTGTCGATGCTGTCCTTGCTGCTGCCTGTGTTGATGCGGAAGAAGTTTTTGATCTTCTGCGAGACCTGGCTGTTGGAGCCGTTGACCTGCTTGTTGGTAGAGATGGGCGCGCCGGTAAAGGCGCGCTTTTCAGCCGACGGGGTGTGCGAGTGCGTCGAGTGGCCCGACGACGAGTTGAAGAGCTGCGTCATGGGGAGAGAGCGGGCCCGGATTGACCACCGGAGCTGGGTGCGGTGAGTACAAGAGTGAGCGGTCTGGTGTGGTTGGCTATGTTCAATGCACGCCTTGGTAGGTGGAGGACTTTAGAATGGGCCGGCCCGGATAGATGCCAGCTCAGTGGGCCATGTCTTTGCTCGACGCGGAGCAGGGATGGCGCTGCGAGTACAGGCTCGAGTGAGTGAGGCAAAGTAGTGAGGATGGGGAGTCGTGGCTCGTCAAGTCGAAGATATGGGTGTGGAATGCTACTTCGGCCAAGGTGGGGATAAGGTGCGCGCCGGCTTGGCGGGCGAAACAGCTGCCGAAAGGCGCGGCCTGGACTTGAGGCTTGGCTACTCCGTACAAGACTCGGTGATCGCCTGCTGCGCCGCCGTGTTCCCCATCATCCTCCAGTCACACCAGGCCCGCTCACGGTCCATGAGGCGACAAACACGGCCCTGCGGACCCCCGGGGCCCCCATAGTAGTTGCTGCTGCGCCTCATTCGCCTACAATACCTCGTCTGCTCACGTCCGCTCACGTCCGCAACCCGCGGGTGACGGCTCTCTCTCCTGACGTGCCCGATCCGTAATCAACCTCTCCCTGACGCCCATCTGCCCGTGCGGCTGCGAAGCTTTGAAATCATAGCATCAGGCGTTACTGCGCGGAAGGCCCCGGGCGCTAGCTGCTGCCAGAGACCGCACCGCGGGTCGAGCTGCAGAGGCCTTTCTGAAACCGAGTTTCAGCCCTCCCGCTTCCGCTGCTAGTTTACTGGTCTCCGTCACTGCACCCAATCGTTGCCTCACTCGCACTATTGACGCCGGCTCCAAGTAGTTCCTTTGGTCGTTCTATTGCGTGCTTGTGCTATCTACCCGTCATGGACAAATCGTATCGTTTTTTAGTTATCGTGTTGTAGAGAGTAAAAGCAAAAATTAAAAGAAGCAGAAACAGAAGGAAAGTACGCCTGTCAGGTTCCTGTCCGCTCATGGAGCGAGCCAAACCGAAGGCCGGGGTGATGACATGTAGGGCTTTTCTCGGTGTTGGTGGCGGGGTGTAAGCGATGGGGGAAGCTGAGAACGAAAAGCAGCATGGAAACAAAATACCGGTGAACAAAACCATCTCACGCTATGCCTCAGGGCAGCCGTCAATGAACCGATCAAACCCAGGGCCGCCGAGAGAACCATATCCCTCCCATCATCTCAACTCTCCGCCATTTTTTTCTGCCATTTTCCTCTAACCACCCAAGGATACTCTTTGTCTCTTCCGCCATGTTTTTCTAATGTTTTCATCTTGTGAGCGTTCAGGAGAATTAAAATCAGTCGGTAACAAATCATCGAAACGAAAGGGTAGCAGGGACGAAATAGGGTCCTCCTGTGTGGACCGAAGTCCATCAAGAGGAATATGTGTTGCGCAACAGAGGGAACCTCAGGTAACAAAAGCAGTAATCAAAAACAGACAGAAAGTATACGCAAGAAGGCGTGCATGAAAGGAACCGGTATTTGTAGGTGCCAAAGAGTTGGATCCTGTCGACGATGAAGATCGAAGAGGGAGCACCGGTCCAGACTGCAGGCCGATGGATACGGTTTGCAATCAATAAAATGACCGCCGTAGTATGCTCCAAGCGATGAACAGTCGTCCAAAGCCGAGAGAGCCGTTGCATTGTAGCGCTGATAGTAAAGTACCCCGTGCTTGAGCACATAGTCAAGTCGCTCAGAATGCTTCACTAGGGAAGAGGGTTATCATGGCGGTACTTGTCGACCATGCTCTGGTCCCTTTGCTTCATGTCAATGAAGCGGCGCTTCCACTCTTCGCGCCACTTCTTTTTATCGTCACGAGACATGGACGCTGGGGCAGCGGGATCCTCCCTGTCGGTCTTCTTCGACTTCATGACTTTGTTCGCCATTTCCTCAAACTTGGCCTTGGTCGGAGAAGTGCGTGAAACTTTCTTGGGAGAACCAGTGGACACAGCCGACGCATCATGGGCCTCGGTAAACTTTGAGGGAGAAGAGCGGTTAGTAGAAGACTCAGGCTTGCTGCTCGCACTGATAGGCTCAATCATCTCTGAGAGGTCGTCCATAGCACCGTCGAAGGAGTGACTGGGGCCGCGGCCCTGCTCGCCCATACAGGACAGAGTGAAGCTGCGCATAGGACGTTGAGGCTCAGCAGCCTTCTGCTGAGTCTGAGTGCTGACTTGCTTGGTGGGCGAGGCTTTGCTCAACTTGGGAGGAGACTTGTCAGCACGGTACACACTCTTGCGCTCCTCTTGCTGGTTTCCAGAAAAGTGCATCATGGGCTTGCTGATAGGTGCTGGGTACTGAGCCTGGAAAGCGTCGAAGCCACCGTTGTGAACCGGTCGAAGAGCCTTGTCGGTCGTGATAGACCGCAGCGCAGCATCAATAGGTGGGATTCCCATACCAGAGGTAATACTGAGGTTAGAATCGAACGAATTGAATTGAGGTGCGATAGGACGCAGACCATACTCAGTAGGAAACGTTGGCGTGGAGTCAACAGTCACTGACTTCAGATGGTTCAGGACATGCTGCAAGCTGCTCTGGCGTTTCGTGGTCTGGGTCTGGGCATGTACCTGCAGCGGTGCATCGATCGTCGCCATCTCAGAAGGCCTCTGGCTCTGGAGACTGGGCTGGCGGGAGCGAGACACGGTCTTGGTGATGTTGTTCGAAGAGCCGCCACGCTTCCTGAGTAAGCCGGTGCTGTAACCGAGCATGAAGTCGGGGTCCATGTCCGCATTGATGGATCCTCCTGTAAGGCCGGCGCAAAGACCTTCGAGGAAGGAGCTGGACTTATCGGAGTAGTCAATTTTTTGGCTTTCTTTGGATTCGCTACACGTAGCAGTGCCACTGATTGGGGATACCTGAGGCGCTCTCAGTAGATCATCTCCTTCCTCGGTGTTGGACGGGCTAACGACCTGTGGGTTCCACGGAATGAGATCCCAAGACGGCTTCTTCTCAGGTGTGTCGTGGGTACTTGCCTTCATATACGGAGCTTGGACACGAACACCAGACTTCAGAGCTCTGTTAACGAAGCTGGTAGTTGAATGCTCATGGGGATTCGTCGGGAAGAAATCCTCAGTGTTGATGCTCGAAGCACTGGTCTTGTGCTGAGGAGTCCTGTCGGGTTGACCCACATCAGTAGCATCCTGTGAAGACTTCGTGTCACAAAGCCAAGGGAAGTGTGCTTTGAAGCCGGCACTGCGCTTCGGAGAGGCAATGGGGGATGGTGAAGGCGGCACGAAAACAAACTGAGAGTCAACTTCGGGGGTAGTCGACTTCTTGGGTTCATACGTAGGACTAGTTGGGTCAAGAGTGGAACGCTTGAAGTTGCTGGGTTTCTCCTTCTCAGCCACTGCGACCTTCCGTGGATCTTTGATCTCTAGAGCGTGCGATCGACGGCTGCTGATAGCAGGAGTCTTCTTCAAGACTGGTGACTCGTTGCTTTGATCAGCAGAAGGGGCCTGCGAAACCTGGCTTCCACCTGAGGCGGTGCCGTTACCCTGGTGAGCAGGAGCAGGACCAGGAGCAAGCGTTCCACCAAGAGGCTGCATCCCCGGATAGAAGGCGGAGATCTGGTTGACCTGTGGTGCGAAACTTGGGTACTCTCCTGACTGTTGAGGGAACTGGTAAGGGAAGGATTGAGGTCCAACCTGACCAGGTGCGAAACCAAGGGGTTGCGTGTAGATAGGCATCGTCTGTGTGACAGAAGGCTGCTGCTTCTGGGTCTCGCTCTGGATAGACTCGCTCGAGTCAGCCTTCACAAGGGCTTGCAGTTGCTTGACCTCCTTCCGAATCTCATCGGCCTGGTTTATCATTTCCATCTTGCGACCGATCAGGCGAGTACGCTCCTCCGGAGTGATCTGGCTCTCGCGGATGACAAGGTCTCTCTCCAGGTCACGCTGTTCAAGGTGAAGCCTCTCAAGCTGCTTCTTGAAGTTGGTGATCCGAAGGTGGTTGTTCAGAGAAGCAGAGTTGGCTTCGGTAGGCGTGGGCGAGACTGGCGACACAGGAGGGATGGGTACGTACTGCTTCGGCTGACCTTGCGGCGGGTGCGGATAGACAACTTGACCGTTGGGGAGTACGACATGATGGATCGTGCCAGGAGGGTACGGAAACATCTGAGAGTACAGTGCCGTAGGTGGGACACTGAAGACAGGTTGGCCGGAAAGCCCGATTGGGCGACCAAGAGCGTCGTAGGTGAAGTGATCAGCGAACGGCGTGCCAACAAACGGCTGCCCATTGCTCTGTTCAAGAGCACTCTGACGGAGCGAGGAATTCGACATGTTCGTGGGCTTCGCACTGTTGAGGGGATATTGAGGGCTTCCAAGAGCCACCATGTCAGTCGGGACAATGCGACCACCAGCAGTGACACGCAGGCCTGGAGGTGAGCCATGTTCCTTGAGAAGCCTCTCAGCCTTGCTGCGCTTGATTGACGGTGAAGGTGAAGGCTTCTTGATGCCGTTGCCTTGGATAATGTCGCGGGTGCCGTCGAGCGCAGAAGGTGAAATGAGCTGCGTCTGCGAACGAGCGCTGTCAAGGCGGCTGTTGAAACTCTGGGCAGAACCACGCGTCCGCAACGGACCCATGTTATTGACAGAGGCAGAGGGACGCAGCACATGCTCTGGAATGTCTGTTAGCATGGAGTAGACGTTGGTACCCCGACGTTCCCTGCGCGTCGGCGTCGAGAAGTTCGGGCTGGGGCCCAGAACATCGCTCTTGCTAGAGCTGCTAGGTGTAGTCCACATTTTTTTCTGCGATGCGGATTGTTGCGAAATGTGTGTTTGAGAGGGAGAACAAAGTTGTGAAAGATTAAGGTTGACTGTTGCGGTGGGAAGGTTGTGTGAAAGGGAAGAGAGGAAATGAAGGTTGGTGAGGGGGGTGACGGTGCCAGAAATAACATCAAAACATGGTGACTGCCTACGGAGCTAAGGGCGGAGGAACTCTAAGAACGGACTGCGGAAAACGTACCTCTGACAGCGTCTTCGTCTGCGAACTTGTCGAGCGACACCGCCGACTCCGACACAGAGTCCCGCAGAGCGAGCAGCTCTGCAACCTTTGATCTTACAGACATCCTTCTGGTGTGCTTTCCACAAATGAAATTCGACAATGCAGTTGCAGTTACAGACTTCGAAAGGCGATGCGATGCGATCCGACTCTGGGTGCTGGCAGTGCTACCAAGCAAAGGTCCAGCTCAATTGAAGGGCCTCAAGGCGAGTCTGTTCATATGTTAGCATTGCTTGCTCTGAAGGCCATACCAGTCGTATGTACGCACCTCTTAGTGCAGACTGAGGAAGGGAGGACAGTATACAACGGTGACAGCAATTGATCGGCGGGGGTTGGAGCTGAAGCAAGACAGGGGTGTATCCAAACGCGCAACAGCTTGTCGGATATGGTAATGAGAGACTGACAGCAAGTCGTACGTGCAGTCGTAGCAAAGTGGGAGTGATGGAAGTTGGGGTTGGAGAGAAGAGCAGGATGGCCACGCTGAAGTAGTATGCTGCTGGCCCAAGTCGCACTTTCTGTCTACTGCGGATAGTGACGTAGAAATGGAGGCGGGTTGGAGATGGAGAAGGTAGGTGGATATGACGCTGGGTATCGCTTGGAGCAAGAGAACCTAGTTTGGGCTGGTGTTGCTACATTGAGCAGCGGCGAGAGAGCGGCGGGCCCCTGAAATCGCCAGCACGAAAAGGCAGGAAGCACCAGGACACCGAAAGAACGAGCAGGACCCCGAAAACACCGGAGAAAAAGTGAACGACGGAAAATGCGTGGGTAAATACCTATACTCCACCTCCTGTTAAGCTGGTGTTAACGTGAACATAAAATTGTTCACAGTCCAAACGTCCATCTTTATTTTTTTATTTTTTTATTTTTTGGATGTGAGACTCTCCTCGCACCATTGGTATTACCGCTTCTTTAAGGCCCGAAACCACCAGGCCAACCTAGCTATCGTACTGCCTTAATGAGTTTTGCCACCTGTGGTTACAAAGAGCAAGTAAGTAAGCTTCCGCCGTTTGTGCATCGCAGCCTAAAAACGCCTCTCCCTAATTTGATATGCAGCTTTCAACAAGCAACCACCATCAGAGACTTCACTCGCAGCCGTTAATATGCTAGTTTAAAGCATTAGCCACCGTCACTGTTCATCGCGTCGTAGGTCCCAGATCATCTCCTGCTCCGACTCGACCACGTAGTTGGGGCCGGAGGCTCAAAGGCATCATCGTCGTCATCGGAAATTTCGTCATCGCTCTGGTAGATAGCGTTAGTAAATGCTCCAGCAAAAGAAATAAGTGTTACTCACTATCTGCTGGGCCTTTTTGCCCGCGCCCTTGGTAGCTGTCTGACTCTGACTAGCCTGGCTGAAATTCAACGTCGTCTGTTTTCCGGTCTTCCTGGCAGGCTGAGATTTCGCCTTGCTCGCAGTCGGCTTCTTGGCCGTCCTGGCTTTACTGCGCACGAAGAGTTCTTCGGCATCTGAGTCATCATCATCATCATCATCATCATCAAGCATGATGACATCGTCGTCAGCCTCCTCATCCTCTTCTTCTTCTTCTTCTTTCTCCTCCTCAACGGGCTTCTTCTTCTTGCCTCTGCCGGTAGTCTTGGCTGGTGCCTTTTTCTTTGAGGCTGCGGTGGCGCGTGTTGTTCCTGATGCCGCTGTACGACCGCCACGACCCCTGCCTCTGCCACGAGTGGCGGCAGGCTTAGGAGGAACGGAGCCGAATTCGTCATCATCGTCCTCACCAGCCTGGTCTTCATCATGAATGTGGGCACCAGGCTGGTCTGCCCAATCGCCGTCCATGTCAGTATCCCAGTTATCTGGCTTAGGCTTGAGTTTCCGAGTCGTCTTGTTCTTCAGATGACCGGCGGCGAACAACTCTTCAAGCTTTTCACGATACTTTTCCATTTCGTCCCCAAGGTTCTCTTTCTCGATATCTTTATCGGTCAGTGACAACAGGTACTTAACCTGACTTGCCAAGCTGTCGTTGACAAACATTTCCATGGCGCTTTTGTCGTCTTTATCAACAAACTGACTGACGGCATCACCAAAGGAATTCTGAGGGAAAACGGTGAGAGACTGAGCGGTAAGGTACTCGCGGACGAGCTTTTCGACCTTGATATTATTGTCCAGTGAGAGCTGTGCTATTATTTCTTCTTCAGGCATTTCTGGCTGATCGTTTTTGTTGGACCGTTTAGGAGGTTTTTTGCTGCGATAGAACTGGATGACATCGTTGATGTTTGCAACCTTGCCAACAAACCGGTTGGAGAAGCGTTGGGGGTTCTCGCAGTCGAATTTGCCGCCGTCTGGCGCAGAGTACTCGACTCGTAGGCGGATCAAAGGTAGCGGCACTTCTAGCTCCTCGTCGTCTTCCCCTGGAGGGTCCTGGATCTCTAGCCACTCTTCCTTCGCTTGTGCAATCAGACTCTCCACGATGTCGGTCAGGTGGCGGGTAATTTTGGGACGGTTGTTGTCCATCTTCGCGACATCCTTCAAGCCTCGTTCCTTGCAAAGTTCAATATGTTTCATCACAAAGGGCCGCACAGTCTTCAGCCTTATTGACTCAGACTCAAATTCCTTGCCTATGATGCTCACAATGGCGACATGCTTTGGCACTGCTTCACCGGGCATCAAGGAGGTGGCGATGGAGGATCCAGGCTGCATAACTCTGAAGCCCATCTGAGTGTTGTGCCGAGGCTCGATGAGACATTCGTGTTCATGTCCCCAAACCACGAGGTTGAGAAAGTTTGGTAGGAAGTTCTCGGGGAGATAACCGGTTTCCGTATAAGCGTGGTGATTTTGGTGAACGCTCATGAGGTTGAACCATTCATCTTTCTGCTGCGATGGCTGGAAGAACTTGACGTTGCTGTCTCTGAATGTACGGAACAAACGTTCGTCGCGGACATTGCTCATGCCATACAGAGCAAGCTTGGTGCGGCCTTTCTGAAGGAGTACGGGTTTGATTTGAATGTTGTCGGCCTCTGGAGTGCGGCCGTAGTAGTTTACCAGGCCGGAGACCTGAAGCAAGTCTAAAGCTGCCAGATGGCCTTCCTAGCATGCG
Organism: Aplosporella prunicola CBS 121167; assembly: GCF_010093885.1. NCBI lineage: Eukaryota > Fungi > Ascomycota > Dothideomycetes > Botryosphaeriales > Aplosporellaceae > Aplosporella > Aplosporella prunicola. Next base: position 1,289,693 of record NW_022983532.1, on the reverse strand, counting down.
TCAGTTGTATATCTCATAAACCGTGAGACAAGCGCAAACGTACTCCCGACGGGTCATCATGGTTGCCGTGAATCGAGAAGACCGGGATAGCAACATTGATGTCTGGATCCTCGTAGTTGACGTTGTTGAACGCGCTACAGCAACCACCGTCAGCCCAAGCTCTTGAGCTATATACCGCGCCTCACATACCCTTGGAAGTTCTCGCTGGCATCACTCAGCAGCTCGAGTTCACACGGCTTGTCGCCGTAGCAGTTCATGCGCAGGCTGCGCATAACCTGGTACATGCTCTTGCGGCTGGGCTTGTTCTCGTGGAACAGGTCGCCGGCCAACAGTACCATGTCGACATCGCGCTCCTTGGCCAGACACATGACCTCGTGGAAGCTGCGCCAGCTATCATCGCCGCGGATGGCATCGCGTTCGTTGTACCCGACGTGGCTGTCGGTCGCCACAAGGATGCGGATCGTGTCCGCCGCTGAAGGCATTGGTTAGCTAGTGTTTCTCTACGTGTGAGAAGTACAGATAGATACGAACAAGTTGCTGCGGGCATGATGGTGGCGGCACTGGCACGACTGGGTGTCGTTGGAGGGAAGTTGATTGAATTGCTAAGGTAGGTAGCTAGGCCACGCCTCCACGAGACTCAGTGAGAGAAATCGCACGAAGAAGGATCAGTCCATAATAGTGTCGGCAACGCGCGACAGCGACTGACAGAGAGAAAGCGGCGCGTTTCCCCAAGCTCTGCTGCCTGGCGCGCGCGCAACAAGAGCGATTGACGTCCGCCGCCAGCTCCACCGCTCGCGCCGGCGCGCGGATCTTCCCGCATTTCTCACAACCCGCTGGCACCTCCGAAGAGCAACGTCCGCCTCCGCAAATCCCGCCCCAGCTCCCACCTCTTCACGATGCTGCCAACGCGGGCGCTGCTGCGCTCGGTCTGGAAAGGTGCGCGCGATTCCTCTGCTTGCTCTTCAATGTTTCCAGCTAACACTCGCTTTGCGCAGGCCCTCACATTGTCCCGTAAGCCACCATCACGCACCTATCCTCTCGCCGCATGCTTCTCAAACCGCTGTGCACCGCTCCTCTCTCCTCTCCCCTCCGCGCTTTACCGAATTGGCTTCCATACTCCACGAATCCTAAATCCCGCTTCTCGCAGCCATAGCACCATTCCCGCAACCGCACAACCACCACCACCACCATTTCCTCCGCACACCCACTAACCAGCTCCCAGCCTCCCCATTGTGCGCCCCAAGCCCGGCGAGCGCCAACTCCCCATAAAAACGCAAGCGCGCTCCGCAACAATCCTGCCCAACTTTGTGGGCCTAAAGTTCCAAATCCACAACGGCAAGATCTACAACGAGGTCCAGATCACCGAAGACATGGTGGGGCGCAAGCTGGGCGAGTTCTCCGCGTAAGTAGTGCTCTTCCCAACCCTTAAACCCGCTTGTGAACAGGGAGAAGAGATTGTGGAACCGGATGAGATTGTCCTGCCGGGGAGAGGAAGATAGTTTGTGCTGACGGTTTTTTGCTCTGCGATGATAGAACCCGCAAGCGCTTCTCGTACAAGATGACCAAGAACAAATAGACGCGAAAAGTTTTAAATTGTTTGTTAATACGAAAGTCTGCCTCCGTTGTGTGTTCTGCCAAAAACGAAGCGCGGCGTCTCGTGCGAATAATCTAGGTAGGTTGCGCGCACCTACCTATGTGCACGTAGAAGCTCGAACAGTCATGACCACCAGTACATCATTCTCAGAGAGAAACACAAAAAGCCCACTCTGAAAAAGGACGACACTACATTCCTTCCCCCGTCCATATACGATCTCTGCAAAACATGTCTTCGATTCTTTTCTGCCATATTGCCGCAAAGCGTTCGTTCGTCCGCGCCCTGCCGCCCGTGATTGTAGCGTACCTACATAGCCGCGATGGACTCTATGAAAAACGCCAGAAACGCCGCCCGCCCTCGGGAGTGAGTGCAATCTGAAACCATACCTAGAAAGCCGCGGATAGACCCCGTCCGAACCCAAGCCCAGCCCGTCCCATCCATGTGCGTGCGGCGCGCGCCACCATCAGCAGCACCAACATCAGTATCAGCATCAGCATCAGCATCAGCATCAGCGTCAGCGTCAGCGTCAGCATCAGCATCAAATCTGCATCCATCACCATCCGATTACCCCCACGCGCCCCACCCACTCCACCAACACCGCCAACCCTCGCATCCCTCTCACCTCACCTCACTTCCCCCCACACACCAACCTACCGATAAAACTCGCCCCTCTTAACATTAACGCCGTACTCACCAACCGCCATGCCCAAATCCTCCATCGTAAGTACCGTGCGCCCCTGACTCCCTCCCTGCCCCCCACCACCATACCCCGGCCTCTGAACACCAAGATTGAGCCCCTTGCCCTGGCTGTCCTTGGAGCTGCCCGCGCCGCCCGCACCCGCAGCACCCGGAGCGCCGGGGGCGACGCCACCAGCGCCCGGCAGCCCGAAGCCCGCAGCCCCGCCTAGCCCGCCCATCGGGTTGTTCGACGTCGTGTTGCTGGACCGGATCCGGCTGTACTGGTACGCGTCGGCGGCGATGTCGGCGATGAACTTTTGCGTTGCGAGCGCGAGGAGGCGCGCGAGGTGCGGGGGCGTTTCTGGTGGTGGTGGCAGCCCCGCCAGCGTGAGGTAGTAGTTTGTTACTGCGTCGGGGATCTGGTGGGGGGCGTGTTAGCGCGTGCTTGCTTCTTTGGTGTGGATTGTGCATGGTGCGGCGCAGTCGCGGAACGTTTCTGTGGTGGAGCTTCTCCGCTGATATGCCGCGCCGATGGGAAGCTTCCAGGAGAAGGGAAATCAGCGCGGAAAGGGTCACCTACGATTGGCGCATAGTCGTCCATCTTGCCCATGAACTCGCGCAGACTCGCGTCCTTCTTGGTCGGGATCCGCGACTCCAGCGCCGGCTGCGCACTGTTGAGACCCTCCTGGCCAGGCGCACCAGCACCAGAGCCATTGCCCGCGGCATCGGCATCGTTGGGAGCGCCGTCGAGATTCATGGCGTCAGGGTGCGCGGCGCTGCTGCCTGCGTCTGGGTTCAGGTTCAAGTCTGCGTCGATGGTCTTGTCGAGCTCTTCTTCTTTGACTGCAGGGCCGGGAGCAGTTGCGCTTCCGTCGTTGGTGTTGTTGCCAGCGGTGCTGCTGCTTTCTTGGGCGTTGTTGGCCGCGTTGGTGTTGGCTTCGCCTGTTGCTGCAGCACCGGATGAAGAGGCGGGGACGGCGTCGCTGGGCGTCGGCTCCGACATGGTGCGTTTTTGCGTGCGCGGCGCTGATTTGCTGGGTTTGGCGTGGGCGAGTGAAACGGGTTGGTTGCACCTGACTGGGGGCGTGTAACGTTGGTATGCAGGTCTGGCGTGCGAGGTGCAGTCGTCGGTATCGAGCGATCGACGTTGCGAGCCGCGGCTCCTTCCGGCCCGCTGACGTACGGGGGAGCCCGCGTGGGGGACAGGGACGGGGACTCCGGGTTCTGTCTGCGTGCGTGATTCCATTTACCATCTCCCGTAGCCAGAGAGAGCCATCACAACATGTAAACCTGCGTAATCCATAATTGGGTATCATACCTACTCATAGTTCCGGCCCCCGGCATAATCCCAGCATTAACCATCCAGCTAAGTACCAGCATAGCAAAACCAAGAACTTTTCCGCCCTCCCCCATAACCCAAGACTTATCCCGCTAGTATCTGTCCAACCTATCCCCCTAGAACATCGGCAGCCTGCCTCTAATGCATGCTTCAAGTCAAGAACATCCGCCGTGCATAACCGCTGCCGTGATACCCATCCTTTCTTTTTTCCTCTCCCATCTTCGCAAGATACCCGTGTTATCCAAAAAAGTCCGCACCACCTATGCACAGTCTCTTTTCATTCACAAGGCCTCGCCGTCGCCTAACCCATTCCTGCGCCCTCGCCTCTGTGGTCCAGAGTCGGATCGATCGCTCCAGGCGGCTGTCCGGTCGCAGTTGGAGGGAATCCCATGGCCAGCGCGTGGCCAAAAGGCTCAGCAACGCTTGTTCCCATGGCAATACCCGCTGAAGATGGCCAGCGCGGGCCCGCAGCCAACACTGCTGCTGCGTCCATTTGCGCCCTCTGGTCTCTCTGCATGTTCTCTTGCTCTTCGCGTCGTTGCTTGGCAAGCGCCTCTTGCTTGGCTGCCTGCGCCGGCGCCCGAGTTTTCAGATCACCCGTGACGCCCTGCAGATAGACTGGGACTTCGACACCACTCTTAAGGAAAAAGAGCTTCAAGTTACGTGCTTTGTCCTTCAGTTGCACCTGGTTGCGTTCTTTGAGAATCTCTGAGATTGTGCCACCAGCGCCATACAGAGCTAGGATCTGAGACCAATGCGGGCCCTTGACACGATCCAGGCCATCCATGAGCGCGCGTTCCTCATCCAAAGACCACGGCCGTCGCTGGTTCGCTGCGCCGGGCTTACGAGAATTTGGAGGTGCGCGCACGGTTGAGGCTTGACGCGCGCGGTCATAGAGGACTTGAGTCGGTGCACTTTGGACGGGCACAGGGCTGGGAGGCGTGACAGTCTTGCTGGCTGGATACGAAGGTTGATGCTGCTGAGCGACTTGTGGATATGCCTGGAAGAACGGCGTGGGATTCTGCTGTATATCAGAGCTGTTGTTTGCTTGACCATTGATGGCGGCATGAGCCATGAGAGCTGCTCTGGTAATTGTCTCGTCGTAGTTGCCTCCAGACGGTTCATGCATTTGAGGATAAAACCCGTCTGGACTTGCCGTGTGCGTGTAGTTGTTGCCACCATAGGGCGAGGATTGAGAGTTATGTCGACTCTCGGTTGCAGCACTAGAACCATCCATGTTCTTGCCGATGCAGCGGTTGACCTCTTTGAGGAACTCGATCCAGTCATACTTTCTCGACAAAGCAATCTTGCCCTCGATTGTGTCCGGCTCGCCCAGCAAGTACTGCCTACGTTGCAGTGACAAGCTAGCGATCTGTTGCTCAGTCGGAGAGAGCCTTCTGGGTTCTGACGGTGACAGACGAGACAGTAACACGTCTTCCATGTTTGTTGGAAACAAGCTATCCACGACCTTTTGTCGCGCCTCACCTTTCATGACGCTCTGAATATAGGCTTGCGTCTTAAGCTCGAGCCACAGGCCGCCCTGCCATTTCAAGAGTCTGGCACCTCCAGGTGCAAAAATATCTAGGAAATGTTCGTTTAAAGTATTGAGGCTAACTTCTTGTCCGCCGAAGATGATAAGGACGAATGCAGCGAGGTTCGACTTCCGAACGACGTCTAGATATGGCTGGCTGTCTAGGTGAAGGGCTTTCGCGTCAATGAACGGCTGTCCTCGGACGAACTGCTTGAAGGTCTGCTCGAAGAGGCCTTTCTTGGTGGCATATTCCTGACCCGTGGGCGTGTCAACCTTGTTGACAGCAGTGTAAGTGTCCTGGAATGTGGGTTGACCCAAGGTGGTCAGGATCTGGCTTGCCAGGTTCCCAAGAATGGGCAAATTGGTAGCCGCCATGCTATTCTCGCTCATCACCGGGTATTGCTCGTTGTAGATGGCGGACTGTAGCTGAGAGGCTATCGGCGGATCAAAAGTGGCTTGTGACTGAGGGAAGGGAGGCTGCGGGATTGGCGCGCCGTAGGTGGTGGTGGAGTCGTAGTAGCCCTTGGGGATCTGCGGCCACGAGGCCCCAAAAGCAGCACTGTAGCCCGACGCGTCTGCCGGGTTCGCTGGCGCGTAATCAACCGAGAAGCCATTGTGCGTATCGGCCGGCTGGGCTTGGTTGAGCTGCATGGCGGCGCCGGGAGTGCGCATGGAAGGATCAGAGGGCGCATGGCTCAAGCCCGACGCAAGAGCGGCTTGGGCTAGGCCATGGCGGGTGTCGAGAGGGGAGACGTGCCCGTCGGACTTGACCCGCTTCCTGGACAGGGTGCCGGCAGGCGCGGGAGCAGGTATGGCACGCTTTTGGGAGTGCGGGCTGTCAGTGGAGGAGGCAGCTGCTTGGAAGTCTGGCGCCGTGGACGAGTCGTTGGCTGGTCAGTGTTAGCATGGGAAGGCTGTGAGGGCGACCCATACGGACGCATCCTGTAGAGAGGAATGGCAGCCAGGTCAACGTACTGTTATTCCGCGTTCTGACCATCTTTCAAGGGTGTCCAGCCTCGTCAGGCCCTAAGACTAGGTAGCTTGAGATCTGGGAAGTGACGAGGGAGAAGCTTTGATCCTCTCCGAATCAAGCTCCGCGCAAGTCCATGGACGGCACTCCGCGCCAAAACCACCATCGATGCCTCGCCTTACCGTAGTCGGCAGAAGAAGCAAACATGCGCCCTTCACGTGTTGCGTGACGCGACCGACCGAGGCTTCGAGTCTTTGGTCTCGCTGAGTCGCAATCCGCCCACCCGCCGATCGCCTGCACTGTGCATAATCGCTGCATCGATAACGTCGATGAAGACGTGTCTCCGCATGATGAATGCCTACCTAGAGCCACGAGGCAGTCATGCTTCCAAAAACTCGCCGGGCCCGACTCCGAGTCCGCGGCTTCCACCCAGGGCTCACGACTTTCACCGACCTATCTGCAATGGAACGCCTGCTGTTTTGATAACTTGAAATTCCTGCTTTACTCTCCCAAACTCCACGCGCATCGCGCATGCTGTCTACATTTTTGCCCGTTGCCGAGGCAATGCTGCTGCTTCCTCCCAACTCCTACATCCACCGAGTGCACGCCGTACCCACCTTGCCCCGCGCGCTCGGCGTGGATGCAGTGCTTCCTAACCAGGCCACTCAGACATCTGCACTTGCATCTCAAGTGCTGCCAGGGCCACCCAGCAGAGCAAATCTTCGGACGATGCTGGGTCCAATCTCGTCGTACCTAGTCCATCGTCATTAGCAATCGTCCTCGCTGTAAAACGCATATTCACATACTCAGCCTTCGTGTGGCAGTAGCTCCTGAACTCGGGGGTCTGGCCGAGCAAGCTACCACCGAACCAAGGACCGTGCCTCTGCCTCTTGTGCGTGATGACCTGCACGTCGAGACCTCCACTCTTGGCACCACCGCTGCGCGCCTCGGAAGCCTTGATACGCGCATCCACAAGGTGCCTGATATCGCGCTGAAGACGGCGACCAAAGTCCTTGTACAAAGTCGAACCACCAGACAAAACGATGTTCTTGTACAGACCACGTCTGACATCAATAGGACTCGTCTGAATAACAGTATCGACAATGTTGGGCAGAGGCGTCAAGAAGTCGCTGGAGTAAATCTCCGGGTTGAAGAAGATTTCGGGGGCCAGGAAGCGCTCGTATCCGACGTCGACCGTCACGCTACGGCCGTTGGGGTACTTGACTTCGTGCTTGCCGAACCTGTCAGGCTCTCTGTCGTACCTAGAGAACTCCTTGACGATATCCGGGGACACGTAACAGAACTCCTCCTTTATCCTCTCCGCCGTCTTCAAGCTGCTGTCCGGCTCGCCTCTGTCACGCAGCAATTGCTGCACAAAGTATGTAATATCCCTGCCAGCAATCGGAACACTCTTGATGCTGGATCCGATAACATAGCCTTCCGCGACAGGAATGACGTGGGTCACACCTTCACCTGAGTCAATGACAGTACCGGTGAGCGAGCGGTCCTGGACCTTCGAGGAAGTCCATGAAGCTGCGAGGGCGAGCACAGCTTGTACGGCAATGTAGAGGCCGGCGCAGTTGAAGGACTCAAACATGATTTCAGCGGTGGCCTCGCGGTTCTCGGGCGGATTGAGAGGGGGTTCCGTCAGGAGGAAGTAATGGTCTTCGGGCTCGACGCGGAGGTACTTGAACATCGAGTTGGACCAGTAGCGCTCCATCAGATCCTACAAATCTTGTCAGCTGTGCATCCGTTTCTCGCGCCTCCATTCGTGATCATACCCAGTTCTCAATCTGACCATGACGGATGGGGTAATGGATGCCATAGCCTGTCCCTTGTCAATCGCCTTCCTATAAACCCGCTTCTGCGCATCTTTATAGCGTACCAGGACCAGCTGAGGCAGCCAGAGCTTCGTCTCCTATGAAGAAATCCAGGTCTTCAGTTCCACGCTTCGCGGAGAGGTGTCCGCCCGGACCCGCTCCGCCCGTCAGGAACGACGGCTTGTTCGCAATGGCCGGGCGGCCGGACCCCGAGCCACCAGCGCCACCAGTCGGGCCCTTGGTGGCAATCGCGGTGGGGAAGACGAAGGACGGGGAGTCATTGCCGGCGAAACCTACGGGGAACAGGCGGTCAGCTGTTGTCGGGCGTCGGTCGCAATAGGGGATATGTTTGCGCACCTAGCTTGGTGTAGCCCGTGCCGCTATAGAGGGCTCAGTTGTCAGCAATTGCTTTCCGGGGCGCCGCGCACGAAAGCGTGTTGCAGCAACAGTGGTGCTCGGGAGCGGGGAGCTCCCCCAGTTACGTACTTGTCCATGACAACGGCCGGAGTTTGGTTCGCCATCGTGGCAGCTGGAGGAATTCGGCGCTGAAGGGACGAGAAGGAAGCTACAGCGGGATAGGAGGAGCTCTCGCGTTGGGAGTCCTACTGTGGTTGACTGCCTGATAGGGCTCGGGGGGTGATGGTAGGTAGACGTGGATGTGGGCGGGCGCAGGCGGCCGTTTCTTGGCCCCGGCGGAGCGATGATGCAGCGGGGCGCGGAGAGACGCCCAGCCTCAGCTTAACCGCCAGGGGTGCGGGCAGACAGTCAATGGTCACCATCACGGCCACAAATCGCAGCGTTACATGGCAGTCGATAGAGCTTGCCATCGTGCACCTTTCCATAGTATTTCTTGCCCTAGCAGCGGTGGGCTGCACGCCCCAAGCGCACCGTCATGAGGCGTGATTGCCGTCGGAATTGCTAGATGAGCGTGTTACCCTAAGAATGGAAGGCACAATCTGATGCTCGCTGCCAGCATCCTTTAGGACTGCAGTCGACTACGCTCCCCCATCCACTACCCGCTTGTCTGCCTATCCTCACCTCCACCAGGCCACCAAGACCTTCTGCTACCGCCAAGTCGTCCCGCACAGCTACCGCACTTGAGACTGCAGTCTTCTCCTGGCGGACAGAGCCATTCTTTCGACTGTCGCTCTCACCTTCTTATTTCTCTCCTCTGAAGCATCAATCTCGGAAAGGCACAACTTCGATTCCTCAGCCGTCTTGCAAGCCTTTCGGAATTGAGCCTGTTGATGCTTCTTTCGTTGTCGAGCGCTCACATCTAACCTGCTCTGCACGTCCTCGGCCACTCGTCACTCTTTCAACACCGGCTTACGCCTGGTTTCTGACAAACATTCCCATCTAAGTGAGGACGCTTTTGTTCCGCCTCTACGTGAGACAAGTACTTTTCTAGCAGTCCGACCCCAAAACACCAGAGATAATCGACCCATCCAGCAACACGCCCTAGCAGCTTTGTTTGTGTTTCCAAACACCATCAAAGGAGCAAACACTTTCAGAATCACCAGTTGTTCCGAGCCTTCTACGCGCGGTGCTTCAGAAACAAATAAAATCACGGTTGAGGCACACTGGGTCTAGCGAAGCGCCATTCTGCTCTCGACGTTCGGCTACGCTATCTTGGGCGTCACATCCAATTTTGGAAAGGAAGCAGAACGAGCACGTATTCTGGAAAGCCCTTCCTGGATAATACACGGGCAAGGAAGTCAGCCAGATATCCGATGACACAACACAGTGGTCAGGTTCGCAAAGCTGGCGATGTCTGTGCCATCTTTGTGCATGCTGGAGCAGGCTATCACTCCGTTCAAAATGAAGCCATACACCTTCAGGCTTGTAATGAGTAAGTCATACTTCTTTGATTTCCTATGTCGAAGGGTTTATCGTTCTTGTCTGCAATGCCTCGCTGCCTCTGGATGGACCAATCACTAATTTTTGAAATAGCGCTGCCAAAGCTGCCATGGTAATGCTACGCAACGGAGGTACGGCTGTCGACGCTACGGAGATCGCCATTAAAGTACTTGAGGATCGTGAAATAACCAATGCTGGTTATGGAAGCAATCTTACCATGGATGGTGTAGTCGAATGTGACGCTGTAATGGTCGATCATCTAGGACGCAGCGGAGGTGTTGGAGCAGTTTCTCGTTAGTGCCATCTGCGCCCTCACACTAGACTCGTCTAACTCTCAAACAGAAATCAAGAACCCGATCTCGCTTGCTCGGGTTGTCCTTGACCACACCACCAAGCCGTTGCTCCTGAAGCGCGTCCCCCCGAACCTGCTTGTATCCCAAGGAGCAACAGACTTTGCTTTCGAACAAGGATTGTCGGTACTTCCTCATGATGCTCTTGTTTCCCCGGCTGCTAGGGAACGGTGGGTAAAATGGAGGGCGGATCTCAAGCACGCAGAACGCAGAGCTCGACAAGCCGCAGGCATTCCAATGTCTCGGGTGGCAATCCCAGCGTTGCCTGACGTAGACCCGTACCATGAAGAGCAAGTACGCAAGCGGATCCGACAGGAGCATACTCAGAGCATGATCGCTAGCAGTGGTATTGTGTACGACAGCCTTTCTCAATCAATCTGGGCTCATTCTCTGCCTACGTCGAAGAGCAATACGGACACTTCCCTGGAAGATATGAGCTCATCCAGGACTTCGTTGTCAATTACTGATGAGGCAAACGTCACGGAGCCAGCATCTCTTGCTGAGGCAGCGCAAAATCCGCTCATCAACAGCACTCAAACCGTTCCTACCCTCTCGTCGTTTTACAAGGAGCAAAGTCCTGTCAAGGACGAAGGTCACGATGCCGACGCTGAGATGAGTGATATTGATGATGATGGCGATCTTGTTGTCGGCGACCCCAACGAAAGCCGTCCGCATAAAAGGGCTGCCTGGCATGACGGATCGAGCGAATCGGAATCTTCATCAGGAACATTACGTCTGCCCTCGTTGACTCCTAGTCCCCCGCCAAAAGATGCTCTGGAGAAGCCTCTCCCTATGACCCCTGAGGGAGAATCGAAGACATCGACATTGTCTCGGTCAATGACCAACCTAGAACATGTGATTGAGCATGCTCCTTTGCCTCCGGACCCTCCACGTGAGAAGCGGCAGTCTCCGCCAACAAAGGAACAGCGCCAAGACAACATCACTGATACCGTCGGTGCAATTGCCATAGACTGTTATGGTAATATGGCATGTGGAGCATCTTCTGGTGGCATTGGCATGAAGTATCGTGGCCGGATTGGACCTGCCGCTCTTGTCGGTGTAGGAGCAGCTGTCGTGCCACACAACACCGAAGACAAGCAGGATACCTCTGTAGCCACTGTCACCAGCGGGACAGGTGAACACATGGCTACGACAATGGCTGCCACTGTGTTTGCCGAGCGGCTTTACTACAATGTCAAGAAAACCAAGCAAGGCACGCTGGAGCATGCCAACACAGAGGATGCCGCTATCAGGGCCACTATCGAGCAAGACTTTATGGGTAACTTTATCTTGCATTGGATTTCCTGTCGCATTTGCTAACAGAAATAGGTCATCCCAGCGTGACTAACAGCGCCTCTGCTGGCGCCATCGGGGTTCTGACTGTCAAGAAGATGCGCGACGGGCTGTACCTGTACTTTGCGCACAACACGGACTCCTTCGTAAGTAGATAACTCCCTCGGTGCATGTCATTTTCCCAGCAGCTACTAATATTTACAAGGCCATTGGATCCATGCACTCAGATGAGGACAGGCCCTCCTGTACGATGTCACGCAGCACGGGCAACGGCGCCATTGCACAAGGCGGGCGGGCGCTACGTTACCGGCGCACACAGCGATGAAGAGATCTTCCTCCGAGACCACGAACCTAAAATCGTTATCATCTCCTTTCTTTTTCCTGCCTCTGATGCGTCCTTCCCTGCCTTAATATTCCACCCTGTTACTTTACGGCAAAGCCCCGGCCTTTGCTCACACACAAGGAGAAGCTTGTATACGCCTGCATATGCATCTTTCTGGCGCTGGTCCATGGTAGTGGTGCGCACTACAAGCGAAACTGCGTTTCCGGCGTCATCCACAGCTCTCTGAAAACCTTGCGCGTTCGCCAGGAAGCATGCGGTGGTTGTTACTTTCTTGATGTGAGCTTCTCTCCCTGGCAGAAGTTATTCGCTACATGGAAGATAGGAAATCCAAGCATTGCTCAAGCCCTAAACATGTGTCATTCAAGTGAGTTATACATCTTGATATTATATGGCGTTGGGGATTAATGGGAGGCTTTCTCTTCTCTCTGGTTCTTGTGGTCTTCGGTGGTACGGAGGATGTTGTTTTACTTTCCGAGACGAGCTGGCCTATCTTTAGTTAAATTGAAGCCCTGTCTACCTATGCGTCTGCGGTATACAAAAAGCTTCCCATGCCATCCAGAGTGCAATATCTGCATGATGCAAGACTTTTTTTTAGCTCCCTTACCGTAGATGACCGCATAGCTAAGGACGGAATCAGACAGCAAATTTCCGACGCCTTCCAGATCCAAATTGTTTTTTAACCCAGAAAACCCCATCCCAACCCCCCTAAACCCACACTCCATCCCTTCCCCCAATACTCCATCCACGCGCCTAAGACTTCTTCTTCCCCAGCCTAGGCAACGCCATCCAAACCCCCCAAATAACAACCAAGAGGGCGAGCACGATCGGCTGCAAGACCTTGACACCATGTGACTGCGCGACGAGGCCAACGACGAAAGGGAAGACAGCCGCCCCAGCACCACCAATCGCAGCAGCAAAGCCCACAGCACTGACATGCAGATGGCGCGGCAGGAGGCGGGTCGCGGCCACGACAGCGCCGGGGAACATGGGACCAAGGAAGAAACCCTGGAGGGAGACGGCGACAGCAGAGACATAGAACTGGGGCACGAGCCAAAAGACCAGCTCCAGCGCCATAGTGAGAGGGAGATAGATAGCAATAGCGAGTTTCTCGCCCACGCGCGGCGTCACGAAGCCCAGCACGACGCGCCCGACCGCCATGCCCAGCCAGAAGCCCGTCGCCGTCATGCCGCTGGCGAAGGGCGCGCCGGCGCGCACCCGCATCATGAAGGTGACGATCCATCCGCCGAGCGCGACTTCGGTGCCGACGTAGCCGAGCAGGAAGATGGCGCAGAGCCAGGTCACGCGTGCCGAGGGCGCGTGGAACAAAGCTTCTTTCATGCGGTTGTCGCTGGCGTGCGGGGACTTGGGGTTTTGGGCCCGGAACACGGCGCCCGTCGCGCTCCAGAACGCACTGAGGCTTGTGAGGAGCTCGAGGGTGGCGCCGCCGATCTGGGCGTGCGTGGCGGGGGGGTTAGACATGCTGGCTATGATAGGGGGATGGGGATGGGGGAAGAGGAGAGAAGTGCTACGTTACGCACCATCACGTAGTAGAAGGCGTACCAGGGCAAACCGGCCTTGGTGATCATGGTCGTCGCGACAATAGGGCTCAGTGTTGCGCCGACGCTGTACAGCCCGTGCAGGAAGCCCAGCAGCTCGTTCGCGCTCGCCATGTTCCCGATCCACGCGTTCCAGCCCGCGTCCTCGAGGCCGTTGCCGAAGCCTGCGAGCACGAAGATGACCACCAGCGCCGGGTACGGCGGGTGCAGCGCGATGACGACGTAGGCGATTAGGTGGCACAGCGGGCCCAGGAACGCGACACCCCGCTGGCCGAAGCGCAGGTGTACTGCATTGTTGAGGAGCGCGCTGGCGCTGTAGCCGAGCAGCGGGGAGAGGAACACCAGCGATACTACGGTGTAGGAGAGGTGGTAGTAGGCTTCGAGGTAGGGGAGGAGGGCGCCGTAGGCGGCGTCGTTGGCGCCCATGATGAAGAAGGCGAAGAATGCTGCTAGGGTGCGGTAGATGTGGATGCGCGGGGTGTTCCACCGTTGGAGGCGTTCGTGGGCGGTTGTTGTCGGGGATGGGAGCGTCTCTATCGGGTCGTCGTTTGCGCTTGGCCGGCTTTCTGAAGTCTTGTTATTGCCGTCGCAGAGGCTGATGCTACGGATGCTGTCTGCTTTCTGCTGCTTAGGGGATGTGGTGGGTTGGTGGGAGGGTTCTAGCTCTTGCAGCTCCATTACGCAGGTCGATGACCCGCCATTATTGGAGGCTTGGAGGGCCATGGGAGAGGAAATAGGACGTCTATGTTAGAGATAGGGAGCAGGTTGTATCAAAGTATAGGGAAATTTGTATTGCTTAGGAGATGTTTGATAAGAATAGCAACGACTAGAGAGACGGTGAAAACGGAAGCTGCTTTAAAGTTCAATCTACGTGTAAGTACCACGATGCATGAAAACGAGTCCGAAAGCGACTGACGTACGAGTAGACGGGACGGGAGATGTGTGGGGTAAAGGTAGGTGGTGGGCTGTCGGCCCGCGGGTGCACTTCGGATGGGTTATCGACATCGACATCCAAACAACCTCGCAAGCTCTTCCTTCTTCGTCCTATATATCAATCTTCCTGTCTGATCGTCGAGTGTCTTGCCTGAGAGCCTACCTGTCTTCTCCTTGTTACGCTGGGCTTCCCGACTTGCGTCTCTGGAGCGAATAAGAGCCACACTGCGTTAATTGACATCTCAAAGACAGCCGCCAAAGCTGCTGTTGTGCGTGTCGAGCAATGATCTTCATATATGCTTTCAGCACCTGTCATCCCAGCAACCCGGAGCCATGGACAGTGTCAATACAAGGGGATATCCCTCAATAGCGGGATATGCAGGCTATTTATCTCCTGCCTTTCCGTTATTCACATGAACAGGGCTGCAATGTCTGACTAGCATGAGGCGAAGTTTGTGTTCTCATTCTCCGGGATGGGAAACAAAGTGGGTGAGTGGACAACAATTAGCCACGCAGAGTGAGAGCACACCGGCTGGTGGGCATGGTGGAAAACTGGCGCCTTAATGAAGACCTCGTTTCTCATAACCTCAGCACTCACCGGCTATCGGCGCATCGTGGTCTGAGGTATGTGGGTTGGTTAGGCAAGGAAAAAAGCAGCCGAGCGGGGCGGACAATCGCGGCACTTGGCGGCACGACAGGCAGCTTGCATAGCGTCCACTCAGACACCATTATAATTGAGCATCTGACTGTCCACGGCTGAGCAATTGACTTACATAGGCATCAGTCACAGCTCGTCCAAGTCACGTGCTATGAGTATTCGAGACCCAAGCCCTTGGCTCAATAGCAGATTACCTTAAGGCCTAGGCCTGGCCTCCCAAAAATCATCGGGATCTTGCATCACATCACCAGATTTAAGCGGAAACACGAAAATTCCAAGGCGCCTGATCATGCAGTGTTTTCCTTCTCCGCTCCCGCAAGGGCAAGCGATCGGCTGGTGAGCTCGGTTCCGGGTAGCTCTCCGCGCCGGGTATACTGGGCACTTAGTCGTGTCCACCTCCAGCACACGGACGCGGGGATAGCTAGCCATGTCAAACAGCAACTCTTGAATACGCAACACTCAAAAGAACTCGTTTTGAGGATGAGATGTTTGCCAACACAAAGAAGTTATTATACCGTCTAACTCTGAGCTTCTACCTACCTGCAGAACCATGGCACCCAGGCTACGACTAATTCACCCGGCCCCCGGAAGCGAGGTTTATGCGTTTCTGCCCCGCATTTTGCCCACCCAACCCCAGAAACAAACCCAGTCGGCTTGACGTCGTATTTTCCGCACCGGAAGATTTATCGCCGCCTGTACCTGATCGTCGGGGTGAGCAGTCATGAAGGAGAATGACGTCTTGCAGGAACTGGCTTGAGCCTCAGCAGCCCATTGGCCGTTCGGCAGTCGGGATGTTAATTGCACGAACAAGGGGAGCTCTGGCAGCTCCTGCAGCTGCCAGGCAGGTATGATGAGACCATCGGTCGAGCCAAGCCAAAGGCGGGGCGCCCGCGGGGGTGCTGCTGGAGAGCTGCTCCGTTTAAAAGCTCTGGAGGGTCGCCCTGGTTGAGCTGGCCCCACGGTCTGTTCGCTGACCTTCTGGACTTGCTCGTTGGAAGCCATTGGCTCTTTTCTGCCTTTTGTCTTGGTCAATTGCTTGCAGAGGCGCCCATCATGAAGTTCGGCGCCGGCTTGCTGGTGCTGGCGACCCTGGCCTCCCAGACTCTGGGTCTGGCCATTGGTGGGAAGCCGCATCAAATGATTAAGCCTTACAAGCGTGAGCTACTGCAGGATATCGTACGTTTTGGTTCTGTTCAGTGATAGAGACACGGCACTAAGATATTCTAGGTCACTTGGGACGAACACTCGCTCTTCGTGAATGGAGAGCGCATCGTTTTCCTCAGTGGCGAGTTCCACCCTTACAGGTATGTCTGAACTGGTTCAAGTACATTAAACACTAGTCGCTGATTGATCTGTAGACTTCCAGTCCCTTCTCTGTGGCTTGATATCTTCCAGAAGATTAAGGGTCTGGGCTTCAATGGCGTCTCATTCTACGTTGACTGGGCCCTGCTCGAAGGCAAGCCTGGCGAGTTCAGCGCCGAAGGAATCTTCGCCTGGGAACCCTTCTTCGAAGCTGCAACCCAAGCTGGTATCTACTTGATTGCAGTAAGTCCAACGGCCTCAAAGGGAAAGCAGGGGTTAACTCGTACAGCGACCTGGTCCTTACATCAATGCTGAAGTCTCTGGTGGTGGATTCCCGGGCTGGCTCCAAAGGAACCAGGGTATTCTGCGCACCAACCAAACGGAGTATCTGGAGGCTACGGACCTGTAAGTCCTGAAGTCCATTAAGCCTTTGTTGAGGCTCACCTGATCACATGCAGATACGTCCAGTCCATCTCAGAGATCATCGCCCCGTACCAGATCACCGAAGGCGGCCCTGTCATTCTGCTGCAGCCAGAGAACGAGTACAGCGGTGCCACCGATGACATCAAGTTCCCTGACCCTGACTACATCGCGTATGTCGAGGAGCAATACAGGAAAGGAGGATTTGTGGTGCCCACCATTGCCAATGATGCCGGCACCAACGGATACCTTGCACCAGACACGCCCTCTGGCTTCGACATCTACGGCCACGATGGCTATCCGCTGGGCTTTGATTGCGCGAACCCGTACACTTGGCCAGATGGCAAGCTTCCTACGAACTGGCGGTCGGTACATCTGGCGACGAGCCCAGAGACCCCTTATTCGATTGTTGAGGTAACGTCATCACTCCAATCATTGTGGCTCTGTTTCTAATGCCGCGAACAGTTCCAAGGAGGTGCCTTTGATCCCTGGGGCGGCCCTAGCTTCGGCCAATGTGAAATCTTGCTGAACAACGAATTTGAGCGTGTCTTCTACAAGAACAACTACGGCTTCGGTATTACGTTGTTCAACATCTACATGGTATGGCACATGATCTTGCTATAATTGACATAGAACAAACGCTAACTCAACTCTAGATCTTCGGTGGAACTAACTGGGGCAACCTGGGGCACCCGGGAGGCTATACTTCCTATGACTACGGCTCAGTCATCAAGGAGAACAGAGTCATTGATCGTGAGAAGTACAGCGAGTTGAAGCTTCAGGGCAACTTCATCCAGGCTTCTCCGGCTTACTTGACTGCCGTTCCTGCCAATGGTACCACCAACGGAACGTTTACTGGAAACCCTGCGCTCACTGTCACCCCTCTGTTTGGGGAGAAGACCAACTTCTTCGTCATCCGGTACGTTTACATGCATTCCTTTATCGAACTTGTACTGATTGATGCGATGCAGTCACTCGGCCTACAACTCTCTGGACTCCACGAGCTACAGGATCACGCTTCCGACCAGCGCCGGAAACATCACCGTCCCGCAGCTCAACGGCACTCTTTCCTTGAACGGTAGAGACTCGAAGTTCCACGTCACCGACTACGACGTCGGCGACTACAACCTTCTCTACTCCACCGCGGAGATCTTCACGCAAAAGAAGTACGACGACAAGACCGTGTTGGTCGTGTACGGTGGTCCAGAGGAACTTCACGAACTGGCTTTCTCCGATGCCACGGGCGCCAAGCTCGTCGAGGGCTCCGGCGTGACCATTGCGTCGAAGAATGGCGCAACTGTCCTGAACTGGAAGACCACGACCTCGCGCAGGATCGTTAAGGTGGAAGACGACCTCTATGTCTACATCCTTGACCGTAACTCGGCTTATGACTACTGGGTTGTTTACCCTGCTGATGGCTCGTCGACTCCTTACACCGGCTCCGCGAAGAGCAATGCAAATGGTCTCATCGTCCAAGCCGGATACCTCTTGCGCAACGTTACTGTCAGCGATGGCACGATCGCACTCGTGGGCGATGTCAACGCCACCACCCCCGTCGAAATCATCGGCGGTGCATCATCGTCTCTCAAGACCTTGACCTTCAACGGCGAGCCTATCCCCTTCAACCAGACCGCCACCGGTTCCGTCCTCAGCAGCGTCAGCTACGACGTGCCCAACTTCGACCTTCCAGACCTCAGCACCGTCACCTGGAAATACCTCGACACGCTCCCCGAGATCACGGACGACTACTCCGATGACGCATGGAATGAGGCCTCGCTCACAGAGACCAAGAACACTCTCCGCAAGCTGACGACGCCCACAAGTCTCTACGGCAGCGACTACGGCTACCACACGGGCACGCTGCTCTTCCGCGGGCACTTTACAGCCACGGGCGCCGAGAAGACGCTCTACGTATCGGCGGAGGGCGGGTCAGCGTTCGGCTTCTCCGCTTGGCTCAACGGAACCTTCCTCGGCTCCTTCGCCGGGTACGACGCCGCGTCGATAGGCAACGCGACATTCACGCTGCCGACCGGCCTCGAGGCCGAGGCGCACTACGTCATCACAGTCGTGGTAGACAACATGGGCCTGAACGAGGACTGGACCGTCGGCACGGACGAGATGAAGAACCCACGCGGCGTGCTTGCGTACGAACTCGACGGCCACGACGACCAAGCCGACGTCACCTGGAAGCTGGCCGGCAATCTGGGCGGCGAGGACTTCAAGGATAAGACGCGCGGGCCGCTGAACGAGGGCGGCCTGTTCGCCGAGCGCAACGGCTTCCACCTCCCCGGCGCGCCGAGCGAGGACTGGGAGGACGCGCCGGCCGGCGGCCCGCTGGCTGGCATCGACGAGCCGGGCGTCGCGTTTTACGCTACGAGTTTCGACCTCGCCCTCCCGTCGGGCTGGGACATTCCGCTGTCGTTTGTGTTCGGCAATGCGTCTGAGGCGTCGGCCTCTGCTTCTGCTTCTGCTTCGGCGCAGAAGGCTAATGGCACCGCGTCCGCGACGGCGGCTTATCGCGTCCAGTTCTTCGTCAACGGTTTCCAGTTCGGCAAGTACGTGCACAATGTCGGCCCACAGGATGCGTTCCCCGTCCCGCCCGGCGTGCTCGACTACAGTGGGCCGAATTACGTCGCGCTGAGCTTGTGGGCGCTCGAGGAGGGTGGGGCGAGGCTTGAGAGCTTGGAGTTGGTTGCTGGCACGCCGGTTAAGAGCGGGTTTGGCGATGTGGCGGTCTTGGATGTCAGCCAGTGGAGTGAGCGGGAGGGAGCATTTTAGGGTGTACGATTGTGCTTGAGTGTGGAGGGGATGTAATGTTTGCTGTGTGTACTAAGGGTGTAGTACAGTGCCAATCTTTATCACGATCGTCATGCTATATTGAAGCAAGATTGAAGTAAATAAATTGTGAGTTATGCAGTAACTTCGTATGCTCTTCAACTGCATACACCACTCATACATACTACGAAACCCGCCCATTTGTAGAAGTCTATCCCACGGCAGCGTCATATGAACATCTTTCTCCCTCCCCACCCACTTATAAAACCCCGTCCAACCCACCACAGCACGCCACAACCACAGCGGCACCACAGCATACATACACAATTGCACAATAAGCCTAGCCCACTTATCCGCCTGCCGCCCCCCGACCCCGCGGCGGCAGCCACCAATCCACACAGTAAACAAACACCTATTCACTCACCCAGACATCAACAACTTAACAACCTAACACCCAAAGCCGCAAACACGCTATCTAGTACCACCATCACCCTGTGCCAATGAGCTTCATTGCCGGCAGAAGACGCTGGTAGTAGTGAGCTAGAAAAAGGCATGTTGACAAGCTCACTGTCCGCTACCTCTCGAAGTCAAAGTTGGCGTAACGGAGGACACTACCCGAGTATTAGGCCCAGTATCTGGCAAACTTCACGCTCTGCAACTCTTGCATGCGTAGAGCGTATGCGAGCAGAAAATGCGAGAGTAGAAAGTACCGGAGCTGGTTTTGAAGAATGGGAGTGCCTTGTTTGCCTCGGTCCTGGGTTTTTTCTGGGCATGGGGATTGGGGAAGTGGCTCTACGCTTCTTGGGGCGCTGCGAGGTGTTCGATGCGCGGGAATGGATACTGAAGTCGGGTTGTTGGATATAAGACTTTGCTTTTTTCGCGGGTTGTGTTTTGAGAGAGATTTGTCTGTTACACCTACCCAACAGATCAGCGATGCGGAAAGATGTTGATCTGGAGCTGACCCTTTTTGCAGTGCCAGGGCTTGTATGTACGCTATATTACAAGAGACAGCTCGCCTTGGTGCTCCTTGCCCGAGATCATGGAAAAGCAATCGAAGCTTTATCCTCTGGCAGTGGGAGTAAGGGCCTGCTCCTCGGATCTCTTGGTGCCCGCAGCACTATAGGTCGTATGTCTACGATGTCGTTTAAAACTTAAAGTCCTCATTTGTCCACCAGAGAGACCATCCCCGTTCCCTTGGACAACCTCCATGGGTTCCAGTGACGAACGTACGGGTGGCCGTGTCCGTAGTGCGTGTCACCCGCTCTCCCCACTTGGTCTTGCGACGTGACTGAGCAGTCACTGAGTTTGTACGGCACGAGTTGGTGTTGTTGTGCATCACTGTATGCTGTATATGGTAGGCATCAGTGTCATCTTTGTGGCAATGGCCGTGAGGTAAGGGGTGCGGGGGTGTGCCGTGGTGAAGGGACGAATGTGATAATGCTAGGCCGCCGGCCGATGTGGTGGCGGCGGTGGTGGCGGCATTAAATTTCGTTTGCCTTGTTGGATGATTTGCACATCTCGGATTCTGTGTTGAGTGAACAAGCTGCGGTGTTAAACTGTTTAAATAAGCCATTTAAGTACTTCCCCCGTTAGTCTAAATAGAAAACAGAAGACTTAAAACTGTAGTAAATTTTATCACACATTCGAGCCTAAAAGACCTTTACACACTCTCCTAGCCACTTTCGGTGTAAGTGCTACTGTGCTCATATGTACTATAGTGAGAGTGATGGCTTATAGTAATTTTTGCCGATGTGGTAGTAACGGCAGTGGAAACGACGGCGGGTAACTTAATATAACTGCCCACACACATACTTCCCAGCAACCTACCAACCCGCATATAGCCCAGCGAGGCCTGGCGGTGGCAGAATCGGAGGTCATGGAGGAAAATGCGGCTGGAGATGGAGCGATGGGGGAGGAGCAGCGTGCGCTGCCGGTAGTATTTCTTAGACGAAAGACAAGACGACTCGTTTGCTCTCCATTAACATCGTCTTCCGTTGATGAACATCGTCATCATTGGAAGACATAGATAGCCATAGCCTAGACCTGTACATCGCGATGCTGTTCGTCACCATCATTACTATGTTATGTAGCAAGCACCAGCACTTACCGCACTTGCCCTCAGCGGCAACAACTCATCCAACAAGCGCCCTGATTACTTTCCAGCCGGCTTGTGTACGTCTGACTTGGCAGTGATCAAGGGTCCAGATCGTGTTGTGGAGTAGCTGAGCTCCTGATAGCCCGGGTCTAAAACGGCGGAGTCGTCGCTGGGGCGTCTCTCAAGGTGTTGCCCGGGGCGGGGTTTTATACGCAAGCAAGAATGCGTTTGTCGTGAGGAGAGTGCTTGCGTTTTGCTTTACAGTAGATATCATAGCTTTTGATGATTTGTTTGTAGATCTTGAATCGAGTGGAGTGCGTCCATCTGGTGACAATGGAGGATATGATTTGGAATTGGAGCCTCTCGTGTATATAAATTGGCACTGCTTCCTCGTTGAAACACTCTGATCCCTTTCTCTGCGTAACGAGGACCACATTCGCGATTCCAGCGTTAACGATTTCGTTGATGATATGAAATACGGACAATCTTTATAGGTTGTGGTTCCTTACTTAGTTAGGTTGAAGGTGAATGAGTCGGGAGTAGAGGAAACGTGATGTTTACTATACTTCATTATACATACTTATGAAGTTATAATCTTCGAACGAACACAATATATTGCTATAAAAAGCTCATATTACTCTCTTCGCTCCTGTGCGTACTATTCTTGCCTTTACCATTACAACCATCTCACTGCGACATATCGTTTTTATCAGACTTCACCCCCTTCGGGGCGCATGTCTCTGAGTGAAAGGATTACCGTGGCGATTTGTTGGTAATAGTAATATCAATAGTATAAGATAGTTAAATAAAGATCCTTAAACGGTAAGATGGTTAAGATATTCACGCTACTTACCTTTGATCAAACTATATATATACTGCTCCATCCTCCTCTTTTTCCTTCCTCTCCTCTCTAGTACATATCCGTTCCGTCTTTTCTCGCGTCTACTATTTAACCATCTTCACATGGCATACCGCACACAGCGTGAACTCCACCATCAAAACCAGCCAAAAACACTATCACACCAAACAAAAAACGAAAGCCACCACCACCAACATTTTCCTCTCTTCTCCGTATATCCACATCCACCTTCCTCCTCCCCATCCCAGCAGCGCGTAAACCCGCCACCACCCAAGCACGCCCACAGCAAAAACCGCCCCCATGCGGCCGCCCCATCTGCCCTACCCGCGCACCAACACACGCACGCCCTCCCGCGCGCCTCCCACGGTCCAGCAATCCCGCCGCCCTTCCCGCTCCTACCGCGCGCACCCCACAAGGCCAGGACATCGACGGGACGTGCGAGCGAGCGAGCGAGCGTGCAGAGCTCCGCTCCGCTGCGCTGGCCAGCAGCAGCAGCGCCGCCGCCCAGTCCACACAGCACAGCGCCGCACACAGACCAACCCAACCCGACCCGACCCAACGCAGCTCAGCCCAGCCCAGCCCAGCCCAGCCCCCAGCCCCCCATCCCCCATCCCCAGCCCCCCGGGCAGAATTAATGATGAGTGAACCGCAGTCCATATTCGCAATTAGCACGGAGGGGGAAGCAGCAGAGCAGTCCAAGCGCGCCCTGCCACCACCAGCACCAGCACCACCATTGCCCACATGCAGGCTAGGACATCACGAGGACTCCACCCAGCCGAGCCGAGCTGCTGATGAGCTGCGTGCAAGCTAGACAGCAGTGGGCGTGCATACCTACCCAACAGAGCTAGAGCAAGCGCAAAGCAGCGCAAGACAGCACCCACCACCGCGCTCCACCGTCCCACCCAGCACCCCGATCGGCCAGATCCGGATAGACGCTGCTATGGCGTGGCAGCGTTCGCCGTTGCCGCTAGCACACCACGTACAGATTGTATCGGCGGCCGACGACGTCAATGAACGAACGGGTGTGTTTTAGCGCCTGGGTAACGCCAACGCGGGCGTCAATGCCTGTGTCAATGCCTGTGTCAGTGCCAATGTCAAAGTCAAAGTCAATGCAAGCGTGCGGGCATGCGAACATACGAGCTAGCGCCAGGCCCCAAAGCTATTGTTTACGTCCATATCCGTACTCGCCCCTCCCAAACAAGCAGCCCTCGCGCGCGAAAACAGCAGCGTTAAGAACAGGGCAGCAAACTTAAGAATACATCCCCACACGCCCTCCCCTCCCAAAACAAGCAACCCTCGCGCAAAAACAGCAGCAGTAACGCCAGGGCAGCGAGACTATAGCTCCTCGTACGGAAGTGCGTGCCCCAATCCAGCAATACTAAGACCAGGGCACCAAACCTAAGAATACAAACACATGCCTCGCACTCCCAAACCAGCAACACTGGCAGTCTACCTGTCCAAAACGAGACGCCAGACGTACTAACAGCAGGGCGTTCGGACTATAGATACTTCCGCTTCCACTTCAATACAGACACCAAGACGCATGCCCGTATGTACAGGACCAGCTAGGACGGACAGCAAAAGACCTGGACCTAGACAAAGTCCTAGATCAGACTATGTAGCAGCAGGGGGTAGCGTAGCGTAGCATAGGGTAGGGTACCGTAAGCCCCCTCCCTCGATACCCATGCCCATACCCTCCGTCAAGGGCAAAGAACTAAGGCCAAAGGGCAAGAAGACAAGCAACCCGGACCCAAGGGTGGGGGAGGGTATGTAGGGCAACTCCCCCACCCTACAAACGCACACCCATAACTAGCAAACACAACACAACACAACCCAAACGCAACGCAAACGCGGGTTTGGCGAAAACGGCCATCGGGCGCTAGACAACCACAACCCGCGACGGGGTGGCAGGTGTGACAGGGCGCGGGTACTACCTAGGCACTTAGGGCGGACGGATAGATGCATGCATGCGTGCGTGAACGAGCGGCGGACGAACGAGCGAACGAACGGGCGGGCAGGCAGGCAGGCAGGCAGGTTGATGATTGATGATTGATGATTGATGATGTTATTGATGGCGATTAGAAGAGACCTACCTACCACGTACCTACCTACCTAGAGACAGCATACCACGTAGTTAGCATGCCCGTTTGTTTACAGTGTACACGCCCTCCCTAATGCCTAATGCCTAATGCCTAATGCCTAATGCCTAATGCCTAATGCCTAATGCCAATGCAGGGAGCGCGCAATCTTACCCTGCCACGCGGCGTAGCCGCTGCTCTCACATCCATCCATACCACGTACATACGTCAGTAACTAGCCAGCCAACTCCCTTAGCGGAAACAGAAGAAGTGGAGACAGACGACGGATATACAAAGCGAGTTAGCCCCAGCAGCGAGCAGGTGACCCGCAAAGCATGCATGCACGCAAGGGTGCACGCACAGAAGAAGAAGAAGAAGAAGAAGAAGAAGAAGAAGAAGAAGAAGAAGCGGAAGTGGAGGCGGGATAGCGACACGCGATGCGACGAGACGAGACGAGACGAGACGAGACCGCCCAACAGCAGCAGCAACAGCAGAAAAGACGTGGCAGTATGCGCTGCTTAAGCCGCGCCGCGGTGCGCGCAGCCGCTCTGCCATTCTGCCCGTGGCCCTGCCCTACCTTGCCCTTGCCCTTCTTGCCCTGCCCTGGCCCTTCTTGCCCTTGCCCAGCAGCAGCAGCAGCGGATCTCGCATCTCGAAGCGGCAGCTCGCGTCTCCAAGTGGCAAGCCGCGTTAGCAGAAACGGCAGCTAGCCAGCAGCCAGGCGGAGAAGGGCAGGCGATCGGCCGTGCCGCTTCCTAACGCGGTTGCGGTCGGAGGAGCGCCAGGTAGGTACCTGACCTGACGTATGTAGCCTTATGCAATAAGCATTCGATAATCAATAGTCATCGTACATTAGCTACGGAAGTAGAGCTGCTGCGGCAACGAGAACGGCAGCAGCGCCCGACGACATCGTCGGAAGAAGGAAGAAGACGACGACGAGCCACGCGTGGGCGTGGCGGTGGAGCTGCTGTGCTGCGCCTGCGACAATGGGGCTCCGGTTTTCTGTTTCACCCTGTTCTCCTCAACCTTTTTTCTCGAAGTTTTTTTTTCTCTCAGCGACTTTTTTTTCCCTGCGGCGAACGCGTTTGTTTGTTTGCGGGGACGCTGTGCTGGGCTGTGCGTCAGTGCGCAGCGGGTGGACGGGCGGCGCTGCGGGCCTGCGGTCCCTGGGCTGCCTGCCTGGTTCACATTGCCTGTTTGGCTGCTTGCTTACCAGCCTGCGAGTTTAGAGATCGAATCGCCAGCGGCCATGGGTGCAAAAACGGGGAGCTGGATAGGTTCCGTGGAGTGCGAAAAGAAAGACGGTGGCTAGAGGCGGTGTGGCGGCAGCGCGGGCAGCGGTCCCCGTCCGTCACCGCCGTCACAGACATCCGCAGACGCACTTCACCCACAGCCTCACAGCGTCGCAGCAGAACCTGACCGTCGCAGACGCCGTCGCTGTCGCACGGCGCCCTTCGAGAAACTTCCGCGCCGGCCCCGAGACTCGGCTCCATCGTTTTGTTTCGATTTGTTTGAAGACCGCTCTGGCCTCGCCTTTGCTCCAGAGGGGCGGTGTGCTGGGTTCGCTGCGCGCGTTTTGCTGCCCGGCGCGTGGTCTGCGCGCCGTGGTGCGGTGGGCGCCACCTTCGCCGCGGCAAGACATGTGATGCCGTCTTGTCGGCATGCTTGGTTGGGGTCGGCAGTGTGTTGAGGGAGGCCCGTCTCCGGGTAGGTGGGTATGGCAGTGGGGGGAGGGCTGTGATGGATTGATTGATGGACTTTCGACATAGGGTGATCTGGAGAAAGGGGAGGTAGATCGGGGGGTTGAAGTGAGCCTCAATGGACTTTGCGCGCGCGTAAGTTGAGGAATCTCATTGCCTGGGAGACGTCTCTGTCGGCTGGTGTCTTTTTCCATTGCTCAATCTCAGCGTCACTCGTGCCTATCATCATTTAGTACATCAGTCTTGCCATTTCGTATTACAATCTCTCTTCACGACTGCAGCTCATCGCCCCTTTGCTCGGCGCTCCTTTTCTCCGCCAGGCAGCAGCAGCAGCAGCACTGCCTACTTGTCACTGACCAGGTCGGCAAGAACAATGGCACCTGCGATCTGCCGCTCCACTCGCAATGTAGATGAGGCGGGAGCCCAGGCGGGGTACACAGGGGTAAGGACGTGCAGATTCACTGCATCCATTGTAATAAGCGGTTGCGGAAGCTTGGTAGGCTGAGGGGCGAGCTCTTGAGAGAGAAAAAGACGCAAGAAAGGAGAAAGACTAGAGAAGGGAGCGGATAGAGCGGAACGTGAGGAACTGGTGAGAAATTGGAAGGAAGGGAAAGATGAAGGCAAAGACGAAAAGGGAAAGTACCTACCTGCCTGCCTGCCTTCCCCGCATCCACCAACACCAACACCAATATCACCATCACCGTCACCATCGCAATATATCCCATACTACAAACACGCACAAACACAAGACACACTGAGCACTAGCGTAACAACCAATAAAGTGTAAAAATCTAATAAGCAATAATCTACTATACTAAGTAATAAGTGTATCCGTATGTACAGTACTATGTATCTATCAGCCATCAAGCCAATCGTTATTAACAATTAACACCACTCGCACCCTGTCTGCCCATCGACGAACCTCCCCACACCCACCCCGCGCCCAAGGCACGCACGCATCATCCATCTACAAAAAAAAAAATTCTCCTAGCACGACGACTAGCACGGCGAGCACGCGCGCGACCAGCCAACCAGCCCAGCCCAAGCAAGCCCGTCAGCTAATCAGCCAGCACGCAGCCGCCGACCCTCCACACTCCACAGCACAACACACCCACCCCCGCCCATCACGCCACGCCACTACCGCCGTCCCTCCACTCGCCATCCAGTTGTACGCACAACAAACACCACCTCCCACCCCCGCTCACTTACCCTTCTAGGCATGCCTATGTCCTTGTCCTTACATACGTGTATGATCCGCACATGGGCCCCGCACCCACTCCACCACCACCCAACCAACCAACCAGAAACCCTCTAGTACAATAATATAAACAACCATTATGTATATGCTTATAGACAGACAAGGTGTCAATCAAGCGAACAAGCAAGCAATCGCGCGTGGACATAGCCAGCTGAATTCGACGTGAACTGGACTGGACTGAATTGAACTGAACAGGACAACGGCAACAGTATAACAGCGCCGTCGGTCTTGGGGGTATGAAGCGAACAGCAAAGAACAGCAAAACAAACAACAATAATAAAAAAAACGACAAGAAAATAGTATGAAATGGTAAAAGGTGTGTGGAGGCAGCGGCCAGCCAACCCGCCAGCGCGCGCGCCCGCCCGCATGCATAGTGCGCGAGCTCGTGCGCTGCATGCCCACCGCGAACGTGCGCAGTGTGTATGTGCGCGCGCACACGGCAGCCAGACAGCGCAATGGCGTCGGCAACGGCAACGACGGGTAGCGGCAGCGGCGCCAAGATGACAAAACAAAATAAAACGAACAAAGGAGGCTCTCTCAGTAGTGTGTAGTGTAGTGTAGTGTAGTAAGCCGATGCCGAGCAAGCGGGTATGAAGTGAGTGTGTGCAGTGCAAGGCGCAAATAATAGCGCGCGTATGTGCGCGGAAAACCACGCAAAACAAGCAACGCAACGCAAGGCAACGCAAGCAAAGCAACGCAGTCAAAAAGCAGTAAGCAAGCAAGCAAGGCAAGTGTTTCCCAGCAAAAAGTATCCTGTCCCGTCCCTGCCGCCCTGGTAGTAGATAGTAGATAGTCAAAAATAAAAAGGAAAAATAAGCCGATCCGACTCCCTCGACGAGAGTAAGTAGTAGTAAGTAGTAGGAAGAAACCCCATCCCTGACACCGAATGCGATGATTGATATCTGTGCAGCGCACCAACAACACCGTAATGAAGAAAACGAAGACGAAAGAAGCAAAGTTGAGCCGCCCGATTCTTTGTTCGCTTGCTTGCCGAGAATGTCACACAGAAGAAATATAAATAAAAAAAAAGAGAAGCGGCGGTAGGTGGTGAGAGAGGAAAAGAAAAAAAAGATACAAATCCCAGGTCAAAATCACGCCACAGAGGGCGGCGAGTAAGGCGACAGCGACGGCAACGCCAACGGCATCGAAATGGCGACGCACCCCGTCGCGATGCCGCAGATGCAGAAAATCGAAAAACGGAGATGGCGGCAAGGAAGATGGCGCGGCAGCGAAGGTGGTGGTGGTGAGGTGCGTGGTCGTAGTGGTGATGATGATGGTGGTGGTGATGATGGCAGCATCCAGGACCCCCCTGTCGACCCGAC
This sequence comes from Aplosporella prunicola CBS 121167, assembly GCF_010093885.1. Lineage (NCBI taxonomy): Eukaryota > Fungi > Ascomycota > Dothideomycetes > Botryosphaeriales > Aplosporellaceae > Aplosporella > Aplosporella prunicola. Next base: position 1,260,962 of record NW_022983532.1, on the reverse strand, counting down.
CGACCGGGGTCCTGAAGCCAGAAAACAAAAAAACGCCGTCGCCCGCCCAAACGCCGAAATGCTCCCTGCTCCTTCCGTTTTGAGGTGGTGGGTGGACTCCTCCCCCCGATCCGTTCCTGACGGATGTCCCTCTGCGCGAGGAACACGTGTCGCGGGGCTTCGTAACCTTTTGGTATCAAGCCTCCGCTTAGCCGCGGCCGCCAAAGATGGTGTGGATGGTGTGTGAGAGTGAGTGAGTAAGAATGTGTGGTAGGCGGGGTGGGGGGGAGGAGTTGTCTTTTCTCTTTTTCTTCTTTTTTTACGATCGCCATCGATCCATTACAATAATTATCGTATGTGCAAAGAGGTAACAAAGGTCCGGGAATAGAAGGCGTGTTCCGCTATCGGAGAAGCGCTATCACCGGTACGCGGCTTGTGCGGCGAAGATGCTTGCCGCGGCCGCGGCCGCCCACTCGTTTTCGTCGTACGGTGGAGTCGGCCACTTAGGGTCGTTGTTCGAGGCCCGTTGGGGCTTCGCAATGTCGACGGGCTTCGACGGGGTCGAGGTGTAATCGCCCTGCCCAAAGCCCACTCCGTTGCGATTTGCCGACGGCGAGGGCGTCAGGTACGACGCTGCAGGGTAGCCATCCGAGGTAGTCTGCTGCAACGAGGGCCGCACAGCTTCCTGCGCAGCTTGATCTTGCCTGACCATCCGCTTGGCAGCCTTTTGCGCCGCAGTTAATGCCTCGTCGAGCAGCTCCTCCTCCTCGTTGGGCGTCTCGTAGCGAGCCGGCGGGTTCGTCTGCTGCTGCAGAGCCTTGCGGGTCCTACTCGAGATGGGGCCGCGGAGACTGCCTTCTCCTCCTCCTCCACCGCCGTGAGGCAGCGAATGGTGACGCTTGAGCATGGGATTGCTGGCGACGCGAGGAGTAGTTTTCGCGGTGGCAGCAGGAGCGGGCGACATGGTTTCCAGGCTATACCGCACGTGCTGCAGAGCCTTGTCCATCTCCGCAAAGTCGGACTGAGGATTCGAAGTAGGCGCAGGAGGGGGGTCGACGTTCATGTTGTTCATCGAGTGACGGTTGCTGTTGCTGCTGCCCCAAGGAAGGCAGGCGGTGCTGGCCTCGATGTCGTCGGCGGGCGAAGGAGGGCCGCTGTTGTAGCGGCCAGATAGCCTCCTCGCACGCTTGCGGAGATGCGAGAAGAAGCCCTCCTTGAAAGGATTCGACGGCGATGCAAGACCACCGCCGTTCAACGCGCGCTCCGCCTCTTGCCTGTGAAGGTCCGCATAGTGGTTGCCATGCGACGCCAGCGACAATTGCCTGCCAATCTTCTTCGACGCCCTCTCATCCTCTCCTGCCCTCTGATTCGATTGCGCAGCCGCCGTGTCCGCAAGGGGCGAGATCGGCTTGATCGAGGGTAGTATCGGAATGGGCGCACCGTTGCTCGTGACGCCGTTGGTCCACGTCGCCCTCTTAGCCGCATTCGGCCGTTGCTTGGTCAGGATCGTGGGATCCGAGGTGTTGGCGTTCTGCGGCGAAGGGCGAGGCGAGAGCGTCTGCGAACCGCCGTTATGCTGTGGCACCGCCGGCGCACTATCCCGCGCCACTAGCGACTTGCGGAACCACGACGACGTCTTGGATGTCAAACTCTCGGTGCCGGACTCCTTACCGGAAGCGGTGCTGCTAATGTCGGAGTGCTTGCGACCGAGGAAGCGCGATGCAGACGACTTGGGGCGGAGGGGGTCGACGGCGTCTTGGAAAAATTCGTGGCACAACGCCTGTGTCGACGTCGGGCGGTGCTTGGGATCCCACATCAGACACCAAGTGACGAAGTTCGCCAAGCTCGCAGGCCACTCAGGCGACTGCAGGATCGTGTCCATGGCGTGGGGCGCCATCTGCAACGTTGTTAGTGTCAGGTAGATTTCAAGCGAGCTGCCGAAATTACCTTGGGGAACGAGAAGCCCAACTTCTGGGCTAACCTGACGCCATCCTTCCATTCGCCGCCTCCGACCTTGGAACCATGCTTGTTGACCCAGCTGCCCGGGCTGCCCATGATCTCACACACCCTCCAAACCTGATCCACCTCATTGCCACCGGGGAACAGCGGCTTCAACGTAGCAATCTCCACCGCCATGGCGCCAATCGCCCAAATGTCGACGGGCGCCGAGTACTCTCCGGCCCTCAGCAGGACCTCGGGGGCGCGGTACCAACGGGTCGATACGTAGGTCGTGAACGGCAGTTTCGAGTGGGTTTCTCTTGCGAGACCAAAGTCGGCGATCTTGATGGTGTACGAGGGCGGGGTCGAGGGCGGGGTGACGAGCGAGGAGTAGCGCTTGAAGGCGTTGCCGGTGTCCGGGGCGGAGGTGGAGACGAGGATGTTTTCGGGCTTGATGTCGCGGTGGAAGAAGTTGTGTTCGTGGATGTGCTCCAGGCCGGAGATGATCTGGAAAAGGATGCTCTTGACGGTCGAGCAGTCGAGCCTCTTGTGGTCCCGGGCCTTCATGAGCTGGTAGAGGTTGCCGTCCATGTACTCCATGGCAATGTGGAGCTTCTTGGTCATGGGGTCCAGGAAGATGTCCAGGGCAGGAACGAGGTGCGGGTGGTTAGGTAATGATCGCAGGAAGATGACCTCTCTGAGCTCCAGGCAGTGGTTGAAGTTGTCAAACGACTTCTTCATCGTCTTGATAGCAACCTGCAGGGACGGTTAGGGGGCAGGTTAACGCGTGGTGAGGCGGCGGGAGAGCGCATACCAGGGTGCCTCTCCGTGCAATGTGAGCGCCTGCGCTTCGCACACGTGCCAGCGAGACGCTACCGAAGCTCCCGTCGCCGACATCCTTGAGGACTTCGAACTTGTCTTCCAGGCAAGCGGCGTTGTGGGAACCGGAAGACCAGCCCCGATAGGAGGAGTCGTAAGCAACCGTCATGCTGGGCTGCTCGGAAGCGGCCTTGGTGAGAGCAGTCGGGATTATGAGGGTGGAGGGAAGCTATCCGAGTCAACTCGGGGACGTGGCTCGGGTCTTGGCACGGGGGACAACTCACCAGCCGGACGGCAGCTGCGGGAGGGGGAAAAAAAGCGGCGGGCGGAACTGGGGGGGAGGGGGGGGAGGTGGGATTGAATCTATACGGGAGTCGTGCTCATTGCAGAACAAAGGACGCGCGCGAGAGAGAGAGAGTGAGTGTGGGTGTGTGTGAGAGAGTGAGACTGGGGTTGGGCTTGGAGACGGTGGTGAAGGGAGGGAATCAGGGTCCAAGAAACAACAGAGAGAAAAGTGCGGCGGCTGTTTAGAAAAGGGCTTGCAGGCCAACGTGGAGACAGTCCAGGACCACGGTAGACGGGAGGCGTGCCGGAGAGTCGGTTCGTTTTAATCGATCAAAAGGAGCAACGCCCTGCCTCTAGCGGGCGCTGGGGCGTGCGCGCCGAAGCGTGATGGGAATCCGTCGTGATCTTCGCCCAAGGAGCCCTCGGTGATTTTCGTGGGAGCGCGGCCTGAGTCGCGCCGAGGCAGGTGGGCAGCCCTTTTCGACGGCCTTTCTGGAAGTCCAATCTCGCCTGAGGGCTGGTTAGGGACCGGGCCCACTGACGTCGAGATTAACGGGCTATGGTGAGGGGGCACGGGGGGCACGCGGCCGAGGATAAGAATAATGCGCGCGCAGAGTGAGCTGGCCGGCCAACGGACGCGAAGCGGTGAGGCGTCAGTGTGCGAAGGGCGATGAGTGATGGGATGGGTGGATGGATGGATGGATGGATGATGGAGTCAGTCAGTCAGTCTTCATTCTCACACACACTCTCTCTACTCTCTCTCTGCCTCTGACAATTCCATCCGCCGCCGCCACTACCAACAAGAATTGAGAGAGAGATTGCTACAATATCGACTAGCAGCGCGCGAGCCCCCTGGGCAAAAGCGGCATCAGCAGCAGCAATCAGCAGCAAAGCAGCATCAGCATCTCGCGCATTAACTATCGCCTAGTGACTCGGTGCCACGTTGTCGCAGGGAGGGAGGGGGAGAACGATGCCCCCCCTTTTTTTTCCCGCGCGAAGGCCAGGCCTCCGGGAAATTGAGACGCTAGCTTGGGCATCGTGCCCGCAATTGGCCGGACGCCGGCGCCAGCGGGAGTCAGCGCCCCCTCCCGCTGCCCCGGCCGCCCAGCGCGCGTCGGAGCCTGATGCTGCCCTCTGCGTCTCCAAACTTTCTCCAATGCCTGCTGCAAGACATAATTCAACCCATCGTCTTCGCCCGTACCATCATGGACATATCGCCTCGTGCTGTGACACCAGCCTCTCCCGCCCCGCCCTGACCTTGACCTTGCCTTGCTCGTGGCCTGCGCCGTTTCACTTGCAGCCCGCCCGCTCCCGCTCCCCGCGCCTCCCCTCCCCTCCCCCCAACTAATCCAAGCCATCAAGCCAAAACACCGTAATTGCAGTGCCCATCCCGCGTTTCTATTTGATGTTTCCTGCCTTTTTGTCCCTCTCGGTCCCGAGTGAAGGGGAACAGGCACCGGCGATCCGCCTGCATCATGTGTGCTCTGTAGCACATCCCCCACGAAACATGGCCGCCTGTCAACCCAAGATGCGACCATAATTGACACTTACGTATCACGCCGTAACGGCCGTACATGCGTCCTGTCTTGCATTCTGCAACGCCAAAAACAAGACGAGTCCCCCCCGTCGGACGGGGAAGCCGCCCCTCCTCGACCTACCTGATCCTTCGCGGCCCATTAGCTCCATCGCCTCACCTTCAGGAGATGTCTTCCGACGCCGTCGACGTTGACATGCGAACGCGTCCCCACGAATGCAACCTGCCTTTCTTCAGCTCACCATCTGCGTGACACGGCATGTCAGCCCGCCCCTCCGCTCCGAGTCCCGAAAAAGGGAGCTCGCGCACTCCAAAACTCTATCCCTCGGCCCAAAATGCTCATCAGCTGGGCTCTCTCTTTCCTCCCTTCTGCACGTCATCGTTCCCAACCTACAGGTCCGCAAGAACGCAAAATCCAACGTCAGCGCTGACCTCGTCTTTCCCCGCCCGAACGGCGGGATCAGCCCGCTGCTCACCTGCCCGGGGCCCCATACCGCAGCTCCTCCTGATGATGAGCCTTCGCAGCGGATCTATCCCCGTGCCTTGCCAGCGCATGCAGGGCGCGGCTGAGCATATCCCCCAGATCCTGCTGGCGCCGATCGAGAGGGCCTGTGTCTTGTTTCTGCTTTTTGCATCCCGCGCGACGACGTCTGCCCAGCGCGCCGCGCCCCTCCCCTCCCCGATCCCGATGGGACGAATGAACGAACGAACCCATCAAGGCTGGCGGGCACTGAAAGAACAAGGTAGGTAGCAGGCAGGCAAGCTACGCCCCAGTGGTCCCCAGTGACCCCGGTGACCCCAGTGCCCAACACCCCCTTGCGGCGTAGGCTGCAGCAGTGCAGTAGCAGCATGGGATGGGATGCCGGGAGGGGGAGTGGCCGGAGTCCGGGCAAGGCACAAGTTAGTTAACGGCAGTGATATGGGCGCCCCGCCATGCATTAAAGCGCAGGCGACCGTTTGCGGGCCGCCAGAAAAGCAAAAAAACGAGGAGAGAGAAGCGACAGGCCCACAGGGCCGGCGAAAGAGAAAAGAAATGAGGTCAAGTCATGCGCCTGTCACTCACTCTCCGGGAAACGAAGCACGCAACGCGTAAAACCGCACCGCCGCACCCTGTAGCCGCCAATGCTTTTGGCGAGCCTGTGCCTTTTCGACGCGTTCGCCCACGCGCCTCCCCTGCTTGCTTGCTTGCTTGCTTGCTTCTGCTGTTATCGCCGTGCCTGATCAGTGTAATCAATCAACAATCTCGTCCACGCGCTCTTGTTCTTGTTCTTCTTCACGCAGAAGGGATATTCCCTCCTCGCACCCCCTCGCAGCGCGAAGGATTGGTTGGCCCGCCGCCATGGCGGCAGGAGGCCCGGCGCAGCGCAGTGCATCGCATCGCGTCGCGTCGCATGGCAGTGGCAAGGCCAGGCATGGGCGTGAAGAATAAATTTGGGGCCCGCGACGGGCGTGACACCCCACCGTCCGAGAGAGAGAGAGAGACGCCTCACCCACGGCGGGCCATGGGCGCTGGAAAGCGTAGCTCAGCCGAAAAGAGGCGCGCCTCAGCCGGCGCGGCGCTGTTTCATCGGCAATCGCGACGAGCTCGGCAGCGGAGAGCCAAAACGCGCGGGGCCAAGAGCGGCGCTGTGCTGTGCTATATTTTGCTCCTTTGCCGATGCCAGACAGAGGCTCATCTATCTCGTCCTGCTGCTTATTTCCTTTTTGTTCCCGGAGCGGGCGGGCGGGGAGCAGCAGCAATAGCAGCAGGAGCAGCAGCACGTCGGTCGGTCGTATTCCCGATGCTCGTAGGTCGTGTGTCTGTCGTCGGTGGTGATGTCGGCGGTGCTTTGGGTGCAAATAACACTTTACCTTAGACTATGGTTCCAGAATCCAAGTCACACACACACACACACACACAAGGCACATCTCCAGAGCGACGGCGCCTAGCGCTCGCTCCGCCCGCCGCCGCCGGCAAAACTCTGTTAGGTTCCTGAGTAGCATCATCATCGACGAACACCTTCCGTTTCTTTCCTCGCTCTGGGGCCCATCCGCAACAAGCTGTGGCAGAAACAGCGGCGGTGCGAGCTGCGCCAGCCTAATGCGGTTCGGGGAGCGCATGATGGCGTGGCGGGCGGGAGGCCTGGCTGGCGCTGCGCCCGCCGCTATGGCCGCCGCCGCCGCCGCGCCATCGCCTAGGTAATTTTGTCTTGTTGTTGACTGTTTACGATGGCGTGGCCGCAGTCCTGGTCGGCTCGACAGCAAGTTTTCCCTTTTTTTGCCCTTTAGTTTTTCTTTTTCCGCTCTCTTTTTTCCTTTTTCCTTGTCAGTCGCGTGTGGGGGCCCCGGTGGTGGGGTTGCGTTGCGCCGCGTTGGGTAGCGACGGTTCCATATGTCGATACCTAGGTTAGCGGATGCGCGCCGAGTGATATGAGACTGGACTGAAAAAGCGACAACGAACACGTGAAGCGTGGTTTTTGTGGGGTTTGGGTTTTGCGGACTGACTGCCGACTACTCTGCTCTGGGCGTGGTCTACGGAGTAGTTAGTTCGTAGCTAGTTAGCACCGGACATGTTTGTGCTGAGTGCTGACTGGGCGGGTTGCTGCCAGACAGACTGGCAGCAGCAGCAGCTAGGCAAGGCGCTGATGAAAGCAAGCAATTAGCAGCGGCCTACGCCGTACAGTACTCCTACTCGTACCTACGCTGGGACAGCAGCCCAAGCCCCCAAACAGGCAAAACGCCACGCCACTCCACGCCTACAAGACAATAACGCCACGATCGCTCGACCCCAAAACCACCGGCCGTCTTCCCACTTCCAACTTCTAGCACCACACCTAGCACAGCACGCGCGCCGGCTTCCCTCAAAAACGCCTCCCTCCCACCGGTCAACGACAGCGAACAGCACACTGCACAACACTCACACACCACGCATATCATGCGCCATCATCCCTACCCCTTCCTTGTAGTACCCCGTCCTCGCTCTGCCGCACCACGGTATCAGGGATCCCTGAAGTACTGCCTCGCCATTCTGCACGAACTACTTACGTCCCCAACAAGCACAAGCACACGCACACGCACACGCACAGGCTAGGTACCCAGATCTCCAGGGTCCGCTCCTATATCCCAGTTCGCAGTTCGCAGGCCGCATCACCCAAGCACGAGCATGCGCGCGCGATTCTGGAACGCCCGTCGCGCACAGCACAGACCTTTCCTAACCCGCTTCTCGCTGTTGTCTTGATCGGGTGTGTAGTAGTGTAGACAGTAGAAAGTAGGGCACACGCCCTCACCGCCTCCTCTCGCTGAAACGACGATGGGGCGGGTGTGGCGCGGGAGGCTTGCTTGCTTGGTTCCGCTGCTGGGATGGGCTGGGTTGGGGTTGGGTGGGCGGGCTGGGATCATATGGTGAGAAGGGCTGCGTGTGGCAAGTGTCTGTGCCAGACCGGACCGGTTTGGTTGAGCGCAGACTCCGCGTGTTGTTTGGATGTGGTTGCTTGCTTGCCTGTCTGCTTGCTTAGTCGGTGGTGGTGTGTGTTGTGCTGTGTGTGCGTGCGGTGGCTGGATACGGGTAAGAGTACCTTAGGGATGTTGAGGTTTGAGGTGCTGTGGTGACTGTGCTGCTTCTTTGAAGGTGGTTGGTTGGTGATGTTGAGACAGCCATGCCGTGCCGTGCCGACTGACTGACTGCTTTCTCACGAGATCATTGTCTGGGCCGTTGCTACCTAGCTCTGCCGCTTGAGAAGGTAAATACCGTAGGTACCCCATCTAGGTCTAGCTAGCTGGATCGATGAATCATCCATGGAGTTTGCTACCTACCCGCCTACCTACTTCTGTCCAAGACCTGATCCCAGAGCACAGAGTATCAACTCTGCTCACGAGACCCCCATGCAGCACGAGCACGAGCAGGAAGCCGCAACTCAGTCACGGAAGAGCGTTGGCGTTTATCTTTCTTTCTTTGTCCATTCGTTCGCACTACATAAGTCTGTCTCATCTCATCTGGAACCCTACCATCTATACCCAGGAGGAGCAGCTAGCTACCTAGGCAGCACCTTAGTCCAACACCCTGCGCTAACAGCATAACCCCACCCCACCCCGTCCTCGCGATATCTTCAACCACACCTGAAAACACGTCCCAAGACTCGTCCACACTACCACCCACCGCCCACCGTGCCCGCCAGCCCCGCCACCCGCTCCACATCACTCGCCTTCTTCGCCTTGCCAACATCGCTCTCGACTTTTCTAAAACTCGTGCACGTGAGGTCCTGCACGCGCACGCCCGTGACCTGCGCCCAGCGGTCCAAGACCGCATGGATACGGCGGGGGGAGATGCCATTGATCGCGTCGTCTTCTGTTTCTTCCTCTCCCCCTACACTCCCCCCATCAACACCATTCGGTTTCGGGCCGGGGCGCTCAAGCTCGAAAGTCCTGTTGCCATTTGTTTTTGCGTCGCCGTCCCCTTCAACAACAGTCGCGCAAGCCGCGTCCGAGGCATTGATATCCGCCATATCCACATCCGCGTTATCAATCTCCATCTCGTCTTCCCCGTCCGAGCTGCTGGCCGAGAAATACGCCTCGTCGACACGGCGCAACCACTCCTTTTGTTCCTGCGGCCCCGGCTTCCGCGCCGGCACGCCTTGCTCCTCGACTTCGCGCTGGCTGGCGCCGCCCTGCGCCCGCACTTCCGCCAGATCGCTGACTTTGATCTGCCCGCCCCCGTTCGTGCAGCCTCCGGGACACGCCATGACCTCGACGTACGCGTACTCGCTGCCCGCGTCGCCCGCCGCGCCCGCAGCAGCAGCGCCCGCTTTGGCGCCGGGCCGCCGTGCGCCGCCAACTGGTCTGGCGCCGGGCAGTCGGCTTGCCCGTGCTGGCTTCAGCCGCCGCACCAGGTTCTGGATGTTGCGGAAGCCGTAGTAGCGCGCGCTCTTGATCAGTACGGCCCCGTCTGGCCCGCGCAACACGTACTCGACGACGTCGGCGTTGCGGCCGCGCTCCGTGTGCAGCGTTGCGCCCGGGTGACGGTGCACGGCCAGCGTGCGCATGATGTGGTAGAGGTAGCCGCCGGAGGAGCCGGCAATGGAGCCGCCGTTGCTGTGGCGGGCGGAAGTCGGCGGCGGAAAGAGGAAGGCGTGGAGGTCTGGGTCCGGGAAGGCAGTGGTGTTGGTTTGAGGTAGAGGGGTCGGTGGCAGCGAGGGGAAGTGGATGTTACGGCTGCTGGCGAGCATGAGGAGCTCGCGCGCGGTGATCACGCAGTCGACGTCTCGGACGCCGGTTGCGGCTTCGGGTGCTTGAGAGGGAAGCCAGGCCGTGGAGGTGAGCTCGGAGCGGCTGGCTTCGAGCTTCTTGTCGAAGCAGGGCATAACGGCTAGGTGCCAGACCTGGTTTGGGGAGATACCGTACTTGCGATACAGGACGGATTTGATCAGTGTCCCTGTTAATGCCTGGGGCGACTTCATGCGCGAGAGGTGCGGAAGCACGTAGGGATGCGTCTTCTCAGCGTAGCAAATCCAGCCGGGACAGGCAGACGTGAGGATAGGCTTCTTGGGTGCGGCGGAGGCGGAGCCCTCTTCCCCAGGCTTGGGCGTCGAGGGATTCTCCAGCGCGGACATAACCTCGTCTGCCGCCAGCACCAGCGTGGCTTCGCGCACGACGTTCGTGTCGATGACCCACGTGAAGCCGCTGCCATGTGCGCCGCCGCTCTTCAGTCCCTGCGGCCCGCTCAGGAGCTGCTCGATCATGTATCCAGCCTCCCGCTCGCTGACACCGTACGTTGCGGCGATGCTCGCGCGCGCTTGCGGACTGACGCTCGCCACGAATATCTTCGCCTCGCTCATCGCGCCTCCAGCTGCCGTGCCGTTGACGCCGTTGTGGGTGCCATTCGCCAACCCGGCCCCATGCTCTTGCGCCAGCCACGGCGGTGCCAGCTCTGGACACGAATCCAGCGTGTTCAGGACTTCGGTGTGCGATTGGAGGGAGACGAGGACGGCTTCGGCGGAGGTCACGCAGCCGGAGCACGCGAGACAGTCGGTGAGCGAGATCTGGGCGGGCGGAGCATTTGCCGCCGCAACGCTGTCTTCGGTAGTGACTTCATACGGATTCTGGCAGAGGATTAGTTGGCATTTGCGCTAGGACACGGAGTCGAAGCAATGCCTACCGAGCTGTCCTGGGCCTTGGCGGGCAGCGTCTCTACGGGTTTAATACATGCGACGCCAGGGGATATGAAATCGTTGAGATCGTCGGCGGAGAGAATGGCGCTCATGGCGGCGAAGGTGTGACGTAGGAACGGAAGTACAAGGAAAAAGTCTAGATAAAATAGCAGAGCGGGGGGTATCGAGAAGGGAAAAAAGGACAGACAGAGAGACAGGCGCAAGGAAAAGAAAAAAAGCAGAGTCGGACAATCAGTCAGTAGTAGTCAGCGGAGAAGGTCGTTGGGTTGCTTGGAAATACTCGAAGTTCAGTTACCGCCTGTCATCGCGCATGCAGGTGGCGGGTCCGGCAGCCTATCTTATCGCCTTGCTTTCTAATCTTTTTCCATCCTCACCGCCTGCCGCTTCCGTCGACACTTCTTTGACTTTCTTCCACCAAGCCATCCACTCCCGCCTTCTCTCCACACACCCATACTCTCACACAACCAACGCAAACACTCGATCCAGCCATGTCGCAAGCCTACCAACCCCCCACCACCGGCGGCAACGCCTACGGCGGCGCCGGAGCCGCCGCCGGCAGCTTCGAGGACACCGCCCGCCCCGTCCAGTACATCTGCGGCGACTGCGACGCCAAGGTCGTGCTGCGCCGCGGCGACGCCATCTTGTGCAAGGAGTGCGGTCACCGCGTGCTCTACAAGGAGCGCACCAACAGGTAAGCTAGGGCTCTGCGCGTCGCCAGCGTTTGCTTCGCGAAGCGCACGCCGCTAACGGCGTGCAGGATGGTCCAGTTCGAGGCGCGGTAATCGGCGAGTGATGCCACTACCTCCTTCGTATCCTCCGCTGGGGACGCACGCACATCTACCTCCTTGCTCGCGAGCGATTTCTAGCGCACGAGCGCGGCGTTGAATAATAACGATAACGATGCGACCGTCACCTTTCCTGCGCAACAATGGCCAGATTTGCGCGCGTGTCCGCGGAGCAGAGACACTAAAAAAGTAAAAGCAAAAATAGGCAGAGAGCAAACAGGCGAGTAGGCGAACAAAGCACGGCACGGCGTTGTGGGATTTACGTTACCAAACGTGTTATACCTTTTTCTTTAGACCAAATCACTGAACTGAGCGCGCGCTTCTTTTGCGGCGCAGAGCGAGCAAGCATGCATGCATAGCAGCTGGGACTGAAATCGGAACTTTGTGTCTGACTGAGTGACTGGATCAGTGCATACGTACGGCCTGTATGCTCGGCCTACGAACAAGTCACCTGTCTCTTTTTGTCTTCCCATTATCGTACCGGCGGCGACGGCGACGGTGGTGGCGGCAATGGTTGTTTGGTACACCACGGCACAACATAATACCACTTAGTCCAAATCCACCTGCGCGCATTTCTACCTACTACGCTATATAAAAGCCATACCTACGGCCAACGTAAAGCCAAACCAGATAGACAGCAGACTGAATATTCCGACAGCACAAGCACCAGCACAAGCACCAGCACAAGCGCCAGCATCGGCGCTAGCACCGGCACCAGACATTTGTTCCCCAATAGCGCGGCCAACTTCGCCCAGCATTAACGTTTTATCCGCCTTTATTATATTACAAGGGAACTGGTACTCAATACACGCAGCTAACAGTGACGACGCACATCATGCTTAATTGTGTGTTGCCGTTGTCTGCGCCTTGTGCTGGTGCTGGACTTAGTAGCGGGGAAATGGTGGTGAGTGCTGCTTTGTGAGTGTGTCAATTGGTTATTTGTTTGGTGGTTTGTGCGTGTGCGCGTGCATGGCGCCTGCGCTGTGTATGATGTCGCAGGATAATGGCTGAGGCCGCGTGAGAGAGGTCTGGTGTGTCGGTTGGACTGGTGGCGGCGTTGGGTGCGGTGGGTTTGCTTGTGTGTTGGTGGTTGGGGTGGGTCGGGTCGGGATGGGGTTACGGTGGGTTTGCTACTTCTGTGAGATAGTGTTCTTGTTTCTTTGCTCTTAATTGTCTGTTTTGGGGAATGGGGAGTGGGTGGGTCTGAGATCTTTGAATGGCTTTCATACTACATCTAGCTTAAGGAACTTAGGCTTTGAGGTGTTAGGAAGGGCGTTTTATACTACTGATCTTACTGTAGTGACGACTATACGCTGCTAACGCTGTCAGAGCCTCCTTCATCTTTCGCCCGCAGAAATGATGGTGATAAAGGTTGATGTTGCTTAGAAAGGGACTGATTCCTAGTACACGCAGCAAAAGAAGCGCGCTAAGTGTACGTACGAGCATAAATAAGTAGAAAAGCTGCAAGCTTAGGAGAAAAAGGAGAGGAGTCCTAGAACCACGCGGAAAAAATGTTCTTGCTGACATTGAAGAGAAACGGGCAGTGTTAATAAAATAAGAACCCTAACTACAACCGTTACCTTGAGCAAGATACTGAGAAATGTCTGAGATGATGGCCAAGGCAAACAGTAACGATAGACAGTATGGTTGTGCATAGAGCAGCGCTACCAGCATATTTCACTGATAGTGGGGATCAGCAGCACGGAGAGATGGTAGTAGATAGTGATGTTAACAGGGTGTGGCGCAAGTCTTGCACGTTCTGGTGTCAACGATACTTTCAGGCGAAAGACACAGCTGCATGGGTAGACCTCAGGTGTGTCCGTCAGGAATCCGGTCAATTTGATAGTTTCTCGCGTCTATATGACGGCCAGGCACAGAGCAAAGAAAGAGCATTAAGTAACTGACTTTTATATGCACGGAAGAGACGGAAACGTCCAGTCCAGTACATGTAGATATACACCTCTCGTAACTGCAAACATTAGCAAGTCATCAAAAAACAAGCACTCCACAACAAACCCTTCCAAAACAAAAGCCCTAAAGAACAAGCAAAGCAAAGCTGTCAGCCAGGATCACTCCGATAACTCTCGTTTTTTCCAGCCTTATTACAGTCAGTTGCTACACTACAGCCTTACCCCTTACACCACACGTTTATCCACTGCAAGGGAATAAGGATCTTAAAAGAAAACGTGTTCTTTTAGATAGCAGCATATATACCTCTATAGGTAGTAGTAATTTAGGAGGACAAGCGGCGTCTAATTCCTCGCGCCCAGCTTCACAAAAGCAAATGCTGCAAAGCAAAGCAAAACAAAGCATCTTCCTCACCAGCCCAGACAAGCCGAGCACAGCAACGAAAAGGCACGTTTCAAACGGCGGCCAAAGTTGCGTCGACCCGCAGTAGTGCAGCGCGAGTGACACGGTGGCAGCGGCATACGAGCGAAAAGCCCGCAGCCGCCGCACTAGGTCCAAAAACTAGTTAATCACGAAAATGCGCCTCCGTGGAGGGCTTCCAAGCGATTAAACCGGGAAAGAACAGATACTGCATTTAGGTCTAAGCCAAATGGCAAAGAGAACTGGAGAAGAAAGTCGGAGGGAGGGAGGGGGAGGGGCGTTTATATATGCTAGGAGTGGGGGACGTGCGTGCGTGGTGAGGTCATGGGAGAAGCGCGTGGAAGGGGGGAGAGCTGTGGAGAGAAGCGCGTGGAAGATGTGTGTGTTAACTGGGGGTGGGTGCTTAAAATGGCATCGTCTTCTTTCTTCGTTCTCATTCCGAGCTTTGTTCAGTCAATGCAATCTCTTTCAATCCTTTCATAGATACATAAAGACCATACTCTTACCCTCTCGTTCAACTAGCATCTGTCACCATCAAGCGAGGTTAGCCGCCTAAAGAGATTGTGATGCTTGTACGGAGTGGAAGCTTGTAGTTGTGTACGCTCTAAAGCATTCTCATTAATATCTAGAAGTTAGGCTTGCAGCTAAAAAGGAAGTAATTTAATAAAAAGGGACTGCTTATATCGCTTTCCTATCTTAATGAACAGTGACTCTCTTGATAACAAGAAGCATCACCTCAGTGCCTCAACCCACGCCCACCCCATCCTCTCACCCTTCCCCAGCACCAAAACCCTCTCCAGCACCAACCCCTCAAGCAATCCCACGCCCAGCATCCCTCCAAGCCCCCACCTCTCCACCTCCCGACCCCTTAACCCTCGCCCCCTACCTCCACCCCCACCCCAACACCGCCACCTACCCCTCATAATAAAAAACCTCCTCCGCCCTCCACCACCAAGGCGGGACGGCATCATCATCAGTAGCAGCAGCACTCCCCTTCGCACCAGGCACCGCACTCTCCTGCATGCGGTCCGTAAGCGCCCACCACGCGCGCACGCGCTCGTTCGCGCCCATGCACGCCATGTCTGCGTCCCAGTCGGTGCCGACGTATTTGAAGGTTGCGAAGAGCGTGGGGCGGGGGACTGGGGTCAGGAATATCGAGTCTGTGGAGTGGTAAGTGAGCGTGAAGGGGGATGGCGGCGGCGGCGACGACGACAACGACGACGACGGGAAGAACGGAGAGATGAGTAGTAGGAAGAGTATTTAGAGAAGGAGTAGGAGAAGAAAGGACAAAAACCCGCATAAAGAAAAGTAAACAAGAAGAAGTAAACAGCACAACAACCAAAACACGCCCCAAACAAAAGAAGCGCACACTCACAGTCCCTGATGCCAGAATCCCGAATTTGAGCCAGCACATCCGGCCACACAGCCGCATGGCAGCGTTTATATTCCTCCAAGCACTCCGGGCGGAGATAGACTAGCTGGGCGACGCGGACGGGTTTGGTTGTTCCAGCGACGCCAGTCGCTTCAGTAGTGGCAGGAACTGTTGCAGCAGTAGGAGTTGCAGTGGCGAGATCTGAAGCAGCGGCCATACTAGCAACAGAAATCAAATCTCCAGAGAACTAATAGGGAGAGAGAGGAAGAGAGTACAATCTGCAGACAGAATGAACAAAAGATATTTAGTTAGCAAGCAAAGCGCGCACGCCGCCTCTTTGACCGCAGCGCGCTTCGGTGTTCGGTACAGTAGGGCCCGAGGCACCAGAGGGGTTATTTACACCGATGCCGATGGGAGCGGGGGCGTAAGTTGCTTTTGTGGGGAGGTGGGTGCGGTTATGTGATGCTGGCTGGGTTGTTTATTTGTATATATATGAGGCGTAGATAAGGTGAACAAAGAGCTCTCGTGTTTAGCTGAGTATCTTGATTCATGCTATACGCCGAAGCACCGACGGACCAGCGCCAGCGCGTCCGGGCCTAGGTATGTATGTACCTATTCTCTCTCCTCCTCCTCCTTTTCCCGCTCCTTCTCTCGCCCTCACGAAGTCCACACCTCGCGGTCCTCCTCCGTCGGCAAACACTGCGTCAGCCTCCGGTCGCCGCGGTGCGCATTACAGCGCGCGCTATACATGATATTAAACGTGAAGAAGCGACTCGGGCGAGGCGCCAGCAGCGCCTCACGCTCGCCCTCGCCCCGATTCAATCCCTCAACCAGACTGCCTCTCCAGGGCGCCCCCTCCCCCTCCTCATCCGCATCCGCATCCGCATCTACAACGCCCCTCTGATGATGCACAAGCTCAGGCGCCACGCTCGCGCAGCGCAGCCCTTTCCCACGTTTCGGGCTCTCGCGGCACGCAGCCCCAAGCGCGTTATCGAACGCGGCGGCAGCCCCCGCCTTCGTGCGCTCAAGCACGCGCCGCGCCCCCGTCCCCGAGACGGCGTACGCGAACGTGCAGGCGCACTCCGGACGGCTCAGGACGGCGCGCTCGTGGTCGTCCAGCCGCGTGTACGCAAAGCGGTTCGCGTACGCGCTGAGCGCCTGCCCGGGGAGCTGCGTCGTGTCGTTTGGCGCTGTGAGGCGCGTGCTATGTGGCCCGTAGAGCGAGGTGCAGTGGCCGAGCCAGAGGACGTCGAAGCTGCCGGTGTAGGGCTGCGTGCTTGGGTGTGGGGGGGTGGCGGTGCTGAGGTTGAGGGGAGAGGGCGACGCGGCGCCGTCCATGTCTGTGTAGAGGCGGCGCAGTAGCGTCGGGATTGCGCTGTGCGGGGCGAGTTGCGAGCGGATGCGGACGTCCCAGTCGGCGTCGTCTTCGAGGATGAGCGCGCTGCTTATGTTGTTGTCGATTATGCTGTTTGAGTGTTAGGTTAGTGGTTTTCTTCTGCTGTTGGCTTCGGCGAAGTCTCATGCCGTTGACGTACTATTGCAAAGCGTCATGGTGCGCCAGCCATGCAAGCGCTGATCCAGTCCCTGGCTTTTCGGTGTACTTGGACCCGCTGTCTTGGAATTCCTGGAGCTCTTTCTCTGATACGTCGCGAGATTGGTGGATGTCAATGGAAAGACCGGTACGGTTGGCGGCGGCGATGAGGCCGCGCTGGCGCCATGCTGTTGGCGAAGACTGGTCCTCGGAAGAAATTGCTATTATTCTCTGGAACTGTTCTGAGCGTCAATGTCTATTCAAAAGTATGCGTTTATTACAGAAGCAAGATCATGACTTACCCCGAGAGTGGCGTTGGCGAGTTCGCCACTTGATAAGTCTCCAAGCGTCAGTCCTGGCCCCTCTGCATGGCACCATGTGAGGACATAAAATTGCCATAGGAAAAAGACGGTAGCAGAGGCAGAAACTAAGAAGAAAGCGCGGCCGGATCGCATCGTGGAAAGTGGGGTTGGCAGCAGCATCGAAGCGTCAACTACGCATAATCATTGGCTGGTCGACGCGGCTGCAGTGAAGTGGTACTTGAAGGAGGCGCAAGATGCAGCAAACGCGATGACAAGATTCCAGAGGCCAGCGGCAGAGGTAAGTGTGTAGATTGTTGTGCTGCGGTCGCTACGTCGGTTTAAAGCTGAGCGCGTGACCGGAGATGCCGGAAAGACTGTTGTGCCACCCAGCTGAACCGGCCGATAAGGTACATGTTGGGCACCTGTTGGCGCCTCCATGGCCGTCGTGCGATCGCTTTTCCAGCAAAAAATATTGCACTATAGCTGGCTCCGGTATAAGCTTGAGTGCGGCGAGATGAGACGCTGGGTTGGGTCGAGGCGTGCCCGTCGTTGATTGGTGCGCTGCTACCCCACACCACACCCTGCGGTCCCTGCCGAGACAGTGGCATGGAAGCCAACTTTATTTCAGCCTTAGCATATGCACCGCAATCTCTTCGTCAAGAAGCCATTTGGCTTATAGGCAGAGCACAAAGAGTTACAACTACCTCACCACCATCTACGGCGCATCAGTGCTAGGTATTGATCAAGGCCCAACCACTTTGTGGAACTTACTGCTTTCATCATAAGTAATGTCGCCAGTGCGGCGTTGACCCACCGCTAAAACCTTTCTGCCGGATGCCCGGCTATCGAAGCTCCTTGGACCCTGATTCCGAGATACCCGGTCGCAGATGTTGACAGCTACACTGTCGCACCTGTACACAAATCCAAGCCGTTGCCATGTCCACGAGAATTTTATTTTGACTACTACAACACAGTGCCAAGTGCCGTCCATGCAAGGCTTGGCTTGTCCCCACCACATGCTGCCGAACGGCGGGTGCAAAAACTGTTCCGTGTCTGGTATCGGACCACCTCCAGTTAATGTCTCGTCCTGGTATCCGAACACTGCCCGAAAGCTGCGTCCACCAGGACGGACTTGATTGGGCCCTTCGATATTGGTCTTCCTATGTCAACGTTAAAATCTCAATTGCTCCTTTGACGAGTTTTGGGGAACTGTGTTGGCACTGTTGATGCCTGCGGAAATGTTGTGAGTAGTTCCTAGTACTGGAAATTTCCCTGCAGATGCTCTAAGTGACATTAGAATGAAGCTACTGGTGTCGCGACCTGGAAGAGCGGGATTAGTTTGCAGCGTACGCAGTGTGCTATAGAGGCACGCCGGCTGTCATCTTCAGGGTGGGCTCCTTCCTTGCGTATAGGCTAGTCAAAGGCATCTTTGACAGCCAAACCTTACCGTTAATCACCGACTCTACTCATCCCGTCTCTACTCTTATCTCATCCTGAGATAAGCAATTTTCCTCTTCGCTAATCTCTCATACTGTACGGACTTTGCAACTTCTCTTCTCTGTTCTGCGTACCTTCCATCTCTTTCGAGGAAACTCTCAAGCACTCCATAGTGCCTTTTACTCTAGTTGCCGCGTTTAACCTCTGATGCAATGCTGACAGACTAGAGCTTCGTACAAATGCATACTGCTTGGAGGAGCCTTTCGGCATGCTGCTCTGTTTTCCAAATTCCTGAAGGATTCGGCTAGGGCGATAATTTGAGAAAGAGGACAGTTGAGAGGATCCGTATGCACAGAGGCAAAAGGAATGAGTAGATTGAAAAGTACACAAGGGATCGCTGCAGTCGTGGACTCGGACGAGCTACGTGTTCTGTGTCTGCACAGACTGGCACGCCTGAACAGGAGCCGGAGGCAGAGATAGGTCTGTTAGCGGTGCCCTTGGACCGCTAGAGTGAGCCGATGGCTTTGGCGAAGGCGGAGGTGGAGAGAGCGATTGCATTGAGAACGAGATATAAATTAAGTACCGAGTTCATGCGAGTCACAAGCGAGGCGGCCTCGGCTTCCCCCGCGTATAGGGACAACGTTTCTCCGGGCAGCAATAGGCAGGACCTAACCCTGACAAGCACGGCCAGCCCCTTGAAGGATGATAAGGCCAGACGAAGGCGCTCGGCGGCTGCGTGAAACATAGCTACATGTCCCCTGGGCTGGGCTGGCGGCTCGCCTCGCTCGGCACCGTTGTCCCTTGCGGATCTCGATGAGCTGAGATGAAGATTCTCGGCGATTTTGCTCATGCCGGCGGAAATGAGCAGACACGGCCAAGCCAGACGGACTGCGATGTTGCGCAAGACGGGGCGTGGCGAAGGAGCACAACTCGGCCTCTGCTCTCAGTGTTGTGGTGCTGTTTTTGGAAGCGCCCGCCAGCGTCACTGGCATCCTAGGACGCGCTGGCCAATCACATGCCTGCCCTGGACCAGAGGCGCAGCCCGGCCTGATAGCCGTCGCGAAGCGCGCGTCGTCCTTTCAGCCTCCCTTTTTCCGCAAGTCTCCAGAGCGCGCCCTCGGACGCCAGAGCGAAGAGGAAAGAGATTCTCGTACCTGCACCGGCTTGTGCCAAGGTCATGCCCGCTATCTCTAACTCGCACCAATTGGAATAATGCACTCCGGACGCGCTTCTCCACAGTCCCGCCAGGGCTCGCTGGCCTCCGACAAGCCCTTGTCTGATATACAGCCCCTCCGCAACAGTCGCGCCTCTCTTGCCAACGTCCAGGTGCCCTCTTTTGCGTCGTTTCGCGCTCAGACGCCCTCGATACCTAGTTCGTCGCCCGTTCGGCGCAAGCCTCTGCCTCCGACCGCTTCGCCCGTAGCCTCGCGATTCTCCTCCGCCTCGTATATCGTGAAGCCCAAGCTCCCTGAGAGAGATCTGGGCCAGAGGGCCTTTTCTGTCGACAGCACCCCGCTCGGCAACACACCGTTGTCGGAGAAGATACCTTCCTTGCCCCTGGCTACGACGCAAGAGGAATTCGTCCCCAGAACACTCCACGAGTTCGTTGATCCCATTTCCCATGATTCAAGCGCCCTCGCTGATCTTATACCCTCTAGATACTCGGACGGCCACGCCCCGGCAATCCCTCAATCCTCCCCTCTGGATCCCCTTGACGATTATATAGACGGCGACGACGATACTGCGCGCAGGCAGTCTTCACAATACGGCGACACATTGGACGCCGCGCCCGCGCGGCCCCAGCTTGACCGATCTGCCACCAGTTATCACACAGCAAGAAACTCCGGTGATGAAACGGGTGCCGAACCGGATTCTCACTGGCCCCAAAATCACACCCGAACACCGACAATGTCCTCATATGCCTCCAACAGGCCGCCCGACTTGACTGTACAAGTGCATGGAGAAGACGGCGTCACGGGGGATCACTTCAACTATGACCAGATCACGACACCCGAGGAGGCTCCAAGAGAGCCGCCCAAATCCCCCGGAAAGTTCTCCTCCCTCTTTGGCTGGAGGTCTTCATCCTCTCAAAACCTTGGGCCGGAGTCGCCAACGACAACCTTCTCCGAGAAGTCAATGTCTCCCCGGGCGTCCCCCGCCATGAAGGCCGCCGCCCCTTCTGGTTTGAATGTGTCTGCCGCCAATGCGGATGCTCAACATTCCTACTTCACCGTGCCTGGCACACCGCTTTTCTCCTCGTCGCAGAGCGTGAATGCACATGTGGAAGAGCTTGAAAGAGAGCTCCGCGAAATAAGCGCAGAGTTGGCGGGCTCCATCCGGAGAGAGATGGAGCTTGAGGACGAGCTCGAGCGACTGCAGTCCGACCATCCTCTCAGCGTCTCAGATGGGAACCGCAGAACTAGCGACTACTACTCCGATTCAGGTGCTAGTTCTGCAAGGTTCCCGATAGGTGACAGCGAGCAGAAGATTGAACAATTGGAGAAGCTTCGGAGGAAGGCCGAACAGGAAAAGGCGCAGGTGAAGGGTGAAATGGCGGAAAGGCTTCAGGACGAGTTGCGGAGGCGTACCGACCTTGAAGCTCAAGTCTTTGGTCTTGAAGAGCAGCTGCAAGAGCACCAAAATGGCAACGCGGACAATGCTTCCCTTGAGGATGTCCGACGGCGGCTTGCTGAAGAACAACAGTCTAGAGAGAACTTCCAAGACCTCTTTGCCGCAGTACGGCAAGAACACGACCAGGATCGCCAGGAACGGGACTATCTTCGAGACCAAGTTTTGCCAGACCTGAGGGCTCGCCTAGAGGGTTTGGAGAAGGGTAGTGCCAACCAAATAGAGCACGTCCAAGAACTCAGTGAGGAGAACAGTCGCCTGCGGCGCGCACTGGACACATCCCGCAACGACGCAAATCTCGCAGAGATCTCCCAACTGCAGCCCATCCTGGAAGAGAACGCCAAACTCCAACAGGAAATTCAGTCGCTCCGCAACGAAAACCAGACTCTGGCCAACGCTAGAAGGACGGAGCTCGAAATGAAGCGCCAGAGCAACCAATTTAACTCTATTGCCGAGGAGAGTGATGACTCTGGGGCACCGGCAACCCCGAAGATTGGGCTTTCTCGCTCCAATTCCCTCGCACGGAACTCCGTGCAGATGCTGAGACGCGGTTCGAAGGCATCCTTGACAAGGTCAAACTCTGTCAAGGATCTCAGGGCGGAAAGCCCACGCGAGCTTGGCGATCGTTTGAAGGACCTTGAGGAACAGCGTAGCGCTCTTCACCAAGCACTCAAGAACCTCTTGATCCGCCAGGATATGCAGCTCAAGCAGCATGAGAAACGGGTTCATCTCTTGGAGACGGAGAGAGACCGTGCTCTTAACATTAACCCCCGCCGGAACGCCTTCCATACGGAAATTTCCAACCTGAGAGATGAGATCAACCACCTGCGACGTCGTGCAGACGATGCGCTGGACCAGAAATGGGTGGCTGAGAAGAACCTGGGCGGTATCCGCATGGACCTTGGTCGTGCCGAGCAGGAAACCACCTCTCTCCGTGATCTTTTGCAAGAACGCGACATTTTCGTCCAGGAGCGTCGGTCTTCCGCCGCCAGCAGCGCGTACGAAGACGAGCCCGCCGGCCCTGTCGTCTCGCTCGATAAGGCTTTCAAGGAACTGCAAACCACCCATGCTCTTTCGCTGGCGCGCGTCAAAGACATGGAAGCCGAGCAGGGTGAGACGAGTGCTGAGGCTGAGCGCGTCATGGAGTTGCTCAAGCAGTCCATTTCGGAGGCGGAAGCCGAGCGTGACCACGCGCAGCATGAAGCCGAGCAGTACAGGCAACAAGCCCATGCGCTGCAGCAATCTGAAGGCCATCTCGCCAGTGAGGAGACCCTTGCGGCGCAGCTGTTTGCCGCCGCGACCCGCATGGACGAGCTTGCGGCGCAGGTTCAGCAGCAGCTGCACTCCAACACGGCGCTTAGGCAGCGTCTCGCCGAAGCAATTGAGCGCGGCGAGCGCGAGCAGCGCCTCTCGGCGACGCGCATCATGGAGATGCAGAGCAAACTGCGAAAGGCTGAAGAGCGCGTCACGGCGGCGCAGCAACACTCCGAATCGACCATTGCGGTGCACGAGGAGGAGCTGCGCGACCTGCAGGAGGGCCAGAACGCGCAGCTGCAGCGCATGAAGGCCGGCGCGCTGCTCGACGTGCGCAGTGTGCGCATGGGTCCGTCGAGCCCGTTGAGCCCGATGTTCACGCACCGCTCGCCGAAGATTGACAAGACGACGAGCGGACTGGGCATCAGCATGGCCCAGGCGACGAACACGGAGAACCTTGAGGTGGGCGTGGAGCAGCTCGAGCGGGCGCTGTCGGAGGCGGACCGCGAGATGGAGGAGGTTGTGGGCCGTATGAACAGGGCCCAGCTCGAGGTCGCAGACCTGCAGGCCGAGAGGTTAGTGATTCCTTGGACCATTGACAGGCTTTATGAAGCCTGTGTAGAGGCACAACTGCTAACGAAAACGTAGGGATGACGCTATGAGGGAGACGAGGAGACTGCAAACGGAAATTATGGCGGAGAGGGAGCAGGTGAGGTCGTTGATGGCTTAGGCTGTCAGCGCCATTCGCATCTGCATCTGATGCTGCCATTCTTGTCGTCAGCTCCACTCTGACGTAAAACGGACTTGTTGAGTTTGTGTTTTTGCTATATTTTGGATCATCACGAGCGGGTTTTTCTTCTCATACACACACGCAAAGCGCGGTTGGCGTTTCTTGTCTGTCTTTGGCCTCGTTCCACAGCGGGCAACACAGGTCGGTCCACCAAAAAAGTGCATCGCAGGCGTTTCATTCGGGTCTCTTGCTCTTGTCTTCTTTTCACGTTCTCTATTTGTCTTATCGCTGGGAAGAGTGGACTTTCGTCGGCTCCTTTTTGGCTTTCTTAATTCTCTTCTGCGTTTGGTCGGTGCTCTCGGGAGGAGCACTGCAGGTTGCAAGCGTGCTGCCTTATACCCTGACTGCGTGTCTCTGGGAGCGGTTTGTTGTTGTCTTTGGCTGGATGCTATCAGCGAACGGTAATTTTGTCCATCTGGACTGTTGGACAGCGCGGTTTTGGAGCCGAGCGTTTCGTCTTGGATACGGATGCGCAAAAGGTCTCTTGTTCTTGTTGGCTTGGGTACGTATAGAGGTATGAATGGCAAGGTGTGGGTGGTCGGCGTAGGGCTGGGTTGGGCTGCAGGGCTGAGAGGATGTAAATAGATGCGGCGCTCGCTTCTGGGTGGTCACCAGGAGCGCGCGCTGTGCAGATGTAGCAAAGATGACGCGTTGCGGTATAGTTGTGCTTGTAATGTTTGAGTGACTTTGGTCGGCGTCACAGCAGAAGCACTAGAAGGACGACAAGCGTGGCGAAGCGAGAGAGAGTTGCAGCCCAAAGACCACGATCATCAGCGCATGGCCGACGTGCAATCATGGCCGCGCGGTCACAGGATACAGATCGCTCTCGCTCGCCTCCAGGTTTGCTCTATTTGCCGACGGCGATCATTGCAGGCGTGCGAGGTAGACGGGACGACGGACATTTTCGACCTTTTAGGGAAAGGCGCAGGCAGGCCCCTAGGGCATGGCAAGGCACGGCGAGACGTCACAAGGCAGACATGAGAATTGGGGGGGTGGGGAGAGGGCCGAAAGGGAGCGGGTGTAGGTAGCAACGGGTGTCGTCTCTGGTGCAGGTGCAGCACGGATGATTCGCCTCGTGAAACAGCCGCGGTGCTCATACGGACGGGCACAACCAGCCGTCTCACAACGCATGCTGCGCAGCAGCAACAGCAGCAGCACGTGTGAGATGCAGGGCGAGGTCGAGGGCGGGCGAGGGAGGACAGTGGAGGTTCCACCAAGGGGGTGAAGGTGGGGTTGACGGGTGTGTACTTTTGGCCCGATGCGGCAACTGTTACCGGGCACGTAATCGGATTCGAAACACGCGGGCTTGCGCACCACCCTATCGATAGGCCTTTGGGCCCTGGCACCCCTTCCCTTCATGTCTGTCCTGTCTTTCCTTTGATTTGGTTCTCTTTTACACACATTCCGACAACGCCCCCCCGTCCAGCTCCAAACATCCTCTGGGCCAAATTCCGTCGCACCGCATTGCCTGCCCTCACTCTGCTGCCTTTCACCTGCACAATCCCTCGTCGCCTTCGACACGCTCTCTTCTGCCGGGGTAGGGCCGGGGCCAGCTACTACCTAGCGAACAACGCGGGACGGGACTCCCTTCTTGTGCTCACCTACCCACCGCGTCTCCTCTCCACCACTCTCCTTCGCCGCTCCACCTCACTCCGCTTCTAATCTCGACTGGAGCCTCGGTCGAATTGTTTGCAGCCACTGCGCTCGCATTGCTCCATCGCCTGAACAAGGCTCAGGCCCTCGTCCCCGCCTCGATTTGGCTCCGAGAGTACGCAGACAGTAGGGGTCTCACCTGCCCGCCCTCCCCCCTCGCACGACGCGCCTTGAGAGCTGACACACCCATGCCTCCAGCATCCATACCATTAGCCGAGACTTCTGCCCATCATGCAGAATAATCAGCAGGGAAACCGTCTCCACCTGAACTTCGGCTTCAACAACGACCGGAACCTTGCCGCTGAGCAGGGCCGTGCTTATCCCACCACGCCCTCGACTTTCCCCCAGCCAGTATACCCCAACCAGAATGGCCAGCAGGAAGTTTGGGGCGCCCAGCAAGGCAACTACGGCTACTTCATGAACCCTCAGCAATACCCCCAGTACCAGCAGCAGCAGCAGCAGGGCCTTCAGACGCCTGGCGCTGTCTACCGCTCGCCCGCTGGCTACAACGACGGCACCAATGGTCTCGTTCACCAATTCAGCAACCAGAACCTGGGCACGCCGCGCTCGGGCAGCCCGTACGGTCGCCAACCCTCGCCCAACACGCAGCGCCCGCGCACCGCTGGCTCTGGACAACAGCAGCAGTATGGCAACTACTTGAGCGCGCCCTTCTCCGGCCAGAAGCAGTCGTCGCTCAACGATGATGAACCCCCGCCAAAGAACCCCGACCTCTACTCTGAGAACATTGGCCGCCGCGCCAAGCTGTCCACTGGTCTGGTCAGCGACTTCTTCAAGCAGAGCGTCCAGCGCGCTCGTGACCGCAATGCTAGGTAAGGCGCACTTCGATGAAGCTGCTGCATCAAGACACTGACCACCACACAGAGCCCTGGAGTTGGAGCAGATCGTCAACAACCCTAACATCTCGGATAACCGCAAGCACCAAAAGCTCATCGAGACGCAACAGGCCGAGCTGCGCTTCTTGCGCTTCCTGCGCACCAAGGAGAGGCCAGAGAACTTTGTCACTGTGAAGATCATTGGTAAGGGTGCTTTCGGTGAGGTCAAGCTGGTGCAGCGCAAGAACGATGGCAAGGTTTACGCCTTGAAGTCGCTCATCAAGTCAGAAATGGTAGGTTTGGATTTTCCAGTGCCAACAGGAGCATCACTGACACCGCGCAGTTCAAGAAGGATCAGCTTGCGCACGTCAGGTCCGAGCGTGATATCTTGGCCGAGTCGGACAGTCCGTGGGTGGTCAAGCTGCACACGACGTTCCAAGACAACACGTTCCTGTACATGCTGATGGAGTTCTTGCCGGGTGGTGATCTGATGACCATGCTCATCAAGTATGAGATCTTCACGGAGGACATCACTCGTTTCTACATGGCCGAGCTCACTCTGGCCATTGAGGCTGTGCACAAGCTTGGTTTCATACACCGGTGAGTACAGAATTGCCGCGATTTCGGTGCAAGTTCTGATGCGTTGTAGTGATATCAAACCCGACAACATCCTTCTCGACCGCGGTGGCCACATCAAGCTCACTGACTTTGGTTTGTCGACTGGCTTCCACAAGGAGCACGAGGCGTCGTACTACCAGAAGCTGCTGTCCGGCTCGACTGGCCAGAAGTCGAACCGCGACAACCGCAACTCGGTCGCGCTGGACCAGATCCAGCTGACCGTCAGCAACCGTACGCAGATCAACACCTGGCGCAAGTCTCGTCGTCAACTCGCCTATTCGACGGTCGGTACGCCCGACTACATTGCGCCTGAGATCTTCTCTGGCAAGGGTTACGACTTTGGATGCGATTGGTGGTCCGTCGGTACCATCATGTTCGAGTGCTTGATTGGCTGGCCTCCATTCTGCGCTGAGGAGCCCCACGATACCTACCGCAAGATTGTCGACTGGCCGCGCAACCTCCACTTCCCGCCCGACCAGCAGCTTGGTGTTGAGGCCGAGGACTTCATTCGGAGGTGAGCTTTATTGTCCTCCCACTGAATAGCCATGGTTTCATTGCTAACAACTCTCTAGCCTCATCTGCAATGCCGACGACCGTCTCGGCCACGTCGGTGGCGCGCACGAGATCAAGCAGCACCCCTTCTTCCGCGGCGTGCAGTGGGATGGCCTGCGGCGGATCCGGGCGCCGTTTGAGCCCAAGCTGCAGTCGAACGTCGACACGCAGTACTTCCCCATCGACGAGATTGACCAGCACGACACGTCAGCAGCGCTGCGCGCGCAGACGTCGGCGACGCAGGGCGAGGACCTGGCGGCGGAGATGAGCCTGCCGTTCATCGGGTACACGTACAAGCGGTTCGACGCGTTCAAGGGTTCGTGATTGCGCAGTGTGGATTTCCCGAGAAAAGCAAAAGCAGACGTTGTTGTTGTTGTTGTTGTTGTGTTTGAGAACAGACTGACTACATTATTAGACTAGGGGAGGCTTGTTTGAGTGAGTGAGTGAGTGGGGTCGGGGTCTAGGCCTGGGTATGGCATGGCCGACGGAGGACGAAGGAAGCAGCAGCAGCAGAAGATGACAGGAGAAGATTTTCGGGCAAGGGTGTGGGCGCGGGCGTTAGAGTCGGGAGTCTGAGTCTGAGTCTGAGTCTGGAAGGGAGAGGCGGATAGGACGGTGTGAGGTGGGGTTGAAGGGTTGAAGGGGAACGGGAGAGTGAATGAAATCATGCGAGCATGCAAAGGCATATTGAAATCCAATTCTAAATTCAGATCCAGATACGAATTCTGATGCAGATGCAGATGTGGGGTGTTAGGTTTGAGGTTTGGGTGGAGGTGTGGGTGGAGCGGAGGAGAGCGAGAGCGAAAAAGAGATTGTGTTGTTACACATACCTAGTTTTTCACACTTCAGGTCAGTGAGTGCGGTGGGTGGTGGATGGTGGATGGTAAAGACGTACCGTAGCGTAGCGTACCTATCTGTCCACATACATACTTACCTACTTACATACCTACCTACCTACTACAGCTTGTAGAAGCGAGCAGTGAGTGAGTCTCGCTTACGCTTACGCTTGCTTGCTTGGGCGTGAGATAGAGGAGAAGGGAGTGGGGTGGTGGTGGAAATAGATGTATACATGTATGTACAAGTAGTATACATACAAACGAGATATTCTATCTTCGGCTCAGCTGTACAGTCTCTCTCTCTCTCTCTCTCTCTTTCTTTATACATCTCTCAACAGATCTCTACAGATCGCCCCTCACAACCCCCTCACCAACAACGCCGACCCCCTCCCCCGTGCGCTCAAAAACATACAGCCAGTGCCCGATCTCCGGGCGGTGCACCACGCCGCCATGTCCCCCCTTTCCTCCTCCCTCGTCAACGACAACCCGCTCCCGCCCCACCAACCGCCACAAGCGCCCCGGGTCCGGGAACCCTGCGCCCAGCACCTCGGGGCTGAGCAGTCCTTCCGCCGCGCTGGTGGGCAGGGGCTCCAGCCACGGGAAGCGCGAGGCCGAGTACGAGAGCGCGATCCACCGCGCTTTTGGGGGGGTGAGGAGGGAGAGGTGGACGGCGAGGAGGTGGATGGGGTGGATGGGGTGGGTGCGGGGGTTTGGGTTTGTGGGTGTGCTGGGGGCAGGGGTCGCGGAGGGCGAGTTGAAGAGCGAGGACGTGGGCGAGGGGGACTGTGGTGCTGGTGTGTGTGGAGTGTGTGTAGTGCTGGTGGGCTGGATGGGGTAGGGTAGCGCGACGGGAATGTCTTCGCCGCAGGCGATGGCGTCGCAGGTGCTTTTGTCGACGATGAGGTCGTATGCGCCTGCGGCAGAGGCGGATGGGTTTTGCGCTTGGGCTTGGGCTTGCGAGAGCAACGCCAGCACGGCGGGCAGGGACAGCAGGTCCAGCGTGCTCCAGCGCATGCGGGGGGGCGTCTTCCCTCCAGTAGCCTCAGTCTCGGCCTCGGCACCCTCCTCCCGCTCTCGCTCCAGCCCTTCCCCCTCAAACACCTCGCGCTCCCACCTCGCCCCCAGCTCAACCGACACGCGCGAAAAATCCACATTATGCACCTGGCGCGGGTCCTGGACATGGGCGCGCAAATGCAGCGACAGCACGCTCGTGCCGCAGCCGACGTGCAGGACGCGCGGGCTGGGCGCGGGAGAGGCGTTCAGCGCGTCGATGAGCGGCCCGTCCAGGCTGCTGGCTGGGAGGAGCCAGTCGAAGGAGGTGGGGTTGGCGCGGAAGCGTGCGTCCCAGTATGTGGGCGTGGCGAAGGGGGGTGGTGTTGGTGGGGGCATGGTTGTGGGGAAGAGGAGGGTGAGGAGGAGGAGGAGGAGGAGGAGGTATAGGTGGAGGAGCGGGGTGGGGGGAGGAGTCGTGGTCGTCGTGGTGGGCGTGGTAGTTGTGGTGGTAATTGAGGGGGACTGACTGGTGCGAGGTGCTCAGCTGGGGGACTCACATGTTGTTGTTGCTGGTGGTGCTGTTGGTGCTGTGGGACCTACTGCTAAGTGCTAGAGTGTATGTACAGGGGACGGCATGACCAATTGACCACCAGTGGAGGGAGAGAGAGGGAGTGAGTTGGTAGTGGGTATACATAGCTTGTACGGAGCACGACATGCCCCAGCAGCCGCCGAAAATACGGCAGACGACAGGCGCACGAATTTTCTCGGACCTCTTCCGCGCGCACCACCCTCCGCCCACGCCCCTACCGCCCCTACCGCAACCAAACCATGGCCTCGCCCGCCGCCTCAATGCCGCGCCTACTCTCGCAGCGCCTGCTCAGCAGCACCAGCAGTAACGCACTACTCTTCCGGCGCGGCCTCCCCACCACCACCACCACCACCACATCCGCCCAACCCGCTCTCCGCCGCCCCGCCTCAACAAAAGCAAAAGACGGCACCACGCCCTCCTCCAAACAACAGCCCATTGTGCTGGAGAAGCCCGACAAGTTCCGCCCGCCGTCGCACCCCGCCCGCCTGCCGCGCAAGACGCCCCGCTACCAGTACGGGCCGCAGCTGACGGACGCGCAGCGCATGGCGCAGCGCACCAAGAAGTACCCGCACATGATGCCGCCCGAGGGCACCTTTATGCACTGGTTCCTGACGAACCGGATGCTGCACGCGTATATTTCGCTCGTACGTTTTGCCCTGTACCCCACCACCCACCAACAAACACAAAAGCATTCGCACAAGTAGAGAGAGATGATGATGATGATGCTAACGCACACACGCACAACACAGTTCGTCCTCCTAACCCTCGCATTCAGCACCTTCACGCTAAACTTCGTCCACACAACGCCCTACGCGGCTCTCCTGCCCAGCCGGAGCGATTTCCTGGCCCACCCGCTCCGCTCCCTCCGCCAGGCCCTCGCCGTCTACAAAATGCATGCCGAGCACGTCAGCGCCGAGACGGCCGAGCGCCGCAAGCGCAAGGTCGACGACATCGACAAGCGCAATGAGTTTAAGCGCGCGCATGGCATTGACGTCGAGGAGGGCGGGAAGGGCTTGCTGGGGGGGCTGTTGGGTGGGGAGGCGAAGGAGGCGCAGGCCGAGGAGGCGAGCCCCGTTGCCCCGGCTGTGCCTGCGCCGGCTGTGGAGGGGGAGGAGAAAACCGCGTACACGGACTTCGAGGGCAGGAAGAGGCCGGTTAGGAAGTGGTTGGGCATTTGGTGAGCTAGGCCGGCTGAGGTGCGATGAGGTGCGAGGCAGGAGCTGGGAGCCACCGGCAGGCGGTGGTGGTGGTGGTCGGGCGAGTGGACGGGTCGGCGGGTGGACGGGTGGAGAGAGGGGAGAAGATGCCGCACACGAAGTGCTGTGCGTGCTGTGCGTGCGTGCAAGAAGAAAAAGAGAGAGACCAAGAAGAGAGAGCGCACGAAAAGAAGCAACCCCAAACCCAACGTAAACAAACAAACAGATGACGAGCAGAGCAGACAAAAAAGCATGGACAAATAAAAAGACAAGAGACACAGACAAGAGAGCTAGCTAGCACGTCAAAAGCAGCAGCAGAAGCAGCTACATACACACCCACCACACCCTCTCTCCCTCTCTTAAGAGGCACACAACCCCACCCCCCTTGTTACACAACCCTCTACAAGCAAACAAGCAAGCCACAAGCCACGCGCCCCAGTCCTTTTTCCAACGCCAGAATTCAAGATATTTGTTGTTGACTGTTCATTTGTTTATGTTTGGCTTTGTTTGAATTCCCTACTTAGGTAGCTAACAGGCAAGCAAGCAAACAAGCAAGCAAGCAAGCTCTTAACTATGCCCTTCTATGCTATGCTATGCTACCCGTCATTACCCATGCCCATGCCCATCCCATCAGCATCAACTTCATCAGCAGCGTGATCATGATGCGTGTCTCTGTTCCGTTTGCGTTTGTTTGTCATTACCCATATCCATGTCCATATCCATTCCCATATCCATAACCATACCAATTCCCAACCCATAAAAAAAACTCCACCATAGCAATCCCCCCGAATGAACCCACCAACGAATCAATCAACCACTCCCACTCCCCCTCACAGCCACCCTACAGCACCGCCAAAACCCCCACCAACCCCCCCAGCAATCCCCCCAGCTCCACCCTCCCCCTCCCGCCCACATTCGGCGTAGCGACAGTGGTGCCATCCACCGCGACAAAGCCCTGCGTAGTCGTCGCGCTCGCGCTCGTAGCCCCAGCCGTGTCCGTCTCAGTGCTCACGCTCACGCTCACAGTGCTGCTGCTGCTGCCCACGCCCGTCAAGCTGCCCGTGCACACGGCCCGGCTCGGACAGCACGCGACGTGGCCTGCCTGGTCGACGGCGCAGTTCGAGTCGGCGCGGCAGCAGAGGCCGGGCGCGCCTAGCGCGGCGCATGCGTGGTAGGAGGTTGGGCAGAGCGTTGACGCTGCTGCGGCGGCGATGGCGGGGTCGCGCTTTTGTGGGGGGGACGTGAGCGTGGGGTTTGCGTTTGCGTCCGCGGCGGGGTTGGCGTCGGGTTTGGCTTCGGGGTTGGCGGCTGCGGCTGCGTTGGCCTTGGGATGCCGCTTCAAGCCCCGCAGGGCCAAGGGCGTTGGTGCAGGCGTGGCAGCAACGGCGGACGTGTGCGCGAGCATGGGGAGCTGGAAGGGGAGCGCGGCGGCCGTGGTCGTCTGCGGTGTGGTGGCTGTGGTAGTGGATGCCGGGGCGGACGCGGCGGCAGCGATAGCAGTAGCCGTAGCCGTAGCGGTTGTGGCGAAGAGGAGCGCGAGCGCGCTGACGAGCTGCGTGGGTTGCATTGTTGTTGTTGTTGTTGGGCCGGTAGGTGGGTGAATTGGTCGGTTGCTGCTGTCGTTGGTTTCTTGGGCGGCTATGCTACGCTGTGCTCAAGCAATGCCTCTCAGGTGCGCCGTGTCGGCC
This sequence comes from Aplosporella prunicola CBS 121167, assembly GCF_010093885.1. NCBI lineage: Eukaryota > Fungi > Ascomycota > Dothideomycetes > Botryosphaeriales > Aplosporellaceae > Aplosporella > Aplosporella prunicola. The sequence continues at coordinate 1,228,879 of NW_022983532.1, read as the reverse complement.
GTTGGTAGAACGGTAGGTATGTGTGTATCGCAGCCGGAAGAAATATCTCGTGATTCGTAGGGCAGATATGTACGTAGAAGGCAGAGCAGTAGACAGTCCGCAAGCAAGCAAGCAGGTCGTAAGCGGATAGGGAAGAAAGCACGCTACACAGCTCGTCAGTAACCCGCAACCACATGTACAGTGGGTACACACTCACCTTCTCTCTTAGCGTAGGTATGTAGGAGCACTTCACTCAGCGAGGTCCAGGAGGCGTAGAGCGCGGAGCGTGGGGCGTGGAGCGTGGAACGTGGAGTAGCGGACGAGCAAACAAACAGACAGACAGACAGGTGCGCAGGTCGACGACGAAGCAAGCAAGCAAGTGAGTGAGTGAGTGATCGACAAACAGGCGTCAGGTAGTGGTAAATAGTAATTGAAGGCAAAGGTAAGGTACGGTACGGAACGGCCCAGAGTCCAGCCAGCGCACTCGTGGCAGCCGCGATCGCCCCAGCCGCAGCCCCAGCCTTTCGCTTTTCGTGGCCCGCAAAGCCGGGGCGTGACACGGGCCCGTTGGCGTCGACGTCACCACCTCACCTTCCACCATTTCGGACGGACAGCAACTGCCACTGCGACTGCCCGCCAACCAGCAACGGCGCTGCAGCGGAGGGCCCGGTGCGAGGTTACCTGGAACGGTAGGTGCGGTATGCATGCTGGGAATGGGGCGAGGGGATAGGCTGCTGGGGTGGACACAACACCACTGCGTATGTCTCTTGCCTTGGACGTTTTCGCGCGCCTTATGTATGTAGCATCACTTTGTTCAGCCGGTAATTGCTTGACTTGCTTGTGCATGAGTAGTGACTATCTAAGAGTAGATACCTAGGCCGGGCGAGAAGGATCGGTCCTCAGACTAGCCTCTTGTGTTCTCATCGGCAACCACACCCCCGTGTAGAGGCCGGCTGCCTGCAAACTTGCCTTTTGAATAGTTTCTCATCATCGAACCGATCCAGCTCGTCCGCGGCCTAGTTTCAAACCCCTCTACCACTCCTCTCACACACCCATCCCCCAACAGCCGCGACCACCACATCCACCTTCCGGGGTCCTAGGTAGCATCCATTAGCTTATAACTTCGCGTCAAAGGGAAAGTGTGGGGGTGACTTATAAAAAAAAAAGTAAAGCCGCCCCTCCGAAGAGAGGCGGCGCGGCTCCTCGCCGCCCTCCCAGTCTTACCCGTCCAACGTCCCCAGAACAACACACCGCGCACCCCTCGTCCGCCCAAGCGCAAACCAACCCAGCTCAACTTCCCGCAGCACCGCAGCGCGAGCCCCGGGTCCTGCACTAAGCGGCTGCATCTGTCTGCCATCCTTACCAACTGCCCCACCAACGTCCAGGCTTATCGAGGCGACAACTGCGGAAAAACGTTCAAGAACGCAGCTGGCAGACGCTGAGAGCAGACAAGCCGTGACTTTGAGCCTCACACTAGAGAGGTCCTGCTTCGAGCGTCCGGTTACCCAACCGTGATCCATCCCGCCCTCCCACGATCGCATACCCCTTACTGGATTTGGCGAACGAGCAGTTGGCTAGGCAAAAAGTGCGTGCTGGCATGTGAGTGTGCATATTCCAGAAAACGGCCGCGAGCTGGTTCGGAAGAGTGAGTGGAGAGCGCCGGGTTTCAGAAGAATGCCCAACGAATTACGCAGCCCAAAACCATCGCTCTCCGCGGCAATCGTCGTCTCTGAAGTCTCACCAACGCACCTGAAAGCTTCCTCGTTTGTTTTCGTAGAATGACCGTACGCGACTGCGCTCTCTTCTTCCACACCCCAGCACCTTGTGGTGACGGGGAGTCTCTCTCTGTGTGATGTGGCAGCCCTCCCAGAGACCGGTCTTTGTTTCCGCTCGACGCTCAGCAGACCGAAGTCAGTGAGGCCAAGGGCGTAGAATCAGCGGACAAAGTACATCATCAAAAACCGCTTCCATGCCCACGTTAGTGGACGGAGTGTCAAGACACAACCGAAGAAGCTGTGCAAGACGGCTGTCGGCGCTCATCAATCGACTCGTCCGCTAAACGTACGAGGAGACGATTAACACGACTGGTCAGGACGACAGCATACGCTGACAGTGCCGATGGCGGGTGCCGTGGCAAAGGCTCTTCGAATTTGCGGGCTGCGTTGAGCGCTATGGCAGGAATGCGGGTTGGAGATCAGGTTCGCTGAACGGGCGTACTGCCTTTGCTCTGCGGAGTAGGAGAGCCGTGCGGGACGTCTTCGCCATTAGTGCAACCATTGCTCATGCCAATGATTTAAGGTCGGAAATGCAAATCGAATCCCGCCGCTAGGGTGTGATGGGCTTCTTCCAGATTGCGTCCGTCCCACCCGTGTAACATGATGCTGTAAGACAAGCGGACACATCCTTTGGGCTTCCGGAACAGGAGCCTATCGGCTCACCATGTAATCGAATAGCAGTCCAGCTCGCCTCTGCATGAAAACTCGGAAGACCTCGCTAGGTGAGTGAATCACCATTCAGACGAGTTGATCTGGCAAGCAAAGTGATGCGGATTAAGGCATCGAGGCGAGTGGATGATGCATTCTGTGTGTAGGTGTTTTATGAGGCCGCGCTCAATCCGTAGTCCCTCTGGATATGCCACAAGCTTCCAAGCGCGCACGTTGACGACGGGCACCCAATGAAGTGTGCGATGTGGTAGGAGCGTCAAACCTTCCGAAGCCCAGCGGCTGGCGTTCAATATTGCAGGCTTCCGCCACATTGGCAAGGCTCCGAAAGCATAACAGCACGTGAAGATCCCAAAGACGATCCTCTTGGAGGTGTCCGACAACTCTCACCTGATCTCTCCCGGCATGCTCGCCATGCAAGTCGTCGAAAAAAAGCCGTCCATGGTGACCAGAATCTGATGCCCAGACAAAAGAATCGACGCGCGTCCTCTCATGAGAATCTTACCAAAACGACGCATGAAATTTCTGTCGGACCACGAGTCTCGTTTTGGCCTCTTTCACTTGAACCGTACTCACGCCCAAGGACAAGCCGAGAGCCCTTTAAGGCTCAGTTCCGGAGGTTAGTCGCGAGGTCGGCAACCACACAAAGTGTCCGTGATACTAGAACCGAAAGAAGATTAGGGTTAAGTTCCGAGACTCATTCTCCCCATACGGCCCCCGGAGTACAATGTTGCCATTGCAGCGCCGCGACACCAACGGCCAATAACCCAGTGAGACCGTACTATGAGGCTCGGGTGAGGCGCCGATGCCACGACGCAAGCACGCATGGGGCGTTGTTACACATCCCTGCCGTGAAGCTGGGAAATGAGAATCGGCGCTGTATGGGGAGGGAACTGCGTGAGATTTGTGTGCTCAAATGAGCGAGAGATGCGCGAAAGAAGAGCGCGTCGCGTCGCGCGTTCACCCCGCGATTGCAAGGTCCTCAAAAGCAGCAGATGAATGGTTTTGAGAGTTCAGATCAGATTGACGCGGTTGGAGCAGACGAGAGTGGACTGTGTCGCGCAATTCGTTGGCGGTGAGTTTGTTGGGGAGAAAGAGTGAGAGCAAGTGGAAGCTCTAAACAAAGGTGGAGGTGGTCGGACGACGCGTTTCGGGCTTAGCGCATTCCACGCCTACACGTGACGTCAGAAGACGATGGAATTTCTACGCCAACCTACAACAACGTCCCGTCCCGACTTCTCTCATATCGTCAGTCGTCATGCCGACTCTAAGGGAAGCACTTGACGAGGCCCAAGCCTTTTTGATCCCCGCTTGGAAAGCTGGTAACAATGGTCCATCCTGGCTGCGGAACCGTATGCTGAGGAGACACAGGAGGTGATGTCGACATTGTTGATTGTTTGAGTAAAAATGACGCAGAATCGACGGCTTCAGATCCTCAAAAAGGAGTTTTACGGAGAGATCTGGCACTCCTACATCAGATCCACGAAGCGGATGTCTCAAGCCAAGACCAAACCAAGGTTCCTATCTCCGAAGGGGAGTATGACGAGGACTCCAGGAAGACTCTCTACGGCCTTCTGGACCTCTTGGCCGTTCGGGGCATCCTTCCCTCGCTTTCTCCAGGTGTCGCTATAACACGTCGACCTAAATCTGTGCTCAAAGGCCTAAATAAGCCTGCTGAATCTGAACATGCTCTGCAGCCGGACGTAGGCTTGCTTTCCGAAATTATTGACGGATTGGCAAAATTTTTGCAGAATGCTCAGATTGGTCTCGCGCCTCTTGTACGAGAGCGTGTTCTTGTAGATGTTCTAGCCGGTGCAGGTGAACTTGCGTTCTCTCCTAAATCGAACAGAGCTTTCAATGCGAAATACGAAGAGATATTCACAAAGCTTGTGCAAGAGTACGTCCAGTTTTCCACTACGTCCATTATCAATTTCTGTTTTCCAGTAATAGGCTATCAGCATGTACTCAATCTATTGATATCAGGACTCCGACTGCATCTGCGCTGCCTCTTCTTACGTATCTCATTCAACCTTCAACACCTCAATGGCTGAAGATCCATCTTTCGAAACAACTCGCTATCATCCCGCTTCGTCCACGTGGTGTTCGGTATACCATCGAGTTCATTGCCTCCTCATACCCGCCACCACCCCAGCCGGCGGCTGAACCCGGGCGCGAGGTTGACACGAGAGGACCACCACTGCCTCTTGATGCCTTGCTACAGGCGTCAAAGCTTCTATCTTCGGTTCCTAGCGGCATGTCTGCAGACGCCTATTTCAAGGCCTTAGCACCGCAGCTTCTGGCTATGCTTGACGGGAATGATGGCCCGGAGTTCAGTAAAGCTTCAGCTTTAGTGATCAGTACGGTCCTTGGACAGAGAGCCTTGGGTACGCCTGACGCGATAGGCTGGAAGCTGTTTGCCGAGCCCATGATCTCAAGCATAAGCCCACCTGCAAAAGGAAAAGAGGGAGCGTCAACAACAAGCAGTGCTGCAATGGGCTCAACCATTGTCTCCGAGCGCGATCTGAAGCGTGCCATGGCACGACTTACGGCTCTTCTCACGGCTCGGCCCAACATTGGCCTTAACAAGCGTCTGCTTAGCAGACTCATGTTGCCACTATGGGCTCTTCTTGCCTACAGTAAGTCCAGGCCTCTGGATCGCTCTTGGCGCGACACGACCTGGGGTCTTCTCGAAATCTACTTCAGACTTGGCGCCAACGTGGAGCAACTGGATAGCCTTGCAGCAAACCTGCTTTTTGATGGACCTGCAGCCTGGATTTTTGCACCTGGCAGTGAAGGCGGCATCGAGATACGCCGAAGAGAGAAGTCACCAGCCGAAGACAACATTCTTGAGCGAATGGGAAAAGTTGAAACAAGGTTGTCAGCCTACCAAGAGCTACTTGAATCTGGCGCAATCGAGGACCAAGACATTGGCGAACTCTTTGTCCGTTTAACCAGGAAATGGCTCTTACCACAAACTGCTACTGCATCGAAAGGCCCCAGCTTGCGGTCACCAGAAGAGGACGATCCACTACAATCTCTCATTAACGCCAGGCTTGTGATGAGCATACTGGAGAAATTCAAGGACAAACTTGCTGCTGACCCCGGAAACATGATCCAAATAGTCAAGCAGCTACTGGATGAGTGGGTCGAGGCAGAAAAAGCGAACAAGAAGCGAAAGCGAGATCTTGAAAAGGCTACATACGCCGGTCTCAGCAATATCGTTCAGCATGAGAATGCTCCAGCTGTCGGCGGCACTGACGAACAAACATATACTCCCTTAGTCGACTCCAACGAACTGCTGCCGATTGCTCTGAGCTTTCTGAGCACAATCGTTTCAGCTCCAAACTTCAAGACCACCAAGCAGGTATCAGAGACGCTGTCCACCATCATCCCCCCACTGCAACTAGTGAGCCGAGCGCAATCTCTCCCAGAATCCGTACCTCAAACAGCCGACAACCTCATCACGCAAATCTCCAGCATCCTAAACATCCCCGTCCCCAAGACAGCAGCCCCAGCAGAGGCCCCCTCAGACGCAGACCGCAAAACCCTCAACGCAGCCCTCAACGAACTCATCGACCCAGCTCCACCCATCCGCGCAATGGGCCTCTCCACAATCCGCGACCTAACCAACAAACGGTCCCCCGTCATCGACGTCCCGACCATCACCCTCCTCCTGATCCGCGACCTCCTCACCGACAAAGAAGAATACGTCTACCAGCACTGCATGCGCACCCTAGCCGCCCTAACCCAGCGCGACCCACCCCTCGTAAGCAACCTGCTCGTCGACGCCTTCGCGGACCCCAACGAAAACGCCGTCGGGGACGGCGGGCTCGAAGGCCGCCTCCGCGTCGCCGAGACCTTGGGCCGCGTCGTCGCGGACCTCAGCGATGACAGCGCCGCTGCCCTCGATCCTCGCTCAGCTGCCACCTGGCGCCCTCTCGTGCAGCGCATCGCCAGCGCCACGCTCACGGTATCTAGCCGGCGCGGCCAGCGGGCCAAGGACCTCGCTGCGCGGAAGCGCGCTGCGGCCCTCGGCCGCAAGAAGCAGCGCGAGGCAGAGAAGGAGTGGGGCGGTAGTGTGCCCGAGATGCCGTCGCTGCTGAACATCACTGGGGACGGAGGAGATGAAGAGCCTGAGACGGAGCAGGATAGAGCTGATGCTGCGCTGCTCGAAAGCATCATTGCTAAGTGGTCCGACACTGGGCTGCAGGAGGATGTGCGCCTGCGCACTTCAGGCCTTAGTATCTTGGGATCATTGCTGGAGCGGCCGGCGACACTGGCTTTGCTGGCGCCTGACGCCGTGCGCAGCGGTGTGGATATTGCGCTTGGTGCGCTGAGTCTGGAGACGGAGGCGAGCTTTGCGATCTTGAGGCGCGCGGCCGCGATGGTTATTATGAGCTTGTTGCGAGGCATGGATGCTGGGCTGGAAGCGGGCGCAGAGGTCGCGAAAGGCGTCGAGAGGATTGTGGGACCGGCGGTGGGAGCGGAGAGGTGGGCTGAGATTGGGCGTGTGATGGAGTGGGTTAGGGATGGAGATGAGGATGTGGTGGCGAAGGGGCATGCGGGGGCGGTTGTAGAGGGGTTGGAGGCGCTGAGGGTCAAGAGGGCTGTGGGCGTGAAGGCGGACGGGACGGCTGTCGACCAGGGAGGCGTGAGGCTGGGGTTGGAGGGAAAGTTGAGGGGTTTGAATGTCGGTCCTGAGAGGCAAGTGGGTGAGGAGAGCGCGGAGAGGGAAAGACCGAAGATTGAGGAGGTGGAGTGAGGCGGAGGATGTTGGCAGTCCTTGCAAGTACTTTAGATACGCTGTTGTAATTTCACATGCATGTAGCTCGAAGTGCTGACGAATTGGCCGTTGGAAGTGGCCGTGTGTCATTGTTAAGCAATCCGATCGTGTGTGGTATCTGAGAATCCGCGAAAACTCCAGAGTATGGCCCCTCATTCCTTGTCGGTTTTCCCGGCAGGGGTTCTCTTCCCTGGTCTCCTTCTTCGTAGCTTGGGGATCTCCCGCTCAGCCTTCGCGCTCTGAATGTAGTTCTGGGAAGTTCCAGGGGGGCAATCGCAAGTCTGTGCGCAGCATGCGCTGCTTCTTACTTTGCGCCCTTTCGCCTTCCCTCCTCCTCTTCCTTCTTGACGTATGACTTGGTTGAGTTCTTGCCATCGGCCACGCGGTAGTTCATCCGGGCTAGAAATAAAAAAGTAGTTATCAAAAATTGTTTAACCGCTCATTTCAGCATCTCCCTTGCCTGCAGCGTCCGCAGCGGACATCCAAAGGACGTTGTTGCATCTGTTTGCGCACGCGATCTGTCAGCTTGTGTTCGGCAACCAGCTACGTCATGCGCGAATTGACGCGTACCTGATCAGGACCTGGCCCAGGCTGCCGGTGCTCTTGCCGTCGATGAACTCCTCGGTGTTGGACAGCTGGACGTTCATGTAGCTGTCGGTGGAGACGAGCACGCCCTTGTACTCAGTCTCACCCCACTTGAGGCGGATCAGGACTTCCTTGCCGACACTGCGATCGCCGTTAGTATAATTTCGTCCTCGTCTTTCTTAGATCGCGACATGGGCGCAGTGCGTGAGCGCTGGCGGAAGCCGGATCGGTTGTAGGCAAACGTACAGCGACTGCAGCATAGGCCGCGGGTTGAGAGGGACGAAGCTCTGAATTGACGAGTTAGTTATTTGGAGCCTTGTAAAATTGGAGTTGGAAGATCTTACGGCCATGGTTGCGATGTTGGGTGGAGCTTCTTGTCTGTCTGTCACGGTGGATGTCTGCCCGGCGTCGTCGCCGCGGTTGAGCTTCGAAAATTAAGCTCATGCGCTAACCTTTCCTGTTTAGGACACTAGCGTGTGATCTCATGTCGTTGCCGCACGCGGGGAGGAAAATCACCACGCTCTGGCTAACAACAACGTCCGTCACCGTCAAGCGAGATTCACCGCCTAACGGAGGTAATGATAATTATACGGAGTGTGACTAAAATTCAGATAGGCTATTTGAATATGTGTACACCTAAAGCTTGCCACGCTCAAGGAATCTCGTTGGCAGCTCTACATGCCTAACCCTCAGGAACTCGGCAACATTCTTCCCTAGGAAATCATATGAGCTGGAGCAACTGACTCCGCGATCCAAATGATCATGGAGAAGAAAGTGCACTGCTCGCATATTGGGGAGCTCGAACCGATCCTGGAAACAATATCAGCAACCGGGTAAATACCTGCAGCTCTTCAAACTCACTATGGGCTTCCCCCGATATTCTTCTCCAAGGAGTTCCTTGATCATTTCTGTACTCAGCAAACTCCGCAACCAATCCCACTCATCGTGGTGTCGAACCCAGAATCCGACGTTGCAGTCGCTTCCCTTATCGCCGCTCCTCGCATGGACAAGCCAGCCTAACGGACCTTTCAATGTCTCTCCAAACTTTGCATGGTCGACCACGCCGCTCGTGACAGCCTGATCTGGTTGCTTTTTCAGCCAATCTTTCGTAGTCGCTGGCGGCGCAACATCGATTGTTTCTCCAGAAGAGAGATGCACGCGATGCTTGATCTCAGACTGCGGCAATAGGGTGACATAATACTCGTATATCGGTTTTGGCAGCCCCTGACGAAAATCCAGATGAGGCGTGGCTCCCGGATACGCCTCCATTATTGGATCCAGACAGGGCCGCAGGAAAGCTTCTGGCTTCAACGCTTCCATATCTGGAGCCTGGGCAAAAATCCGGAAGTCGACTGTCGCCGCATTCTGATCCCTTGGATTGTCTGTACAGGAACCGTTGATAGTGAAAGTCAGCTTCGAATAACGGTCCATGTACGGTTTCATCAAGCGCCGGATCTGGACCTCCATCATGCGAGCCTTAGCTTCAATGTCCAGACCTACGAGGAACCAATGGACTTCCGCCTGATAGCCGCCTTTTGCTGTTATCCCGACTTTAGTTGTGGGAGGGGGTAGATCAGATTTGACACCTCGTACTGCGACTCGATCAGTTGACAGCTGTTCGAACCAGGTCTCGTCCAGGATCGCTGTCACATCAGAGTTGTAATACCAAGGACCTTGGATCTCGTATACGAGCTGAGAGGAGCAGGTATCCACTGACACCTCACCTCCGGAGCCTTTGCTTTTGGTGATGACAACTTCTCCGGCTTTCGAAATTTCCGCGATGGGGTATCCAATGTCGTCCCAACCTTTGGATTCCAGGTCTTTGAAACCAGTGTAATTTCCACCGCAGACATAGTTGGAACACTCGATGAGGTGGCCCGCAACAAAGGCGTTGGCGAGTTCGTTCAGTGAGGAGCGCTGCCAGTTATGCCACCAGTATGCAGCACCGATGGCAAGAGAGGCGTCAGAGACTCTTCCACAAACCACGATATCTGCACCCCTGGCGAAAGCTTCGGCAATACCTAAGCCCCCCAGATAAGCTTGCGCATAAATTGGCTTGAATTTCCAATCTGCCAATACCTCTCCGGTGTAGACGTTCTCGAAATGATCCTGCTTGGATTCCAACGCTTCCTTTACAGCTGGCATTACCTCATCGCCGGAGATCCAGGCAACATCGAGATCAAGTTCTTTTTCTTTGATCAGCTTGAGTACGAGGTCATGCAACAGCTTTGTATCAGAAGCACCCGCATTAGCTACGACTTTGATGCGATGCTTTGCAATATGCGGAAGAGCTGGCTCAAGGGCGTCGAGGAAGGTAGGTTCGTAGGCCTCGCCCGTGCCTACATGAAGACATCGGTATCAGTACTTCAAGGAGGCAGATGAGCGCGCACCAGCTATCTTTGCTGCTCCGCGGAGGGTCATGTTCGCCTCAGATAGCCAGTCGCCAATGATCACATCGACAGGATCATCGGGGCAATTCGCTGCTACTGCGTACATGGCATCGCGGCGGTCGAGTCCGGAACCAGAAATACCTGGTACATTTTCAGCCTCTACACGAACAGTCGATGCTACTATGTGTGACTATACCTGCGATTCGGACTGCTCTGTCCTGAGGCATGGTCGTAACAGAGAGATGAAATGACACTGGGAGAACGATAGAAACGATAAAGACGATGGGCCTATATGAGGTGCTTGACGTACTACGTCACCGCATAATCTTACCCTTGATCAGCCCCTCCTGTTGTGAAACCGAACCGCTTATCAACCGGGTTAAACTACAGATTAAATAGCCCGAGGTCGAGGTGGTCTTTGCGGGAGAAAGGGGAGAAGGACAAGTGATCGACAAAAACACCGGTGTGGATTGGTTATTCTACAAAGCAAACGGCCAATGGCCTTTCCCACTTCTTGATTGATTGGCTTGTTTGAACTGTGAGCCTTTCAGAATACCCAATCATTGCTCAAGTGATCGTTACAGGGATACAGTGTGGGAGCGTGGGGTTTTACAGGGGAGTATGCAGAAAACCTTGAACCGACCGAACCTTCTGGTTGTCGTGAAATCCGAAGAAGACGTCACGGTAGCTGGACATCATCAACCCCCGCCGTGGAGTTGCAAACGTCACTGCCTAAGGCAACCCCGCCTCGAAGTGGAAACGCGTGTCATGTGACTAGGCGTCAGCGATTTCGCCACCACCGCTAGGCAGGCAGCGCGTCGCGTCTGACTTGTCCCGCGCGCCTTCCGACAACATTTCTTCCACACTTTCAGACGCCAGCAACCGTACTCAACCGCTCAGTTTCTTCAATCGCACGCATTATCGAACACAGAACCATTTAATCTAGCCCATTATGAGCGCCGAGGACGAACAGTCAGTGTCTGGCTACGATGAAGGAATGGGAGCGCCTGGCGCACCAACGCCACTGAGCGCGCTGGAGGTGCGCACCCCTATACCACGCATCCTCGCACCTTGTACAGTGTTCTGACGCGGTTTGCAGGGAGTCAACGGCTTGACGGCTCGTGACATCAAACTCGTCGTGGATGGAGGCTACCACACAGTCGAATCGGTGGCGTACACGCCGCGCAGAGTGCTGGAACAAATCAAGGGCATATCGGAGCAAAAGGCCACCAAGATATTGACTGAAGCCTCGAAGTTGGTTCCCATGGGCTTCACGACCGCAACGGAAATGCACCAGCGCCGGAGCGAACTCATTTCCATCACAACCGGATCAAAGCAGCTCGATACTTTGCTTGCCGGCGGTATTGAGACGGGATCAATAACGGAAATATTCGGAGAATTTAGGACGGGAAAGAGTCAGATCTGCCATACGCTTGCAGTGACTTGTCAGCTACCATTCGACATGGGCGGCGGAGAAGGCAAATGCCTATACATCGATACGGAAGGCACTTTCAGGTAAATTGGTGCTCGTCGCCACATAATTTGCCTTTTGCTGACAGTAACATAGACCCGTGCGTTTGTTAGCAGTCGCCAACAGATATGGGTTGTCTGGCGAAGAAGTCCTTGACAACGTCGCTTATGCTCGCGCATACAACTCCGACCACCAGCTTCAGCTACTAATGCAAGCTTCGCAGATGATGACTGAAACACGGTTTTCTCTCCTCATCGTTGACTCCGCAACCTCATTATACCGTACTGATTTCATGGGCCGTGGCGAGCTCTCCGCACGACAAGTACATCTGGCCAAGTTCATGCGTACACTTCAACGACTGGCGGATGAGTTTGGCATTGCAGTCGTAATCACGAACCAAGTTGTCGCACAGGTTGACGGCGGCCCCAGTGCCATGTTCAACCCTGACCCGAAGAAGCCCATCGGTGGCAACATCATCGCTCACGCCAGTACTACGAGATTGAGCTTGAAGAAGGGACGTGGAGAGACGAGGATATGCAAGATATACGACAGTCCTTGCTTACCTGAGAGTGATTGCATGTTTGCGATCAATGAAGACGGTATCGGTGATCCCAGTCCTAAGGATCTGGAGAAAGATTAGTAGATTAGGTTGCATATTGGCGGGATGGTATTCTGGCATGTTTTCCTTGTCATACTTCTTCGGCTTGCATTGGCGGATGGACGGTGCGAAGCGTAGGCGTCAAGTAGTGTTTGGCTTCCACTTGGCTTTTGTCGTACTAGATACTTTTGATATCCATGATTTGGTTTGCTGGAGCAGCTTACCCTCAATCTACTTCCAAACACTGTTGAATGTGGCTGGTGGTGTGGCGGTGATGACGGCGGATGGCGATCTGTCGCGGACCGATCCCTGCAACTGCAAGCAACAAGCTCTCCAAAGTTTCGCGTCGCAGCAGCTCTCCACAGGCTCGCCCGCATTGTCAACAACAACGCCCACCGTTGCTCTTCGCGAGCTTCCTAGCCACCTCACCCTTCCATGATCGCTACTTGATGGCGCGGCGATGGCCACAACTACAGCACCCTTCCTCTACAGAGAGGCGCGACTGAACCTCGATCCACCTTACGCCGGCTCTACCATTGGCATAACGCTCCCTCCTCACAACTCTTCGTTCCTGTCGCGGACCAAGGCCAAGCGCGTCGTCCTCACCGAAGACCTCACGAGCTCGGACGAGACTGCGTTTGCCAGACGTCATCTAGCACCCAGCGAGGCGTCCATATTCTTCCGTCGCAAACATCCGTATCCTCGAAGCTTCCAATGGCGCATATTGGACGACCGCAAGGTGCTGGAGCTGCGTTCAGTTGACCTTAGCATTGACCGCCAGCACAAGGGTGAGGCTGTCTTGACGATCCTGCTCAGCTTCCCGAACCCCATCCGGCCATTTGGCGTTGCTTTTGCGGAGCCCGACGAGCGCGATGCGCTTAACATTTTCGTTCTGACGACCGCGAACGAGCTTTATACGCTGAACCTACACAAGGAGTTCTTCGTCCGCCCTGCGGCTACTGAGATCGATGTGGAGGACTGGTGCAAAACCTACTCTCCCTCGGCCTTCAGCTTCCGCTACCCATACCGGATTGTCGCGACGAGCGCGCAGGAGCTTTTGGTTTCGTTGCACGATGGGGGCTTACTTCGTCTCACCAGGAAGGCTGCCGACGATGGATCACAGTGGCGCGAGACATTCTTTACTGAGGGCGGCTGGGGTTCGACATTCAAAAGTCTGATTCCTTGGAAGGGCCATAACACGGTGCGCTTCGGCAACCTCGATTTGGAAGCGTCCACAGCAGCGTCCATTGCGCTCTCTCCGGACAACCGTCATATATACACTGTTTCCCTCAACCATACGCTGAAAGCGTGGAATCTAGAGACCGGCAGGGTTGGCGTCCACACAGACCTTCTGGGCGAAAATGACAGGGATCCCCAGAAATTGCAGCAGTTTTACATCGCCGCAGCGCAACCGCATCTCATGCAGGTAGTAAATATGGAAGTCCCGCATGATGGTGACGAGTATTACGTCGCTACATATTCCCCAAAGAGGCACCAATTCAAGTTCTGGGGTATCAGGGACGCAGATGACGCTGAACTGGGTATCCACGATGTTCACTCAGACTTCGCCTTCATTCCACCGATTGACGAGCTCATGAACACGACCGTTTGGAATATGGAGGAGTTCTTCATCAAAGCAACACCTGGGTGGAGAGATTCCGAGGTTTGGATACGTGTCAGGTCAGGACCTAACTGCAGGATTTTCGGCCTCAAATTCGATCTCTTTGACTCTCAAGGCGATCTTGCAGACAAGTGGAGGAACAACTGGGTCGCCGTTGACTCTGGCTCTCTTACTGCAGAAGCATTAAAGTCATCGATATCGTTCCCTAGCGAGCCGGACCCAGAGGACTCGTTGATGCACTCTCGGAGTCTGTCGGAGGAATGGCTCGATTTTCTCTTCTACCCTGGGCGTTTCACGTCTGCCACGCTGGAAACCTCACTTTGCGTGTATCGCAGAGGTGTTGGTGAGGGTGTTGCCCCATTGGGTGCTGCAGGCGCGAGCAGCAAAGCGGCTCTCAAGGAACAAATCTCCGCCGCTGTCGCATCAAGGGTTTCAATTAGGCGCCGCCCGGATAGCGGCATTGACCATGACCAGCACGAACTCGACATCGCTGCTCAATGGCAAGTGTTCTATGGCGTGGTTAGGGATCTCCACAAGCGCAGAGGTGAGACAATAGGCCTAGCGTTCGATGCCGCTGAGGATGCCCCTTGGATACTACTTTCGGATTATGCCTCGCCTGTAAGGAAATGCAGCGAGATAGAACTCCTGCGCTTGAATCACCATGCCTTGATAACCGAGGAGCCGCAGGCCGAAAGGCCTTTGTTCGAGACACTACGGGATGACATGTCTTTAGACGTCTCAAAGTTGCTCTATGCAGCCTCGGAGTTCCGCCGCACTTTCCCCTCTTCATTCAAGCACGAGCTCAGCCAGGCGGTTGCCTCGGAGGTTCTTCAGGAGCCCTCTTTCTCCGTCTTTGACCGCCTTCGGGCGTTTGAGGCGAGATGCAATCTTTGCGGTCAAGTGGGCGACGACGAATTCGAGAAGCTGGAGGTTGTTTTGGAGGAGCTGGGCGGTTTCGCAGGAGTGAACTCCGGGCTTCTCCAAGCTGTGTTTGACCGACTCGGCGAGGACGAGCGGGGTCGCAAAAGAAAACGAGCCGTCACCGCATATGGAGCCAGAACTTTGATCAGAGGCGTGCAAGAGACATTGGAGCTGACCACGGACGTTCTTCTGGACCTCCTGGTACTTGTTGTCTTCATGAGCCAGGAACTGGATCCTGCCGATGTGCCATTCGATTCTTGCGATGTCTTCGCTGAGCTGGTCTCCAGACTGAAGGGGATTACGATTACACACTGGCTTGCTTCGACACTCCGGGCCGACCCGCCCAGGCGCAGACGGGGTTCGCTATCAGAATCAGATCTCTCGCCCAGCAAGCAGGGTCTTTCCGAGACCAGTGCGCCGACAGTCACGATGTTCGAAAGCCTCTTCATCGGCGATTGGTCCGACCTGTGTTTCCCTGAGGAACCGCAGTCATCACGCATCACATATTCAATCCGTGCCTGGATATTCTGCTTACCACTTCCCGAGAACTACGACTTCTTCGCTGCCGGTGTCATGAGTAACCTGCTCAAGTACGAAAACCTCGATTTAGCTACCAATTTTTTGCCATTCCTGCCGCAGTCTCCTTGGGCGACGTACCTCAGGGCTAGGTATTATTTGGCAATCGGTGACTACATGCTGGCTGGCACTTACTTCAAGAAAGCTGCCTTCGGTTCTGGTAAGTGGCTGTCCCTTAATCTAAGCTGAAGAATCACTAATTTACACAAGCCCTAGGATACTTTGACATACATTACAACGATACCTACGGCTACCTGTCTCCTGACGAGAGGGAATACTTTTCAGATGGTCTCGCCAGGTACTACCAGCATGTCATGAACTTGTTCGACAGAGCCAAGGTGTATTCGTCTGTCGTCGAGTTTGGACGGCTGGCCTTGCAGTCCTTTGGCGTCAACATCAAAAAGGTTCGCGAAACTTGGGATAGAGACATCAACACAATTGTTCACCTGCAGCAGGATCCGACCATCAAAACGGAGGTACTCTCGCGCCTCTTCAACGCCCTAATTCAAACCTCGAGGTTCCGAGAGGCACACACGGCGCTCACGCGGTACTCGAACGCCATCCTGTGAGCATCCCAACCAAACGTTCATAACCACAAAAGTCAAAACTGACAGAACCCCACAGCCGCAAAGCCGCACTCACAAGCCTCGTCAAGACCATGGTCGTCCAGTCGCGCACCGCCGACTTGATCGCCCTCCCCTTCGCCTCTCTCCACAGCGACGTCGACGCCATCCTCGCCCAACTCTGCAAAGACACGCTCAACGTCGCGACGGGGCCGCCCTACCACAAGGTGCTATACAGCTACCGCATCGCGCGCAACGACTTCCGCGGCGCAGCCAGCATTTTGTACGAGCGCCTGCAGCGGCTGCACGCCAGCAGCATTGCGATGCGCGACCCCAAGGACGACAGCCTCTCGCACGGCTACCTGCTGCTCATCAACACGCTGGCATCCGTCTCGCCCGACGAAGCGTACATCCTGGCCGAGGCACGTGTGGACGACCCCGCTGCGGCGGCAGCGCATAAGCTTGGCCAGCAGGCCGCGGTGCCTGCGCCACAGGTGCTCAAACGCCGCATCCTTACGCTGGAGGACGTGCGCAGGGAGTACCAGACGCACCTGGACCGGGTGGAGGCGATGGAGACGGGCAGGTTTGCGTTTGGCGCCGCCGAGGAGATGGATATTGTGTAGACGGCGCGGCGCGGCGGGGTGGGGGCGAGGTGGTGCGGGGCTGTGTGAGAGGCGCGATATGGTGGTGGGTTCATTAGCGCGGAGTTCTACCTATTTGTTTGATGTTTTTTCGCTATCTTGAGCGAGGACGGGCGGGCGGGTCGGTTGATGTGGGTGTAGGATAGGCGGGCTTTTGAGAGCCCGGCTGCTATGTCTGAAATATACGCGGTTCTGGATCGTGGTGTGATGGCTTGGTGTGCTTGTTTTTGTGGTTGTGTGGGTGGGTGGTGCTGGTGTGGATTGTGTCTGGGTTGGGATTTGGGGCTGATGTTCGCTGCAGATGTTCTTTGTGGTCTATTGTACGGTCAATAGCGTAAGAGGCGGAGTGCTTCAGAACGTGGGTGGAAGTTAACAGTCACTGATACCACCCCCTACCACAGATGTCGTAAGAACGCAATCAGCCACCCCCTTCCCCATAAGCAGCAGGGCGAACCCGTCAGCAATTCCATTAATTACAAAGTGTCTTGCCAGCACTATGGAAAACAAATGGTTTCCTTCGGGGCCGTCTCAAGACATAAAGATGATGAGTGCTCAGAACAACCATCCATGTGACGTTGATAAGCTTTATTGCGCTTATAAAAAAACCCCAAGGAAGAAGCTTACTGGCCTAGATTTCATTGATTGTCCAGTACAACGAAGAGAACGACGAACTATATGGTGCAGAAGTCGACATGACAGAAGAACTCACCCGGGACCCCACTAAAGCAGACCAGAAGTCTGACGGCAAGGAAAAGCCCTGCGAACTTGGTGTCTGTTCACAAATCAACCAACACTACTATTTCCCGCAGCTGCTATGCTCCAACTCTGTACGCTGATGGCCACTATCAACGCCGTACTCCAGAGTCACGCTCCATTCACTATGACCTCTGTAGCTACTTGCTAGGCGCATGATGAAAAACCTACGGTAGCTGCTTGTAGACGACGATTAATTCCGCATCGATTTGGTTTTCTTGGAAAGAGTAACGAACTAAGCTTCGGTGTCAAGGTTATTTCTTTTGGAACCAGAAGCATAAGCGGCCTTTATATAAGTGCGTAGACGGAGCCCTTTCAGTGATTGTCCAGTACAATGAGGAGAAGAGCAAACCGTATGTTGAGGTCAACATGACATTGGGACTCCGTGACTGAGTCTGGCGACAAGGCAAAGTTTATAAGAACTTATCTCTGCGCACAACAGCCTGTATTTCTCTTCCACCTCAACAACACACCGGCTCGGCATTACCCCATTTGCCGCTAAACCAGCCAACCACATCAAAGATCTTCTAGGAAGCTCACTCACTACAAGTTCACGGTTTTAACGTCAAAAGACTTCATCACTTGAGTATTGATCGTAGGGCATTTGAGTATTGACCATAGGACATATGGCGAACGCTACGTCGCTGCTCTGCTCTATAGGAGCTGCATGACAGAATATCTCAAGATAAATCATTGGAAATCTTCCACTGACTTCCGCCGTTGACGTCTTTTTAAATAACAAGACCATGACCAAACCGCATTATCAAAGAACGAACAATCTATATGCGGCAAGCCAAAGCAGTATCAATTTTAATAAGACAGAAACATCCCGCACAGTCCTTCATCTTGCCACTTCATGACATGGTTCACTTGGCAAGCAAGAGGGAGCATTGGAAGGACAACGAATAGAATGGGGCAAGACAACAACGTAAAGCGAGAAAAGCCTCGTCGATAAACATAATCCAGTATCTACCAAATGCTAACTGGGCCGCAAGCCCTTCGCTAACGACACTGATTATCACGACTCGCAGATGCCCATCACCACCATTACTTCTCGTAGCTGCTGTTCAGCACCACGTGTACGCATTGGCAGAAAAGCAGCAGGTTGTACCCCCTCGACAGGCCGTACTTGGAATATTCGGTAGGTAGCAGACGAGGCCCCCCACTTACGGATGTTCACCGATCAACACGCCGCCCAATTGCCCACCAGGAATGCATATAATGGGTTCCTGCTTCCTCGACCAGCCAGATACACAAGCAGGATTTATATAATCATGTCCCCATGATCGGCACCTGTGCTGCTGCTATCGAACCCCGTCAACACTACCAGTCACTGCTCTAGTGTAAGTAGATTCACAAAACGTCCTTTAACGCACACGCATATTACGACGTTCAAAATCTTACATGTATACGTGTTTATAAGAAGGCCAGGCATCTCCCAGCCAAGTAGTACCACATAGTATCTGTTTGCATTTGCAACCCCTCCAACGCCTCACGGCTAGCCACCGCCCACCTGCACGAAGCTGCCAACCACAAAAGCCGCATCCCTTCTATATTCTACGCCGCGGTCTCGACGCCGCGGCTCCTAAGCGTGTCCCTAGCCGTTGTGACCTTCAACCCGATTCTACCCCAAAGTCAGCACATCACGTCTTCCAAACCAAGAGCGAGAAAACGGGCTGGCAGCACATACCTCGTGTCTAGATCGTAGCTCTCCCATCGCGCCACCTTCTCCAGCCAAACACTGCACTCCTTCAAGCGCTGCGCGTCCCCTGCGCCGGCCCCAGCGCCAGACTCGCACTCCTGCCACAGGTTCGCTGCCATCTCGTAGTGCGCGGCTGGACAGGTCCAGTTGTCCTTGAACTGGCCCTTGAACTCCTGCCAGTCGTGGCTGATGATCTGGTCGAGCAGCAAGTCCTTTGCCTCAGCCGTATACTTCAAGTTGCGTAGCGCCGTCGCCTTCAGCAACGAAAGGATAGCGTGCTCGTCCAGGCCTTCTTTCTCCCAGTGCGGGTTATTTCCCGGGGATGTTGACCATGCTAGCGCATCCAGTGAGCGCTGCAGGTGCTCGGGCCGCATGCGCTTGTATCCGTTCCAGAAGTAGATGACTTCCTCAATGGGGCTCACACCGATTGCGTCGATGAAATCACACTTCCACTCCGCGGCGCGGCGCTCCCACTTTTGCAGCTTGCGGTTCACGAAAATGTCGAAGGGCAGCTGCCGAGCCATGAAGCGCTTCTTACCCGTGTGCTGCGGCACCAGCTTCAGCAGCTTCTCCGCCTTATCCTTGTGCTCTTGCGCCAGCTTGGATGCATTGACGTCTTCTCTGCTCGCGGCCTTGAAGGAGCGGTATAGCTCCACGTGCGCACAGCCTGCGATGTAGTAGTACAATCCGTGTGACCAGTTGTTCAGTGTGACACACGTCTGGAATGCATGGCTACACTCCTCGTACTGGTGTGCGTACATGTGGTCCAAAGAGCGCTCGAACCACTGCAGTGCCTCGACCTGCTTGAGCTGCGACTTGCTCGCTTTCTTCATCACTTCAATGGCCTGTTCCAGTTCCTTGTCGCTTGCGAGCATCCGTGCGTCTTCCAGCATCCAGAGGTGGCTTTGCGGGTACCGTCTCCTCATCTCAGCAAGCAGAGCTTTGCATCGTTCCTTCGGGTAGGAGCCTTCGCCAGATTCGGGTACAATGTCGCAGAAACCTACCATTCCGTTGTAGTATCCCAAAATCACGAGACCTGCCAAACCACCGTAGATGTTATTGAACTTAGTGGCTTGCCAAAGCATGGATATGCCGCGCTGACGATCGCCCTTGAACCCGACAATCTTGAGAAGCGTTGCGAATGCAGGGGGAATCAGCGAAATGACGAGCATCAAGATGCCAAAACACATGTTGGCTCCTGAATGGATGAAGATGTCCGTTGTGTCGTTGTTAAAGACCTCAGGATCCGGACCATCAGCATCGTCAGATATGCTCATCGTACCAAGATCCCGGGCTACTGTTGACATCGCAGGTGATCCTTTGTAAGAAGGCAATGCTCCCGGTGGTACCTCGATATGCCCTTTAATATCAAGGTGCCCTTCATAGACAGGCGGCGTCGGGACGCCTTCGTGTGCTTCATCGGCATCGTAGAACTCATCCTTCTCCGACTGCGGTGTATCGGTTTCAAGTTCGCCTTTAGGCGCTCCGGATAAAGCTAACTCGTCGTCTTTAACCAATGTAGATCCGGACGAAGCAGATATAGACTTGGCCGCCCCAGATGCGCTACCAGCCTTTGACACTTCGGAGTGAAGAGACACCCGCGAGCTGCCCGGCACGCTTTTCCCCTCAAGCTTGGCTTTCTCCGCTTCCATGATAGCATCCAAAGCGATGAAAGCTTTCCGTAGCTTGTAGAAACCGCGGATACTTTCTGTCAAGCTCTCGTTCAATACACCGACAATGGCGCTCATCAGTTGCGCTTGAGCGAGGCACGACGCAAATTCCGAGCCGGCAGGGTATATGGACGACTGAGGCGAGTGACGTTGTGCTTTCCGGTGGTGATCGTATGCGCTATTCTCGGCTGTGGAAAGTACATCGGAGGCTGGAGCTAGTCAGCGTCGGCCGCGATAGGAGTGCGGCCATGTGTACCTTCTTTCATAACATCCTGCTCGAAGCCGAGAGTTGCCCGCATGAATACGACCACTCCCTTGCCCAGCTATTTCAAATGTTCATAAGCCTCGCTCACTGCCTCTCCTCATGCCTTCATGTTCGCAAGGCATCATACGCGCCGTACCTTGTGAAATGGGGAGGCTCCGTCTCCCAGGAGCTTATCGGCAGTTTCTACATCATCGTTCATAATATGCGATACGGCTGTTCCGGTAGTTCCGCATCAGTCGCTACGTTCACATATTTCTCCAGGTCGCGCTTGGGAACCGTACCGCGTATAGCATCTTCGACTATTCTTTATGTCAGCATGACTGCCACGAGCGGAAAGGCATATAGGGTCCAATGTACGCTGCTGCGGCTCATCCAGCGCACTCAATGAGTGCGTGGAGCCATGTAAGTGGGCTTTGCCCTTCCCGCCAAGCCACGAACCCAGAGGCATGACCGCGACGGCTTATGGAAGAATAAGAGATGCGGGAATTAAAAGGCGAGGAATCGGCTTTAAGTTGTCCAAGCTAGGGCGGCAGTTGGCCAATCGCGGTGAGACCGGCGACCGCTTCGTAGAAGAAAGGAAATGCACAGAGGAAAAGGGAGGGAAGGGGGATGTGAAAACGTAGACAAGACATGGGCGGCCTTGCGAGCGAACAGGAAGGCTGAAGGGCTGACACTCGCGTGCGCGCTTTAAGGTAATCGACTGCCTGGCACCTTTTGGCGATGACCTCAGTCGTTTGTACCCGGGGCGAGCACGGGCCCTGTCCAAATCGGCGCTTCGGCTTCACCCAAGAGCGGCAGCTCGCCGCAACTGCCCCATCATCAGAAGCTCCAACAGCAACCTCCGCACCACGCCGCTTCCATCAAACAAAGAGCCGCCCCGCAACCTTCGACCGTCACCCTACTGCTTCCCGAACAAAGCCCACGCCGCAAACATGTCCGCTTCTGCCCAAGGCAACCCCGACACCAAGAAGGCCGTCGTCGACGACAAGGCCCAGGGCGAGTCGCTCATGGATGAGAAGAAGACGGGCGCCGGCGCGCTCGAGGAGGACGATGAGTTCGAAGACTTCCCTGTCGAAGGTGCGTTGTGCGCCCCTCCACCGCCCATATACTCAGCCGTCAGCATCACCCGCGGAAGCAGACCGTAGTGCTGCGCAGCTGCGGGCTTTGGGGGCCTATGGAAGCTAGACCTTCGAGAACACGCTGGGCTAATACTTAAGGCGACCCTACAGACTGGGAGCAGGAGGATGCGGAAATTCCCGCCGCGAGCACGCATCTTTGGGAGGAGAGCTGGGACGACGATGACACGAGCGAGGACTTCTCGGTGCAGCTGAAGTGAGTCGAGCCCACGCCACTATATATCACATCAGAATGATGCCTATTCTGGGCATTGCGAAAGGAAATTGCGCTGATACGCTAGTTCTCGCAGGGAGGAGCTTAAGAAGGTCGAGGCCAGCAAGCGCGGTTGAGAGCGAACACGTTCCTGCGTTCCGGACAGATACACTCTACCAAGACATAGGATACGGCGTTGACGGGGCGCGAAGCTGCGAGAAAGTATCGACGGTCAAGATCTTTCATGATGAGGACAATGCAGCACGATCAATGAACAAGGTGATCTAGTAGACGAATAGATGTGGTAGACCTGGCACAGGCACTACGGTTGCCCAAGTTTGGTGCGGTCCAACTAGGCATCTAGCATTTCAATCGCGGTTCGACTGCAGAGCTAGATGTTATAGCGGAGTTTGGTAAACAAACACATCAAGGCTCGGTCATATCAAGACGCAGTTGCGTTTCATTAAAAAGTCAAATTTCTTATGCTCATCATGTGTATCTTATGTTCATAGCCTTGAAGGCTTTCCTTTTTGTAATCCTCCCATCAGAGCCCGCCTGGTTACGGACAAACATTTACTTACTGGACAGAGCGACGACACCGGGCAGGGCCTTGCCCTCGAGGAGCTCGAGGGAGGCTCCACCACCGGTAGAGACGTGGCTCAGCTTGTCCTCAACACCGTACTTGGCGGCGACGGTAGCGGTGTCACCACCACCAATGATGACGATCTTGCCGTTCTGGGCAGCAGCGACGGCAGCGTCCATGGTCTTCTTGGTGCCGTTGGCAAAGGCCTCGAACTCGAAGACACCGGGGGGACCGTTCCACAGGATGGTCTTGGCCTCGTTGATGGTCTGCTTGTAGAGCTCGACGGACTTCTCACCGGCGTCAAGGCCCATCCAGCCGTCGGGAATACCGTCAGAGTCGGTGGCGTAACCAGTCTTGGCGTCAGCGGCGAAGTTGTCGGCGGTGACGAAGTCGACGGGCAGGACAATCTTGACGTTGTTCTTCTCGGCCTTCTTGACAAGGTCGGCGACGGTCTTGCTGCCGGCCTCGTCGAAGAGGGAGTTACCAATCTTGACGTTGTAAAGGGTCTTCTTGAAGGTGAAGGCCATGCCACCGCAGATGATCAGGGTGTTGACCTTGTCGAGAAGGTTGTCGATCAGCTGGATCTTATCGGAAACCTTAGCACCACCAAGGATGGCGAGGAAGGGGCGCTGAGGCGACTCGAGAGCCTGCGCGAAGTAGTCAAGCTCCTTCTTGACGAGGAAACCAGAGGCCTTCTGGGGAAGGTCGACGCCGACCATGGAGCTGTGGGCACGGTGGGCAGTGCCGAAAGCGTCGTCTGCATACGGGTTAGCTTCTTGTTCTGAGTCAAGCTCGGCCGGTGGGACTTACTGATGTAAATGTCACCCAGAGCGGTCAGGCCCTTGCGGAACTCCTCAACGGCGGCCTTGTCGGCCTTGACCTTCTTGCCCTCGGCGTCCTTGGAGGAACCCTCCTCCTCGGCGTGGAAACGCAGGTTCTCGAGCAGAACAACCTGGCCGCCAGTCGCCTTGTTGACGGTCTCCTCGACCTCCTTGCCAACGCAGTCGTTGGTGAAGACGACGCTCCTGCTCAGCAGCTTCTCAAGCTCGGCAACGACGGGCTTCAGGCTGTACTTCTCGTTCCTCTTGCCATCGGGACGGCCAAGGTGGGACATCAAGACGACGGCCTTGGCGCCATTGTCGAGGGCGTACTTGATGGAGGGGAGAGCACCAACGATACGCTGGTTGTTGGTGATGTTCTTGTTGGAGTCGAGAGGAACGTTGAAGTCGACCTTGTCGCTCGTCAGCTGCTGCCAATTGATAGTAGTAGAGACAAACTTACGCGCATCAGGACACGCTTGTCCTTGAGGTCGACATCGGTGATGGAGAGCTTGTTGGAGAGAGACATGATGATTGTTGAGCTGCGGGGTAGCACTGTGTTAGTCGAGTTCAATGGGCAGCGATGTGGTGTTCTCGATGGCAGCGTACCTCTGGGTTTGATGTGTGGAGGGAGAGTTGGGTATTGGGTATCGTTGAGAAGTTTCTCTCAGCGGCGGCGCGGGGTCATTTAATCTGACAAGCTTGGTGGGGCAGCCGTGTGACGTTGGCGTGGTCTCTCACGACGGGACGGGCCCCCTAAAACGCCAAACCACCAACTTTATGATAAATGGGGTCCGAGAGATAACACCACGACACGACATGGTCTGATCAATTCACTCAGCCTTAAAATTCCTACGCCGTCGGCGCCGAAGACGCTCCATCTTTATACGGCAGCCTTGCGAATGTCTCGAGCCTCGAACTTCGTCGGGAGGCCGCGAAGGCCCGAAGCGCAGTAGGATCGCTTGGCTTCCTCTGCTCCGACCATTGCGGCGAGGATTTAGTGTGACGTGATGGCATTCGTCCAGACAATCCGAATGGCTGACATCGAACGATGCCATGCATCGTCGAGTTACGACTTGCTCCACGAGGATCCTGTCTCAGACGCGAGTTGCCTCGCAAAGACACCGTGCGACCGGGTCGCTTACTTCATACCTTCTGCATCACGCTCTAAGAGTGGCATGATATCCTTCCCGCTCACTCAAAAGGACGGCCTCGCCTGAAGCGGGGCTCGCCCAAGGAGCTTATCACAACCGTCCTCATTCACATGTGCTGAAGCGATTTGTATCCCGGTCTGGCTCACCTCGTCGCATCCCAAGGGCTGCCATCAGGGTGCTGTCCTAGAGCACATTGCGATGCGATCCGCCACCGGAGGAATCCTGCTCGACAACACAAGCCGGGATCGGGGTTTGCATTCCAATCATTGTCCGGCTTCGGTACTGCTTGCACGATGACTTTAGTAGTACGCCCGCCCGTGTTAAACAATTTGAGAACTTTTTACATTGCTCTTCGACCGCATTAATCTTTCCCAGCTGAATCGATTATCTGTCTCGTGGGATTGCTGAAAAATTTCATCGCGGCATTTCTAGGTTACGAGTCGCATGTTCGCGCTCCTTGCAAGCTCGGATGAAATTCCTACAGAGCGCCAGAAACCGAGCAACATCCAGGCATCTCAAGCATTGCCTAAAAAGGAAATCGACCAACCGTAAACGGAAACACTCAACAACTTCATTTTGAAAGAGACAAGACTCACGCACGCCTCTCCATATAAAAATTTAGCAATTTTTCAAACAACCGAGCGCATATGGCGTATCTGTCCACGATTCATAGTTACCGGAGACCATCAGAGGCCAAATTCGGACTTGCTCTTTGGTCAATTTCTTTACTGACCATTCTTTAGATTCTGCCAACAAGAGCCATGCCAATTACACCTTGAATGGAGAAGATTTTCAAAATGGATACCCTCGGCCATAATTACGATTGGACCAGTTATACCCGAGAGCTCAAACCACGAGCATTAACTGTCTCTATTTAGATGACGGACGCGACGGCTACCGTCATCTAAATCAGCTAACCCGCTGACCCATGAGAACGGCAAAGCAGAAACTATTGTCTCCGCGGTGGCTAGCATCAGCACCCGCGACTCACATCTGTGAAGACTTCGCGACCTGTAAGTACAAACCCGCTCTGTGGTCTCTAGTAGCTGTTCATTTTTGATCGATTTATTCGCTATATTTGTATTGTTGTTGACATTCCTCCGTTTTTTCCGGTGATGATGGGTACGGAATTGTTTGTTACTATATTATTTTTCACGAATTCCTCTCCATGAATGCCTAATCAACCATTTGACTGACGATCTTTGCAGTGCTATCCAGACATCGTATTTAGGCTGAACGGGTGTCGTCATAATAACCAAATCCTGGCACTTTCGGCTATGCACGAGGGCACGTTCAACCGCAGGCTAGGCAAAGTCTGGCCTCCTTGCAGCTTCTCTTCCCTTTAAGGCTCATGAAGCGAATCTGCATCTTGCATCTCATCTCTGGAGAATTGCAGCTGGGTTCGGTCGCTGTCCTGGCTTTGTCTCCTACAACTCAAGCTCTCGAGTCTGTTTCTTAAACAGGAAGTCGATTATGCCTACTGGCTTCCTGGAGTTCGAATACTATCGGATACTTTTCGATATCCTGAGCTTGGCAAGCCAGGCACATTATCACGTGCGTACTCAGACAGCTGTTTCTAGTGCTCTCAAAACTGCGGCCAGACACGCAAGAGGAAGCTAAATGAGTGCTTGTGCCATAGCAAAGACAATGTCAAATTCAGTTCGATTCAACATCTTTTTATTAACCGCCGGTGTTAAATTGGAGTAGAGATATGCGCCCCAAGAAGTGCTATTGGACGACAGTATGTTACACAGCCTCATGCAAACTGTACATACACCAAGGTTGGATTGCTTGCTCAGCCGCGGGGCGGAGCACCGCCGCTACATAATTACTCGGTCGCAGCCTTGCTACTCTAATTTTGTGCAAAGAATACTCGGATCAACAACCTTGGTCTGAACTTGTCAACCTCACTTCAACCTACAAGTCGCCTTCATCAGTTTCTTATGGTTGCCACATCATCGCACCGCGGCTACCGTCCGCCGACTGTGCAGTCCGACACTGAGTCCAACACTGAGGCTGACAACCCGCTTAAGTCCAATGTCGCCGTCAAGTGCACCTCGCAATTGTCCGACTTGGCCAGCGACTCAGGGTATTCGAGCCGCACGGCTTCCACCAATAGCACCGGTTCTGATTCAGCTCGAAGCCCAACTGAAAACCTGCTTGCTCCCAAGGAACGCTCCATGCCCGCCATCCTAAAAAAGAGGCCACATCAAGACAGTGTAGTTGAGGAATATGCCCCTTCTCAGGTTCCTCCACAGTATCCTTCGTCGCCTATCTTTCCGCACCCCCACCAGGCAAACGGCCACGGCCTTCGCGGGCCAGTCTCGCCATATCTCCCCGTCATCCACCAGGACCGACATTCTTTTATTGGCGATCAAGCACCCAAGCAGAACCTGCCGGACCCACGATATGGTCCCACCATCACACCGGCACCATTGTATGAGGAGAACCCCCACGAGTGGGACAGTGAGGAAAACAGAAGACGCATGCCTCCCCCAGGTCTTCCTTCTATTGGCCGTTCAGCTGAAAATCGCCCTAGCTTTCGTGAAAAAGCTCAGACTACCTCCAGTATCCTTAGTAGGAAAAGGCTGGATGAGCAGTATTCTGATAGCGAAGATGAGGACGATGAACCATACACACAAGATGGTATAACCCGCGGTATATCCCGGAGGCATTCAACTATTGTCGGCCCTGAGCGCCAGGTACGCTATTTTCCTGTTTCGAAGAATAGCAAAAAGGTAATCGAGGGTTCACGGCTAGGGCGTCATGTTACACTTAGGGACGCTAAGGAGCTAAGGCCAAAAACTATTTATAACGCTATCGTACCAGCACATACCGGCCAAGGATATACAACGAGGGCAAACCGAAGCCAAAAGAGTGACGATGGCCGTCGCAGCGGCGTAGGGGCGGCAATCCGCAAAACCAATAATGATACGAAAATCCGTGTGGACGCGGACAAGCCCATTGCTCTTTATTCTGGTAATAACACAACAGTCTCTAGGGACGATGGCAGCCAGACCATCATCATCGAAGATTCAAGCCGACAGAAGGAGAAAAGTTGGCGATCAGAAGAAAACCGCGTCACAACCTCAACTGCCACTGAGACCAGTCGCCTGAGGAGGTGCACGGGCGCCTGCAGGTCTCACATCAGTAACAGAACTCGCAACGACCGTGAACAGAACCGCAACCGTTACTTCAACCGCAAAGCTTTTGACTTCGAAGAACGCGCTGATAGATTAAATGCTATATCAAGGCAAAAGTCATCCAAGGACAAGATTCAGACCACCTTGGTCAATGATCCCAAGGCATACGAGAGCAAAAGCATCTTCAAAAGTGACAGCGCGAAAGAGGTTTCAAAAAGTGCAACTGGGGAAAATAACGACGAACAATGGGAGGATTCTGAGGACGAAAGAAGACCCTCCAGTGTCAATGACGAAGCGTCATTCCAGAAAGCCGACTCGAAACCAAGCCTCATTGCCCGCCGCTCGCTTCTGACCAGTCTGATACACGAGGGTGATTGGGGCCAAGCTCTCCAGAACGCAGATTCTCAGCCCATGTCTACATTACGCCGGTCAAGGACGTCCACACCGAATAAAAAAGACAGAAATGACGAGCTGGCTTTAAGCGGTGAAACCCTTTTCGCGAGTATATCGCCTTCAGGAATGTTATCACTCAGCTATGACGATTACAGAGCGTCACTTGCTTCTTCTCCCACGGCTTCCATATCCTCAATCACGACTATCGCTTCCACCAACACACAACACTCTGTAGCTGAACTGGTATCGGCCACACAGGAGTTGATCAATTTCTTTTGCAAAAACGAGCTTCTTGTACCTCTCTACAAAGAGGCATTTGGAAGCCGGAATATTGATGCAGTTCGGTTTGTTCGTAACTTCCGCAGACTGCTCAAAGTATACTCGAATGAATTGAAGGACCAAGCCGAGGATAGTCTGCACCACGATGCAGCAAGACTGGTACGGTTTCGCGCAAAAATTGTAGCAGAAGCCATCAGAAAAAAATATGCCTCAATGCCGTCGAATACTAAACTCGGCTCGGAGGTCACCGCTATACAGAGCAGCTCTGATGAAGAAGATCAAGCCACGTTCCGAGAAGATAGTGTTGATAAGTTTGCGCTGGTGGAGGGTTTTTTGATAAACGGGCCAGCTTTTGCAAATTTGAAGACGAACTTGGAGCGATTCGTACGGCTGACCCTACCATCCCAACGGACAACCATGGCACAACCACTCCCGGAAGAACGTTCACCAGAAACCAAAGCACCGATGCTTAAGTCCAAGTCATTAGAAGAGCAGCTTGAACTGGCCACGTTCGTAGAGAGCAATTGGAGCAGACGCGTTTTCGCGGATATTCAACGACAACTTGCACGCATGGGGCTTGCTGAGAAGCCATTAGAGCATGGAAAGCAAAGAATACGATGGCAATGTGTAAGTGTACTTCGTTCTTAAGCGGGAAGCTTGTTCTGACAAGGTTACTTAGAGCTGTGGGAAGCGCCTGTTTGACGATTACAGAGAGTTGGAGCCGGATTCTTTGGAAGAGCTGCGTGAATTTCTTGAAGAATCATCCAAAGTAATGAAAAGAGATGGGAGCAGTCAGACCCGCAATTCATCTCCGGATAAAGGGCTTCTCTCAGGACTAGGAGCCAGCATTCGCAACTGCTTTAACAGCAAATCCACGACCCCTTGTCAAGATCCATGTCTTCCGTCGTATAACCCCCAACAAGTCGCCAATGCCCCGACAACGAACAGTACCAATCCAAAAATGCTCCCTTCCACTCATCTCATGCTTTGTATGAGTGCCAGTAGGTTTGGCGTAAACTTGTACCAAGAGGATGTCAGCAGCCTGCAAGCAGATTGCGAGCTATTCCCCTATCTTCGTGAAGCATATACTCTTCGACGCGGGCGTATTCGTTCATTCTTCTCTCTCCGCACAGTCGAGAGCATCGACTTCGTTAAGGTGTGTAATTCCTAACCATACGAATACGGACAGTCCAGCTGAATTATCGCAGTTTGACCTCTTCACCGGCGAAGCTGTTGACTTACAACATCACGACAAGTACTGTCGCCCAGCCGCTTGCGAATGCCTCCCACCAAAGCCCCTAACTGAAGACCCCGATCCCGAGTATCGTTGCGCGCCAGTCCCACCCCCCTACTCACCACCCATCGGCCCCAACCTACTGATGCACTACCTGCAACATCCCGACTGCATCAGCGCGAAGCAGACGCGTGTGCTGCGACAATTCCCGAAACGTATGCGTGGCCAGCTCGCAGCGCTCGACGACGCTGTACATGGTTGGGGTATCCATTTCCGAGAGGGCTGGGCCTGGGACAAGATCTGGGCAGCCCTGATGGTCGTGTTTGTGCTCGGCAGCTTCGTCTTTGCAATTCTGTGGTCAGTGTTTCAGCGTGATTTGCAGGGCGCGTTTGGCGTTGCGAGTTGGTGGGTGTCAATTTGTACGGTCTGTTTGGGATATATGGCTACAAGGAATCCGTGAGGCTGAGTGTTTTTGTTGGATCCGTTACCGAATAAAAATGGGAGGGCCGTTAGTGTGGTACAGTACTCTCAATATGCAGAATTTCCAGCACAGGTTTACGCAATCTTACACTGTAGGGGCAATTCTACAAGACGTAGTCAAACTTCAGCAATCACTTAACTTCCCAGTATCTCATCCAACACATAACTAGGATTGAAGACATGGACTCTTTCAGTTGTTATTAAATCAATCGCCCTTGCACCTGTATCACCTGGTACTAATATTCCACAGCTTCCGACCATGCTTCGCAGCGCTACATCCGAAGGGAATTACTCCGGGTCGTACCGATTTGGTCATCAACTGCCATGTTCCTCCATCTCAACCCTCACAGATGCGTCGTCGCATGCTTAAACCACAATGATGGTTGCAGTATATCATAATATCGCGATGCTACTGGATTAGTCTTAGGTACCCTTACGACAACCCAACACCCTACTGTTCAATATTCGGATAGCCCTCAAGGCTAACACTTTGATTCTTTAGCTTATCATATTCACTGGGTGAATTTCAGTCGTCTTGGGTTGTTTGTTACTTGCTCTTACTTAACCAGCTCATTCTCTGCACCCGATTGAGAGAGATCCAAACGGAAGCATCTCCCAGCCTAGCAAAATGATCGAATTATGAAGCCCATATTTATTCAGTTGCGGTGTTCCTTTCATACATCAAGGGTAAACCTAACCAAACACCAAACCACCAGGATCCAACCAGATCAGACCCAAGGCACTATCAACAGCACATCTTGATGCGGAGGCAATGAAGATTGGCTCTAGAGATGCTAATTAGGTACATATCAGCTTTATAAGCATGGCTTGTATCGCTAGAAGACTCACCAGTCTCTATTGTCTATGTCCTGGATGAACCACTCGAATAAGAAGCGCTCCTCTGAGAGCTGCCGGCGTCGGCACTGGTAGAAGCATTCTGTGAAGAAGACCTTGTAGTAGAGGCCTGTTGTTGGCGCTGAGGTTGTTGAGAGTGCCATGCGCTACACCTCTGCTTTTCCACCTCTATAGCAGCATCTTTCGCTGGAACGTCCGGCATCGAATCAATCAGAATCTGCGCTTTTGCTCGCCGCTCTAGCTCCGCATTGCGTCCAAGAGTGGCTGGTTGCGCTGCCAAACCATCCTCGGAGCCCTTCCCTTTCGATTTGTTCCAACCTCTGAAGAACTTCGGGCTGCGGCGCACAGAATTGATGGGGCAGTAGGGCCTGCCGGAGTTCTGCTCTAGTGAAGCGACGTGATACACAATGCTCTCCGCGTGGTTATTGAATGCCCCAGTTTCGAAGAGCACGTCTTGGCCCACTACAAGGTCGTAGTGACTATGCTTAAGCACATCAAATGCAAGCAAGTGCTCATCCGTGCCATTCGCAAACCTCCATCGCGCCATTACACGCCCTATGGTCTGTTCTTCTGCTCCATTTGCAAATTGTAAAGCCCCTATGGCGTCGGGACTGCAATCGATGGTGTAGCCATGCTGCTTAGCATAGTCGAGACTCATGATGTTGACCT
The DNA here is from genome assembly GCF_010093885.1 of Aplosporella prunicola CBS 121167. NCBI lineage: Eukaryota > Fungi > Ascomycota > Dothideomycetes > Botryosphaeriales > Aplosporellaceae > Aplosporella > Aplosporella prunicola. The sequence continues at coordinate 1,196,983 of NW_022983532.1, read as the reverse complement.
TGCTGCCAGTGTCAGCCAATGCCAGTACATCTCTCTTGTCCAGCTGACCACGAGCTCGAGGTAGCGCAGAGTCGTTGATGCTTTGGAACCGGACATTCCTTTTATTGGACTCCGCAACGCGTTTTCGAATGGTAATGCGGCGAGCGTGTGTTGTCAGTGCCCCAGTTGCCTCCAAGAATGGCATGCCGAGCAGGATGTCATTGGGGGACTCAGTGACCGCATGGAAGACGAGATTGTGTTTTGTGTCAGGGCTATCAGCAAAAGTCCAATAGAGCTCCACGATGCCGTCTGAAAAGGTCTCATGGCCATTGGGGGTTTTAATTTTGGTGCGATTTTCTGGTCCTGATTTGAGACGATAACCCCGAGTTTGCGCGAAGGCGGTGTTGATGGTATTGACGGAGGCTCCGGTGTCCGGTATAGCGATTGTATTGATCTCATCCAGCATGCCGTGTATCTCATAGACTTTTTTGCACTTGGGAGGTCCAAGTTTGGGCAGCATCTCCCGGAAATACTTGAGGACATGGTCCTGCCAGGACATAGAATTGCCTGACACGTAACTATAGTAAACGTATGGCCTGTGAGATTCGAAGTCATGGACCCGCCGAATGGGAATTTCAGCCTTTTCAGGGTTTGGCGGCTCAACCAAACAGTGCCTAAACACATGGTTCGGTCAGTGAAGTTAGAATAACCAATTTTGAGAGTTCATCAACCCTCTAGAATTGAGTGTATTGTATCGTACATCGGAGGGCTTGTCACAGTAAATGGTTGGATTACATCGTATAACCATAATACATCTTCAGTACATCTTGCAATGGGTCCCATCTGCTACTAGGTCAGATTTTCGCTCACACGATCTCTTTAAACTTACTCGTCAACTTACTCTTTGGGCGAGTGCGGAATGCAATAATGGAGCAAGAGAACAGGCAAGCGTGGTCGTGTACTCAAGTTGAAAAACAAGGTGAAGTAGGAATGACCTATGGACGAGCCATTAAAATTTTCTCCGTGTAGTGCGCTTACCTTCAGCCTACCACTAACCCAAAGAGGGGCGGAGCTGAAATTGTGAGACCTTGTGAAACCACCATAGGCGCGGAGTTAGGGGCAGTGTAAGCCACCTTTTTCGGACTTGGTCTTCGGGCTGACAACCGTCGGATTTCGCCTTACCCTTTGACGAGAGAACCGAAGAAAATATTCACAACAGCCTCCCGCTACGCTACATACATGTCAGTATATTCGGCAGACATAGAGACGAGTACTCAAAGACCGGAATACCTCGAAGGCTTCACCGATTTCGCGGAATTTCTAGGCAGCAGCCGCGACCTTGCACTGTACCGAAGATTCGACGTATTAGCGGCTCGAAACCTACTCTACGTCCAAGGCGAACTACTCGCGATCGAAGCCTCTCTAAGGGAATATGACGAGAGAGACAAAAAGATAGTCTTCAAAGGAAATGGCATTTCGCCTGAGGCAATGAACGTTTTGGAGGCGGCCAAGGACTGGCAGTCCTTCTCGCGACATTCGCAAACCGACCCAGCGCAGGAGCAAAAGATGAAAAAGGTCCTTGAGCTTCGGCAGGTCCTAAAGGAATATCGTATGTCTACGACAAACAGATGTTGTGAATAAGCAACATGGCTGATGAGAGCAGAGGAAGCGCTCGTCTTGCATAGTACGGTCTTGCAGTTGCCATCGCCGGAGAACCATACCCTGGAGGTTGTTAAAAAATGGTTTGAGAGGAAAACTCCTTTCATAAGCCATGGACGAAGCTTATTCGACAATACCTATGATATTGCAAGCCTGCGGCCTCCGGAGGACTGCGACCGCTTGTCACGGTCTATCCAATCAATGTTCGGGTATTTCTTTCGGGTCGGTGTCTCGAGAAATCCATGCTTTCTTAGGGCAGTTACTCACAGTTTAGATGTAGGAGCCACGACCCGTACCTCGATCCTGGGGAGACAACTATTACTACCCAGAACAGGGTGTGGCGAAACTCGTATCCATCATCACTGTTCTGATAGCCACCATGCTACTATTCGGTGCCATTGCTGCCCTTAACTTCGCATCACCTAGAAACCATGGCTTGAGGTTAGGCATCATTGGGGGGTTTACCTTTGTTTTCGCCATCACCGTGGGCATCCTCACAACCGCAAAACGATCTGAGCTTTTTACTGCTGTTGCTGGGTAAGACGCAGTTCTGCTATATCCACTCTCACCGGCTCTGAGGACGAGTGCTAACCATGTACAGATACTCTGCCGTGCTGGTTGTGTTTGCAACAGTGAACGTGGAGTCGTAGCAGGAGGTGTCCAAACGGTGCTTTTCGGGGACAGTCACGGTGTTTTTTCTAGCCAAATCCATGGTGATCCTCCATGGTGGATGACGCATAGTGGCTCACTGCAATTTCGTTAATATCCACACCGGCCAATTCTTCAGCTCAACCACAAAAGTAAAATTTGGGAGAAATACTGGAAGGACTGGGCTTACCTTTTGGTTCTGATGAAGCAATGAGTATGGATTGCCCAATTTACCTTTTTAGGCAACTGATTATTCATTATCCATTTCTCAAGTGGTTCGTTTATCCGTGACAGAAATTCGATAGCACACGAACCAAACTTACAGCATGGCTCCGAAAAATGCCCACCGCATGTGATGTCAAACCTGTATAGACATACAACTTAGCTTCAAACTCTTTAAACTTCGTACCTTTGTGTCCTCATAAGAGGCACTCGTACCATCTTATATTTGTACTTTCGCAGCCTGGTAGATATACTCATACCACTGTGCTCCACTACCCTCATACCTTTATAAGGTACTCTCGTACCCTTGTACCCTCGTAACTTTTTTTTTTTTTTTTATCTTCGTCGTCGCAGTTATGTCAATACATATTGAAGCCCGCGCGTCCATGATGAGCGCGGAAAGCAATCGGCATAAGGGTTTTGTCAGCGACCGCTACGCTGTCAGTTCTCCGCGGGATTTCCGATTCGCATATGTCCGAAGTAAATCATCTCGTCGACACCGGCGTCCGGTGAAGCATTTACCCGCATTTCTAGTGCAACCTTCTTCACGGATTCCAGAACCCACATTAGCTAGAAGCATCCCAGGGTGACCTCGGCGATATATCGGTTTTGGTTCTGGTTTCGAGCTAAAAATTTGTACGACGCCGGCGAAGGCCATTAAGAAATCGCTCATATTTCTAGAAGACGTCCCGAGGGTATGGTAATGGTCGTGGAGCGCGAATTCATTGAGTTGGCACCTGCTGCTGCTCATGCAGTAAGCCGTATAGGTGGTACAAAACTCAATTGCGAGTGAGGTATGCTGCACCTAGTACGGCTTGCAGCCTGAACCACGAGTGACCATGCGTTGGCCACAATTGACAATATTTTGCAGGCCGTCGTGCAAACAGGAGGAGGATCGGTGGAGTAAGAAGCTGAGAACGAGCCGTCATGTGGCCATCCAGAAACGGGATGAGGCTAGACGTCGCGTGAAAAGAAACATACACTAAACAGCTGAAATAGACCACGCGATCGCTAAAAAATAAACAGAGATAAAAAGCACTTTGCTTACCTGAGACTGGTTCATTTAGGTGCGACTTTCGTGGCTTTTGTTCACCTAATCAGCTTTGAACTTGACCTGCTATTTTATTTTGCCGAAAAAGCAGGACGACGTGAGCAGCCAATGCCCCATGTTCAACAGAGAGAAGATCAAGGAGACACAGCTGGCACACACACCGCACATGGTCTGCGAGAAAACGCAAACATACGAGCTCGCTGGAATGTGCTGTGTAGAGACATTTCTTACCGTTGAATAGGGAAGCAGCCAATTACGCGAGTGCCCAAACTCCAACAGACATGCCACAATGTCATACAACACTGCCGCACTGTCATGTCGTCCAATCTTTGCAACAAACACGCATTGAAGGCTCTGATCCCAACGGCATCCACCAAAACAGCTCGACGCGCGGATACGACGCAATAAAGACCTAAACCGCACGTCAAGGCCTTACTCGCGGGGCAGACTCCCAACGCATCGCAGACGTCACACACAGCGGCCCACCCATCACACCGGGCACGAGCAGCAGCACCCGCTTGCACCCGCACCCCCCATGCAGGACCCCCCAGTCACAGCCCACCAACCCCACATCTCACGTATTATGCGTCTCAGGACCTCAGTCGTCCTCGTCCCCTAGCAATCCGCAGCGCGCGCGCGCGCCTCGACCCCGATCCCATCCCGCACCGATCGCGATCCGTCGTCCGCCATGGCCAAGCCCCGTCCCCGCGCGGTGCAGTGCGGGGACCCCGCCGGCGGCGGTCAGGCGGTGAAGTGCCACGAGTGCGCCCAACGCCCTTTCGCGAGTCGTGGGCGGCGCGGAGTGCCCGGAGAGGGGTGGGCAGGGTGGGGAGTGGGGACGGACAACAGAGGGACGGGCGGAGGAACTTTTTTCTTCCCCTTGTGCAATCTTCGATGCGCGTTTTAGGCCCTTGTTGCATCCCCCACCTTCGGGGCGGGTGCCGGTGCTGGCTTGTTTCGGATGTGGTTGGGAAGGGGGGAAGAGAGATAAAAGAGGACGAGCAGCCATTGGGATCCAAGAAGGAATCTGGGAGGTTTGAGGTTGGATTTAGCGGCTAACCTGGCCCTGATAGACAGGCAACGGGCGGTAAACCTTCCTAACGTGTTGGACAAGCACCTTGTGGGCAGCTGCAACCGTGGTTGACTGTCCTTGTCTCGTACTTCTCTCTACTTCAAACTACCTAGCCGCTGCTGACACATCGGGTCGTCCCGTGAGCGTCCCGTACTCTACCTTTTCTTTTGCCGTTCCCCCTCATCCTGCGCACCCCTCCCCCACGATTGCCGCACATGCTGATTGGAGGGCGGACAGATGGCGCGCGAAGCTGCAGCAGGGCGGAGCCGCTGGCGGCCGGGAGATTGCGGGGTCTGGGATGCGCCATGGAGCAGCGTCCGCATCTCGTAGCCACTGAACGTTTTCAGGCTCGCCTCGCCTAGAGTAGTGAAAGGGAACATCAAATACGTAGAGACTGGCAAAGCGGACCAAAGCTCATCAATGACGCAGCGGCTCGCGAATGGGGCGCGGCCTAATTTTACAAACTAGACCGGAATCCGAGTCTTCTCCGGTCACGATGATCCCCATTACCCTTTCTCCAAGATCGCCATCCCAAGCTCCCGCGCCCCACTGGTCATGGTGGTGGTTGTGGCGGCGGGACAAGAGAGAATCGCCCCCCCTGGCAGGCGGCACGCTTCTGGTTCTGGCCCTGGGTTCGGCTGGCATGCCGGCAGTGTGCTCGCGCGACAGCAGATCGGCAGTGCGCCGGAACCACGGTTCGCTTCATGTGAAGAGGGCTGACATGACAAGGTGTCACGAGGGGGGGAGAAGGGCACATGGCACATTTTTTGCTGCTTTGCGGCTGGCGCATGGTTGGCGCGTGTGATTCCAGAAGGCCTTGGGAGGGCCTAGTCGGTGAGGTGCACTGGTTCGCTGGCGAGGGTCAAACGGCGCAATGCCTCCCGAACGAGCCCCCCACTGGGCCTGGCACCCAACCCCATAGCGCCGAGAATCCGGGGTGTGTGGGACGCCGCCGTTCTCCACACAAGCCCTGAGGCATAATCGTGTCGACCTGCGCGCGCTAACGACGTACACCGTGGCCCAAGCCCGCTGCTTTATAGTCGCCCAGAGCCCCCTACCCGTCTTGCCGGACCCTTTCTTCCCCCCATCTCTCGCCCAATTGTTCAACATGTCGGCCTCGCCAGCATCCCTCACCGACATGGAGCAGCAACACCAGCAGCACCAGCTCCACCAGCACCAGCACCAGCATCAACAACAACAACAGCAGCAGCAGCAGCAACAGCGCGCGCAACAGACGGCTGCCGCCAAGCGGAAGGCGTCGACGGCCGGACTGGATGCGAATGGTACAGGGAGGTCGGTCAAGAGAAGGGCCTCCAAGGCGTGCCAGTGCTGCCGGGCGCGCAAGGTGCGCTGTAACGTCACCGAGCACGGCGCGCCCTGCACCAACTGCAGACTGGACGAGGTGGAATGCATCGTGTCGGAGAGCCGGAGGAAAAAGTCAGTCCCGCCCTTTGGGCCAATCAGGCCGCCGCTGAATCTCACCCCCCGGACCCGGCTCGGAGAAGCGTTTCCCGATGAAGCAGCTTGCTGACGTAAGGTGCAGGAAATGGTCAAAGGACGACGACGCTGCCAACAATAATACCGCAGACGTCAACCCTGGTCCCGCCAAGCGGAGACTGGCTTCCCGCGATGCCCTCGACGGCCTCACCAACCTCGAGCCCTCGCCCGCCGCTCACCACCACCGTCTGTCACATGACGCAGACTCGCTGCTCGACGAGCACGTGCCGCACTCCATCTGTCAGTGAAGCTTCTCTGTCGCGCCGCCTCGTTTTGCTGACCTTCTTCCGCAGACCAAACCCATGGCCAGCGCCTCAACTACAGCTTCTCCGAGCTGGACCGCCGCGTGTCGTCGGCCTCGTCCAATGGCTTCCCTATCTTGGGCTACAGTCCCATCTCTACCGACTCGCGGCCTTCTTTCCCCTACATAGCGCCAAAGCAGAACCCGGCCCAGACCCTGCCGCTCTACATCAAACCGCTGCCGCCGCGGATAGGGCCGGATGAGATAGCTTATCTGGAGAAAAAAGGCGCGCTGTCGATCCCGAGTCCAGACCTGCGGACCGAGCTCCTGCGCGCCTACGTCGAATTCGTGCACCCCTACATGCCATTGTTGGATCTGCATGAGTTTTTGCTCACGGTGGATCACCAGGATGGCAGCTTCGGCAAGACGAGCTTGATCCTGTTTCAGGCCGTCATGTTCGCGGGGTCGGCATTTGCGGACATGAAACAGCTGCGCCGAGCGGGATTCGCCAATCGCAAGGAGGCTCGGAAGGATTTCTTCCAGAAAACCAGGGTACGTATTGCTCATCGTCAGAGCGGCACGGTCCGCATGTGGAGCACGCCACTGGCTTTGCCAGCTGGCAGTGTGGGGTACATCCCTTTGTGAGGGCTTTTTTTTGGCTGACCCTTGCAGTTGCTGTACGATTTCGATTATGAGTCCGATCGCGTGTCGTTGGTCCAAGCACTCCTCCTTTTGACATACTACTACGAGACACCGGACGATCAAAAGGATACCTGGCACTGGATGGGGGTGGCCACCTCGGTGGCCCACACCATCGGCCTCCACCGGAACCCCGACAAGTCCAACATGGACTCCAAGCGGACGAAGCTTTGGAAGCGCATCTGGTGGTCGACGTATATGCGGGACCGGCTTATCGCCCTGGGCATGCGCCGCCCCACCCGTATCAAGAACGAGGATTACGACGTGCCCATGTTGACGCTGGATGACTTTGATATTGCGGCTCTGCCGGAGAGCGTCACCTGCATCCCCGCCGACTGCATTGTCGCGCGCGACACGGAGACGCAGCGGAAGCTGGCCCTCATGTGCATCCAGAAGGCCAAGCTGTGCCTTTGCATCAGCCACGTCCTGTCGAAGCAGTACTGCGTCCTGAACAACAACCAGGGTCTCCTCAATGACCGCACGACGATGATGCTTCTGCCCAAGAAGCTCGACCCGCAGAAGTGCGAGGTCAAGGCTTGCGATGAGGAGCTGCAGCGCTGGCAAGACGGCCTGCCGGACGAGGTTAAGTACGAGGAAGCGTCCAGCGGCAACCCGTCGATCGATCTGCACAAGGCCCTCCTGCACATGATCTTCTACACGACGCTGTCGGCGCTGCACCGTCCGCAAGTGCTTCCATCCGGGCCGGGTCCCGCGCCGGCTGGCAGCGACGGCACCGAGGTCCTCGACGTGTCGCGACGCAACGTGCGGCGCGCGGCGACAGCCATCACGGGCATCGCGCAGAAGCTGGACACGCTGGACCTGGTGCGGTACCTGCCGACGACGGGCGTGACGGTGCTGCTGCCGGCCATCATCATCCACCTGCTGGACATCAAGGCGCCGGACGAGTCGACGCGCCGCACCAGTCTGCGCGGCTTCTGCCAGTGCATGCAGGTCATGGGCAAGCTGCGCGACCTGTACGCCGCCGCCGACTACAGCACCGCCTTCCTGGAAGCCGCGATCCGCAAAGCCGGCATCAACATTGCGCCGGTGCCGCCGCCGCCCGCGCCCCCCGCCGCTGCTACGCCCCAAACAACGACGACGCTGTCCGGCGTGGCCGGCAAGCCGGGGGCGCCACACCTGGCGACCACGGTCGACGACCTCGTCAACGCCGGCCGCCGCATGGACACCGCTGCTGCTTCGTCCACCACCACCACGACCCTCCCCGCCGGCTATACCATTACGCCGCCGCCGGACAACCTGGCCGACGCGCCTGCCGCGGCGGGCCCTGCTGGCGCGAAAAACACGCCCGACGACGAGGTCGCGCGCCGCCTGGAGACGTTCCTGGCCTCGACGCCGCCCGCGTCGGACCACCACGCCAGCGACGCCAGCCAGCCGGACCTGGACGGCACCGGGGGCCACGCCCACGCCCACGCCCACGCCGACGCGCTGGATCTGGGCCACGCAGGCGGCGCGGACCTCTTCCCCTGGAGCCTGGACGCGCACGTAGACGCGCTAGGCGGGTTCGGCGGCGCGGGCGCGGTGGGCGCCACGGCGGACGCAGGGCTGGATGACGGCGTTGCGGCGGCGGAGTTCGACGCGCTGCTGAATATGGATGCCGTTGGGGATGCGTTTGGGTTGCATGATTTTGGCGCGGGGGCGGCGCATGAGGGCGAGGGCGCGGGGGTTTGGGGCGCCGGTGGGGATGTCGAGTGGATGCGGGGGGTTGTTTGAGCGAGCTTTTGGTTTGTGGTTTGGTTTGGTTTGATTGGGTTGAGAGTTGAAAGAGGAGGCTTTTTCTTTTTGGTGGTGAGATGGAGATGGGTTTGCGCGAGCTTGGCGTTCTTTGGGGGTGGGGGGTGCGAGAGCTTGCTTGCTTTGCTTGCTTGCGGTTGGGCTCTTCTTTTTTTTTTTTTTTTTTTTTTTTTTTTTCTAGTGTTTGTTTCACGAGCACAACGACGGATGGATGGATGGGCAGATGGGCGTTTATTTCAGGCTGGGGTTAGGCTAGGCTGGACGATTCTTTCACGCGATACGCGGTCGCGACGTTCCTTTCTTTTTTTCTCTCTTCTTCCCATTCTTTTCTTTGCTATCATCGTCGTTTTTCGGTAATGCATAAAAGACGGGGTGGATGGATGGGTGGGCTTGCGGCTATGTGGGTTTGTGTGTGGGTGTGTGGGTATGCAAAATATCGGGCGTTGGCTTGGGAGCGCCTGCTTGGTCTTACTTAGTCTTGGTCTTGCTCTGTATATGGGGAGGAAGGAAAGATTTGGAAGAGGGGGCTAGATACGCACGGGACTTATGGTTATGCTGGGGAGTGCGGAGTGTGGAGTGCATATACGTATGTGTGCGAGATGATGAATAAATGTGGTTAGTTTGATGTTTGACAAATGGGTGATGGGTTGTGGTGTGGTGTGATAAGGTGGTTGTGTCTTGCTGCGAGTGGAGTGCGCTGCTGGCTATGGCTGCAGTGGCTTGGGTCGGGCAGTGTTCATGATCTGGTTAACTGTGAGAAGAGGACGAAGACTTGGACAGGAAGGGAGTTTTCACAACTTAGACGGGTGTCAGAGGTCGTCACTGGGGAAAACGGTGGTTGGAGCAGCTTTGGCATGTATTTGAGGAGATACTAGCTACTCAGGGCAAAGTTATTGATCAAGAAGTGAACTCAGACAGCTTGGATCCTCCTATTCCATAAGAGGATGTTGTAGAAGATCGATCTCTTCCTGATTCCCTCATCGTAGTCCACCTTGTTGTTGTCGCTATCCCTTCGCTGGAACCGCGTAGATGCCTCTCTTCGGAATCCACTTCTTCGGGCGTTGATTCGGGTGAAGATACCAACAACGGTTGATCTTGTGGGCGCCTTCGCAGTGAGAGCATTTGTTGTCGTTCGAGTATGGTGTGGACTCTGTAGTCGTATCTGCAGGTGACTTTGTTGGAAGTTCGGCGATAGAAAGAACCCCATCGTTGGCTTGCTGAATCAATTCGCGGAAGGAATAACTGTCGTCATCCATTGTCTGTTCCCAAACTTCGTCACACCATGTAGGGCGCTCGGCGTCAAGCTCTTCCACTAACTTCACAATACCCGCCAACTCGTCCATCTTGAAGCCAAGTTCCCAACAGCACAGAAGGCTGTGTATAAGTGCCGTAGTGAAGTCTCTGACGCTGCTGTAATCGGAACGTGACAGCTTCATGAACTTAGCAAAAGCTTGGTATTTATGACATGACCCATTGTAGGCCGCGTGCAAGGCGTCCCAGAAATCCTTGGTAGTATGATCTTTCGGTACGTAGGGATGGAGGTACTGAAGGATAGATCTCTGCAGGGTCGGGCTGAGAGAGTTGTATAGCCAGGACTTTATATGCTGGTCACATAGCTCAGTTCCGCCTGGGGGAATCTGGCCGATGAGGTAGCCTGTAGAGTTGGAGACACTGAGAGATTGGATGATCTCATTTTTGAAGGAGAGCCATTGACTGCGTCCTTCGAGCTTGCGAATATTCGGAAGGGGAATGTCGTCAGGGTGGGTGACAGTGATACCGGTGTCTCTCATGGAACTCGATAGGGCAGCAACAGAGTCGGTGTCGGGGGTGAATGCAGACACAGTGTCGGATAGAATCTTGTCATTTCCATCCTCAGATGAAGCCGGAGTCTCCATGTTGGAGCGCGGGCCGAGTATCTGGCCCAAACGTCGTGCAGTTGACCAGGTTGTGTGATAGTGAGAGGTAGTTCGTCGGAAAGACAAGCGACTGAAGGAAAGATAGCTGGTGGCTGACTAAACAACTTCGCTAACCAAAACCGGTAACGCGTAAGCCATGATGATGATCCGGGGTTTGCAGGTCTGCGATATCGCATTGAATGCCAATTTATGAGATTCTCAGGCTTGTTGTTTCACCTTCTCTATGTATTACACATCCATATGCGCAACGTCAATCCCTTGACACACCAGTAGTCGAGCGCCAAAAGGTATTATATGTACTTGAACTTCACTGACTTCTAGATCGACAAGTGCCAGCCGTATGGAACCAATTTTTTCAACACATCAGGCTGTGATGTAGCCGACATAGTATACCTCTTAACTGACACCTGCTGTTTTCGCCAAAAACCAAAAGAAAATAAAATCCTTTTCTCCGACCGCGGACTCAGTGCGTGCCTAGTAGAGAATCCGCAGCCGGCCTAATACAGCATTCTTCAAACTTCGCCTCCAAAATCGCGCTTGTCTCAGCCGAAACACCTCTCCGCGTGTTACTTGTTGCTCAGCGTTACTAGTTCGTGCAACGGACTACGGTCACACGGAGGTAGCTGATGCCTGCGGGAGGTAAGGAGGGGCGACAAGTGACTTATGGAGGTGCCTAAACTATAAGTGATGCATAGAGGTATCTAACTATAGTGTTCGACGAAGGTGTTGCATGAATGTTCGCAGGCGGTTGTGGAAGACCGGGTGGTAATGGGAGACTTTTCAATAAAACCAGGGAGGAGCTTTAACCTTCGCCTTGAAAAATATTATTATCAGTCTGGATATGCTAACAAATTAGCCTGATTAACCTAAATTCCGCAGCATAAGGCTGACCGCGGATGGCTGCATGATAAACATAAAGCAGTCCTTCTCCCATCTCCAGAAAGCTACCAAGTTTCCCTCTCGAATCTTCCCTCACTATGACCTCAACAACAGAAACAACACCTCAATCCGGCACGGTGCTCGGCCCATTAACAACAACCTTCACCCAGCCAAAAGGATGCTCCATCTTCAATGAATACCGGCACACAAAATCAAGCTGGGCGCTAGCCTGGCAAGCCCAAAGATGCCACGACGTCATTGAGGATGACAACGCGTGCTGGCCCACTGCTACGACCAGCGCGCCCGCACCTCCACTCAATGGCTGGGGCTACTACTCGCCGGGTCTTGTGTGCCCTGTGGGCTATACGACCGCATGTGCGGCTGGCGCGACGCCCAGCGATATCGGAAGGAACGTGCCTTCGTTTGCGTTCCAGTTTGCGTTCGATGAGGACGAGGCTGTGTATGGATGCTGCCCTACGTGAGTAAATGCTTAGCTAGAGACCAGGCGCTGAGAGTCCTGTTCCCGTGGAGTTGGAGCATGGAATCTTGTAATGGCTGACGAAGGGTCATTACCATGGCAGAGGCTTTTCTTGCGATATGAAATGGCACAAGCGAATCCAGACGTGCCGGAGAGATGCATCGGCGGGGGCAACCTTCACCGCAGTATATTGCGAGAGCGGCAAGTCGCAGGAATACGGGGTCTGGACGGTGCCGATGACGCAGGATGGTGTATTCACCGTCTCTACCGTGGTGCTGCACGCGCCGCTCTTCCAGCTGAACCGGCGCGCCTTTGACTTGCCTGCCTCGACTACACCTGCTTCCAATCTCACAGCCGCTTCCGCTTCCGAACCCTCCCAGCGCCATGACACTGACAGCAAGACCTTTTCCACGGGGACAAAGGCCGGTATTGGCGTGGGTGTTACTCTCGCAGCTTTTGCTCTGCTGGCTGCAATAGCTTTCTTCCTCCGCCGTAGACGCCGCGGTCGTCACTCGCCTGAAGACACTGTGACCGTATACCACGAGAAGGTGGGGGAGCAGTGTGTGGAGGCACCTGCTGATCCGGCAGCACCACGTGAGCTTGACTCGTACGATACAGCGCGATACGCAGAGTTGGATACGGGGGGTACGGCGTGGCATGTGGAATTGGAGTCGGGGGCGGTAAAATTTGGTGCGGATGAGAAGCAAGAGGGAGACGGGGTAGAAAGGCAGGGGTCAAGTGAGGAGGGAGGGTTCAGCTTCCGGGCATAGATAGGTCTCGTCTTGCGGCCTGTTGGCTGAGATGAGTTTGACGGCGTGCGTGTTTGGGCTTCCCTTCGTTTTTGCGCTGCACAACGTGCCAGTGTAGGATTGTTAAGGATTTATTTAGGACGAATGTGTGAAACATAGCTTATAAAATAGTTACTAATGTCAAATCAGTGTTAGTTGTCGATGTTGAGCTGCAGGTGCAGGTTGAGCCGTTAAGCCATCTTCGCACAAACAGTGACGTACGAAGCGAATGAGTGTGACAGTAAACGCCAGTTCTAACCACAGGGCGAAAGAATATCACTCTTTTTAGCCCTTTACCTATTTAGCAGCCTGCTAGCTTGATTAAAAAGTCTTCAACCTTGAAGGTGTAGTGGTGATGGTAGTCATAGAAAACAACTTCGCCGTCTGACGGGATATTTGCACACAACAACAGGAAAAGGCAAAATGAACTCGACAGTAGTGGTTCTGAGAAGCACAGTTAAAGAGATATATTCAAAAAGCAATAATCTATACATTACCATGGAGACGAACAAAAGAGCAAAAAACTCTCGATGGAGCGTAACGCTCAACTGTTTGCAATCGGAGAGAAAATCCTACGGAGGAATAAGATTTTATTGAAATAACTTACTAGCCCTCTGTGACGGGAATCGAACTTGCTCCACTTGCGTGATATCCAAGTCGCCTCCAACCGCGCCACTTCACCGGGTGTTCCGCTGACAAACAATCCCGCCTTTGTGATTTATAACCCCAGCAACAGTGCTTGTGCTTTCTGCTGCGCTAGGGCGCTAACATCGTCATAAGTAGACTAAGGACACTTCAGATAATGCCAACAAGAGCTTTGGCGTTCTCATGTTACAGATGAGGCAGCGCAGCGCCGGCGTCACCACCAGCTCAGCAAGCGGCCTATCACAGTGCGGCACTACTGTCAAGAGCATACTAGTAACCCGCCAGCACTATTAATTAACCCGGTTGCCTTCATATCCGCAGCTGGGAGCTCTCTCTGCTCAATCAACCCTCCTTCGATCCAGTTCCAACAACCACCATTGTCCTGCCACCGAACAGCGCAACCATCTACTCGCCGTCGACCCGAGAACCGTCGACAGTCTGCCTTCTTGCTGCTAATGACATCAGTGCCGTCTCGTACAACTTAAAGCTACGCTGTTCGTCATTGTATGCCATCGCGCATTCTGCACTTACACTCCACACTCGCTACGCGAGAAACATCCCGCGAATTCAACTTGGATATGCCCAAGATCTAGGTCCCGCAACTGTTTAAAGGGATACATTCAAACCTGCTGTCTCAATACACTATGTGTATGTATGCAAATGCGTGCTACGGTATATCTCTAGTCTCTTCTCTCAGTAACAAGAAAGCCTTCACTCTCGAAAGAGATGAAACTCATTGTCGACACTTGAAGATAGCAAACGCCACCTTGGGACGATTTCGTCGTCCGTCATCATAGCCCACAGCTCAGGTCGTTGACTTCTTCCCGCTTAAGTGAAAGCTGTACTAGTCTAGGCCAAGGATGCCGTTAAGAAGGCGGACTTGCTGGAACAGCTCTGCCATCCAATCGTTGCGGGTAGGCAGCGTGCCGGGCTGGCCCAATTAAGCCATAATAAGCTTAGCTTCGTCGAGAGTGGTAGGTTCGCGGGGATAGGAAAGCCATTTTTGAAGCGGCTACCCTTGGTATCGGCAGTAATACCTGCGGGAAGCGGCGGTGGAGGGGCCAACGCAAGTCCCCAAGTGGGCGGCGGTGCATTTTGCTAGAATCGCGGTTGGAGCATCATGGACTGATGCCGGAGCTGATCAGCCTAAAAGTCAAAGTAGAGAGCTGGCATGTGTAGTGGTTTGCGTGCAAGACAAGTCGAGCTCCAGCGCTCACTGATCCACTGATGCCATGGGAGGTTTGGTGTATATCACGAATCGGAACAATAGATCCCGAGAACTCGTTGATCGAGAAACTTACAAAGAAGGTACTATACCAAGTCGGCGACAGTCCTGTGGCGCTTATTCTTCCTACGCGTGATTTTCCGATGTAATTGACGTTAGTTTTCAAGCATGTCCTGTCAGTGACGAAGACAGTACGTAGTTTCAAAGAGAGCAAAAAGTAGAGAACAGTAAAATGATTTGATATACGAGATCAACAACTGAAAGCAGGAGGACTGGCCTAAGGCGGGCAAGAACAGTCAAGAATGTGCCATCTTCCTGAAGCAACTTCGACGCGGGTAAAATTTTTAAGTTTTACTAGTCATAGCACCTTAATGGCAGACACATGCCCAAGACAAAACTGAACTAGAACTAAACCGTCTAAACGACAAGTCCGGCCGCGTAGCTTATCGTATATAAGCCACACAAGCTCCTCAACACCCATCGACACTAGCACCACCGACCGCGTCCTCCGCGGCTACATCCAAGATGCAAGCAACGATCCGGAAGACATCTGGATGGTTGATATTCAGAAACTCCAACTTCCAGCAGATCAGACACGAGCCGCAGACGAGCTTATACCTCCTTCTACAACCCGTCTCCGCTCGTCAAAAGCAACGGCGAGCATCATCATCGTCAAAAGACGACAAGCACCACCAACAGAGCACGGCGCCAACAAAGGCCACCCCAAGCCGGTACCATTGCTCTTCCGCACGCGATGTCGATGATGACGTACAGTGAGCCAGCCATTGCTTGTAAGTTGTGCCAAACACACATGGTAGGCAGCGATGAGCGAAGTGACTATGTAAATCTGCATGATACCCCTCGCACTCCGGGCATCAATGGTGCGCCTTCTCCGAGTTTTCCTCCCGAATTACTTTGCGCGTCCGTCATCCGTGCCACCCGCTCCTCGCCGTATTTTTCACTCTTCGTCCGCAGCGGCGCCACAGCGCAAGAGCCGCGCGTGGAACGGCTCTGCGCGTCTAAGCGGCAGTGAGCGGGTGGGATTCCGCCGCCGATGTCCTGGCCCGCTTGCCGTAGGTAATACGAATAGGTATGCGCAGATTAGCGTAGAGCCAGGCGGCCGGGCTAGGTGGAGGAAGACGCTGCTTCTGCCATGCGCGTATACTCGCTCCCTGCACCACCTCCAGCACCACTCCAGCACCCCCACGCCCCCACTCCGTCTCCGCCGCCCACGCCGCACCACCACAGCACAGCATTAGTTGCGTACAAAGCACACACACGAACCCTGGGCCTCGGACAGCGGCTGCATATGTATGTATGTATGTATGTATGTATGTATGCACCATCATGGCACGGGGAAGGAGCCAGGCACGCGCGCGCGCGGAAACGCGTTGCTTGATTCAATCAATCAGTCAATGCGGCAAACGCAAGCAAAAGCACGCGCGTGACGCTATTGGAGCCGCTGGAGCTGTAGTCGAGGAGCTGGGCTGGGGGTCATGAGTTGCGCTGTCAGCGGAGGGAAAGGGGTGCGTGACTGAAGGGGTAGTCGCGGTCGTGGTGGTGGTGACGGTTGTGAGAGGACGCGGCAGTGAGGCGGGTGTGCATAGGTATGGCTGCCTCGTTCGCTGTAGGTGAGTGGGTAGGGTAGATCCGTCGGCAGCGTTAGCAGCCGTCTGCCAGCCGCCTAGGTAGTCTGCCCACCTACCTATGCCTGCTGACGACGTCCACAGCAGTTACCTACTCCACCCACCAACCCGGTCCGTAGGTACAGTGCATGCGCGCGCACATACATACATGAGGACATACGCATACAGCGTAGTCAGCCGTCCGTCCGTAAGACGGGAGCCCAACTCTCCGAGCGACGGCATGGGCCGGGCTGCGGTATCGGGACGAGCAGGCTTGCCGCGCCCGGAATGGACGCGATGCACGCTTGTTAGGTGCCGTGGTCGTGTGGCTGCATTCCTTTACTAAAAGAGGGAAGAAAAGAGAGGGGGTACAAGAGAGCGTTTGCGGGCTCGAGACTGGTTGGAATGCTGGAATGCTGTATGTCGTGTGAGTCCCAACAAAGGGTGGTAGCGGGGCCACGCCGGCGCCGGCGCCGCCCGCCCGTCCGCACCGCGCCGTCCCGCGTCCGCGCTCCCGCGCTCCGTGCCGCGCCGTAGGTGTGGAGGTAGAAAGCAACAAGAGACGCCAACGCCGACGCCATCAGACGAAAAAGCAAAAAACCCGTAATCCGTACAGGCAGTCATCCCGACCCGAAACGCCAACCCGCGAGCCGACTGGCGCGTGCAGCGCATACAACCAGCGCCGTGGCATTCCTCGCGTGCCACAGCGTACTCGCCCACTCTCTCGCACGCGCACGCATTCCAGACCCAGCAGCCCAGCAGCGCATTCCCACCGCCCATCCAGCCCACGGCGGCACGAGCTGCAGCCGAACTCTCGCGCCCAGGCCTCAGCCGCGGGCGGCACTGCTGCAGCTTGCTTCGTCGCCCTACATATGTACAGCGCTGCCTGCCGATCCCGCGGTGCCGCGAAAAGAGCGACGCAGACACGGGCGCGGCGTGGGGCGCGGAAGAGCGGGATAGACGCGCGCGGGGGGAAAGGGCTGGCGTGCTCGCTCCATACCGGGCCGTGGTTTGCGCGCGGCGGTCTCCACTGTACTGTACCTAGTTATTACGTAGGGTAGGGTGAGGGCGTGGCGTGGCGAGGCTGTCTCGCCATACCTGTCAGGCGTGCGGGTCCGGAATGCGCTGAAGCGAACGCCTACCTACCTTGCGAACCACCTTACTAAGTTCAGGTAGCGACATCTGTCTCGGTAAGTATGTTCGTACCTGCCAACTACGGCCACACTCCTACCTACCTGCCTACCGAGGTAGGCGTCTAGGTATGTACACGAACTCACTTGCTTACTCGCCAGCTCGTCTGCTCGTGAACCACGCACCCACGCAGCGGCGCACGCCCTCCGCGCCGCCAAAGGTCCTAGGTCGGTGCTCACCTGCCCTGTCCTGCCCCGCACGGCGCACGTGCTAGCCAGCCAGGAAGGCAGGGCGAGGAGGAAGGAAAGGAAAGAAAGGGCGCGCGTGCCTGTCTATCTGGCAATCTGGCTCCCTGTCGGTAGGTAGGATAGTCAGCTTAAGCTAATCCGTAGCCATCATCTATCTGCTTAATTGGATTATTGGAGCGGATGTTATTACCTAGTCGTAAGTACCTAAGTAACGAGGACGGAGACAAGGACGAGCCCGATCCATCACACACCCACCCGTGTCAACACCAAGCAAGCGAGCGAGCAGCCCCTCCCACCCAACCACCCCTGCCCGCCTCTCAAAAAACGAGAACAAATCACCCCGCCCCGCCCAACCACGCGCCCTGCCGGGCGTAAATCCAGCTTATCGGACCAACCACAGCCCCTCGCGCCCTCTTCTCATTCCCCATCCCCCAATATCCAGTCGCAATCCCGTCGCCCTCGCACACACACCCCTCTCCAATGGAACGCATCTCGACGCCGGAGCCGGCCGCCTCTAATACTGTGAGCGATCGTGACTGTGATTGTGGTTGCGGCCGTGACCGTGACCCCTTCATCGTGACCATATGCTTAACGCCTGGCGGCTATGAGCGTTTACCTAGGTAGTGCCACTGTGCCTGTGCCAGTGGCAGTGACAGTGACGAAGCTATTACCAGCACACGCAACAGTGACAATGACTGTGATAATGACAATGACAGTGACAGCACGCACCGCGCAAAGAAGAGATGGAAGTGATAGTGGCTTGCTTATATATGTAGAGCGAGCAGCGAGCAGCGCAGCCATTGGCGAGCATCTCCAAGCCGCAAGCCAATAACTCGGCAACATCGTCATGTCTATCTTGTGTACAGCCAATAACTACCTACCTACCTATCAAATAAAACGCCCACACTCACTGATGCATGGACGTGAGCCAACGCCGACGCCGACGCCGACCCTACCCGCCCACACAAGAGCCGAGCATTGGACTGACTGCCTGCCTGCCTGACTGAATGAAACGAAACAAAACACATCACGCACGCACCGTCCATTTCGCTTGAGCGAGCGCAGTAACTAGCCAGAAAGCAGCAGCAGCAGCAAAGGGGCACCCCCCCACACCAACCTCAACCCCACGCCCCCTTACCTCCGCCATCGGTCGTCATCACGCGTCCACCGCGCCGGCGAAAGGGGGCGGGGGGCAAAAAGCAACTGTGTATGTATGTAGGCGCCACGCCCCACACATAACGCCGTGCGTGCGCATGTATGTAACTAGGTAGGTAGCCACGGTAGCCAAAGCAGTGTGTGAAGCGAGCGAAAAAGCAAGCAACCCCAAAAAAGCAAAACCCGGACCCGGACCCGGACCCAACCCAAAGCCGCGGGTGAGCCGTGAGACGTGGGCCGTGTGCCGTACGAGCGAGGGAGCGAGGATAGATAGGTAGCATGGTACGTACATACATACATACGTCACGTCACATCACGTCACGGCACGGAACGAGAGCGAGAACGAGCGAGGGAGGGGATTCAGTAGGCAGAAGCGTAGATATTGTAGAGAGAGTGTTCGATATGGGGGGTGCTTGCGCGATTAAGATGTATTGATCTAGCAATATGGTGGTGGCGTAGTGATGATGAATGGAAAAGCCTGTGGCGAGACGACGGCAACGGCGACGGCGACGGTAACGGCGATGGATTTCCTTCTTCCCAACCCCCTCCCTTTCCTCTCTCCACCGCTGCCAGCGCCCCGCCTCCCCCGCCGCCGCTGCCGCCGCCGTCGCCGTCATTGTCGCTGGGATATCTGAAAGACGCCGTGATGAGAGACTCCGAGTTGGCTTGGTCTGACATGGTTTACCGTGGCCGACTGAACTCGACTGAGAGAAAGCGCCTGGAATGCATGACTGACTGACTGACTGACTGGCCCCGTTCCGCCTGGTGTTTGTGTGGTGGTGTACAGAAGACAAGGAGGAAAGAGAAGAAAAAGAAAAAAAGAAGCACGAGATAACCAAGACAAGGCATCGGCGGACAAACAACATCTGGGAATGGTAGGTAGGTATTTGGTGGTAAGTTGTGGTGAGATTACAAGGCTTGCTAGGAACGCGAAAGTGGTATCTTTGCGGAAATCAGACAGTGGTAGAACCGAATATGGGGAACTTTTGGTAGCAGTAGTGGGGTGGTGGTGATGGTTGGGAATAATTGTGTAGTAGTGTAGTGTATAGTGTGTGAGGTTCCGTGCCAGAGAGAAGGCAGAGAACCGATTGCCTAGGCAGAAGGATAGCGCAGAATGTCCTCGCAGTTAGCGTCAAAACGCATGCTCCAGAGGCGCATTCCCGTCATCAGCTTCTCCGTCTTCTCGAGCTCGCGGTCGCGGCCAAAGATGGAGTCGACAAACTCGCACCCGCTGTTCTTGCCCATGGAGACGGGTTTCTTGTCGCCATTCTCGCGCTTGGCCGCGCGCCACATGTAGTTCTCGCACGCCTTGAGAAGCTTCGAGAAGCGGGACCACAGGCGCTCGCCACTCTCAAGGAAATCGCCCACCAGCTCGCGGCTCTCCTGCTTGCGGATCTTGGCCATGCACTCTTCGGCGCGCCTGACCTTGCCCGCCAGCTGGATCAGCAACAGCCAGAGTTCGCCCGCGACCTCTGACATGGGCGTCGCTGGCCCGTGGTGGAAGACGGTCCAGTCATAGATCCATTTGCCCAACGAGTTGGCATCGAAGACGCTTCCGAGCAGCATGATTGGCTCTTCCGTCGGGTCCCAATTCTTGTACGAGTAGCCCGCCGGTATGCCCGCGCGACGCGCGTCCTCTTCCGTCGCCTGCGGTGGGGGCGCCTTGGTGCTTGACGAGGGTCGCTTGGGCGGTGGCGTTTGCTGTTGTTGCTGCTGAGAGAAGCGCGCCGATTGCGACGAGCGGCGCGGACGCGGGCGCGGCGTGGCCTCGAACTCGGTGTAGGTTGGGACCTGATCGTAGAAGGGCTTGTAAGTTTCTCTGTAGCTGGTGTGCGCTTCGTACGGCGGAGGCGGCGTGCGATAGGCGTAGTCGTCGTACACATCGTCGTCGGCGTCGTCAACCACCACCTTGCGGTGGCCGTATTGCGAGCGAGCGCCGGTGCGATTCTTGTCGCCGCAGTGGCAGTGCTTGCACGAGCAGTCCCCGCCACTGGCCGCGCCGTCGGGGTCGCGGTAGCTTCGACTTCGGGGCCGCGTGCGAGTTGATCCACTTACAAAGTCACTGCGCTGCGGCGTCGACTCGCGAGACCGAGACGCGTACCGGGGAGTCGAGTACGCGGTGCTGTAGTACTGAGAAGGCACGCGAAACGTGTACGCGCCGTAGTTTGGGAGATCCTGCTGGCTCGCGCGTCGCGAATGGTGCTTGGGCGAGGCTCGCGGCGAGGGTGTGGCGGTGTGGACCGAATATCGAGGTGAGTAGTAGCCATGGACGCCGGGCGAGGGCGAGACAGGCGGAGTGCGGTAGTCGAAGGGCATGTAGCCCGGTGGCGGGGCGGGATACTGTGTGGAGTACATGTGTGGAGAGGCTGTGTGTGGAGTGTGGAGGAATTTATGAAAGAGGTGGGTCGCGTATTGATGTGTAGGTAAAGGGAGGTTCGGCAGCGAGAAAAGGAAGGAAAACCGGCGCCTTGGGGATTGACATTGGAGGGCGGTGGCGAGAGACAGTGTGCTATGGAAGAAGAGCGAAGAAAGATGGTGTATATGTTTGTTAATTTAGGTCTCGAGGCGGGCGGCACGCAAGCGGCGCGAACAGGGCAGCAGCGGCAGCAGCAGTGGGCGCGACGTGGTAGGTACTTATTAACGAACCCCTCGTTTTTTTCTGGGGGAGGATCGTCACACCGGTCCTTTTTGTTCACATTAATACAATCTTGGTCACGCTCCTCGAATTTGCTTAATATAATCATGGCTTCCGTCAGCGCGCCTGCGGTGCTCCCGATGCGTCAAATCAACCCTCCATCAGCCCTTGCGCGACCCGCTCAGCTTTTGCCTGTCTCTTCCCTCCCGACTTGCTGCGTGCGATAGGCTGAAAGCGAGGGACTCTTGCATTGAGCCTAACTTGCCTCGTCGCGAGACCGTCTGCCGTGTTCGGAATCGCCAGAGCTGAAGAATCGACTGTGCCATTGGCCCAAAGCAAGCTTCCATCCCGTCTGGCTGGATTCCGCCCGCTCCGCCGCTTGCAGCCAGCTCATCCTGCCTTGCTTTGCTGTCAGCGATTTGCAGAGGGCCCAAGAGCGCAGTGTTGTTGCTTGCTGCAGGCCGCCTGCACGCACGCCCAAAAGCCGGCCAGGGTTCGCACTCAACTTGGATCCAGAGCCATGCATTGGAATGGCCGCCAGCCCGGCCATCGGTCCATTCTCATCTCGCCATAACCATGACAGCTCGCGTGGCTGTGCCTGTCACGTGGCGTCATCAACGGCGAATTATTATAGACTTTATCTCACGACTCCCATGCAAAGGGAAGGGGGAAGGGGGCCAAACAGCGTCGACGTTGGTCCCGCCACCGCGCTTTTCACGAGCGAAAAAGATGTTCGAAGGGGCTGAGTGCAGTTTGCGCGACTCCGTACGGAATGCGTGCTACCTGTGCATCTTATCATGATTCCTAATATATCGGGCTAGCAAGGCTTGATCCGCCCGTTGTCCCCTTTGAAGGCCAAACAGCAGGCACGCACCCTTCGCCCTCTTACAGTCCGCCCATTCCGGCGAGTTTTTCCCACCGGCCTGTCGTCGAGCAAACTTGGCGCATACCAGGAGCGGTGGATCTGGATTGCCATGTGCTGCTGTTAATAGCATGCCATCGGGTCGTGCGAGCGAGACTACTGCACCCCTCAGCCAGGTTCGTGTCGGCCTGTCTACCCTCTATGTGCAAGAAGTGCTGCACCATTAGCGCGCACCAGAGACAAGCAACCCCCCAACACCACCAGCCATTTAAAGGGGCAGGTAGCCACTCGCTGCATGGATTGTCCCAATAGTCCCCAGCGACACACTCAACTCGATCTAATCTTAATGTCTCAGCCCCGTCGCCCACGCCGGGGGGCCACACCCAACCACCCGCGCCAATCAACACGCCCAGCGCACATCTCCCACGCGCAACAGCAGGGATGCATTCCCCTCCCCTACACCCTCAGCTTCCATCTCGTTCTCCCTCATTCTCTTTGCACATCCTCTCTATTTCTCATCTCCCTTCCCGCTCACCCCGACGCGCTCGCCACAATTCATCCAGCCCGCCACACCAAACCCCGAAAACAGCATAGAAGCTGAAATAATAAAAAACCAAGACAGCCCTTGCAGCCGCCGCGTGCAACGTCGCAGGCGAAAACTCTGTGCGCCGCCGTGCGACGCTGCCGGTGGGTTGCTGGCGTCCGTAGCCGTGCCGGCGGGGTGGGTAGGGCTGGGATAGGCGGGCGTGGTTGGGTGGCGCTACGGCGGTAAGGCGGTAAGGCGGTAAGGCGGATGGCTGGGCGGGGGCGGTTGCTGTTGTGTTAGCTGTGTGTGTGCGTGCGTGCGAGGCTTGCTGCTGAGTATACATGCCTACGGAGGAAGGGTAGGCGCGTGGGCGGATTACGTGATGCGCTGTCGTGGTGGGACTCGTTTGCGGTTGGGGTGCGGTGGTGAGTTTGGCGTTTGCTTATGCTGTTCACTAGGTAAGTGGGCTGGGAGTGTTTGCTTGTTTGTTTTCTTTTGCGCGTTGGTTAAAGAGATGATGTCCTCCTGTCCGTGGGCAGCAGGAGGCTGGGTCAGTCAAACAACCACCATGCTTCCCTAGCCCCCTTATTCCTCACCACAATCCAACATACATACAGTACAGCGTACTCACATCACATGCCCCTTTCCATACCCAACAGCACCAGCAAAAAACTCGTCCAAAACGCCGCACCTCCAAGCAGAAACGTCGACAGAGTACATACGTCGCCAGAGCACAGAGCCGCACGCAAGGGCCCCAGAAAGCGACAGCCGGCGCACACGGCACGCAGGCCAGCCAGCACGCCCGTCGATCTAACGTCGTGATAGCCGCGTCTGACAGCAGGCGCAGCCAGAAGCCGGTGCTGATTCATCGGGCTCGGCGCGCATGCCGTTAGTGAGGTGGTGTCACGTACATACATACATACAGCTCCCGGCAATGAGGCTCTCGCTAGGTGTGTAAGCAAGGACGAGAGTTTCTAGAGCCTGTTGGGGGCATGGATGCGGCTTTGGCTGCGCGGCGCTGTAGTGCTGTCTCTTTGATGCCGTTGCTGCTGCGGATGCGAGAGAAGACGGCGTTGGTATGGAGCTTTGGGAGCGTAAAGCTGTGCTTTGCTGCCCGAAATTGTTGGTACTGGCAGTGAGGCGGTCGTGTGCGCCGCAAAGTGACTCAGTATATGTCATCGGCAGTCGCACCTACCTGCACGGCTTGTCAGAGTTGCTTGGAGTGATCAACAGCGTAGAGTGCTTATGTAGGTCGTACAAAGTGCTGTAAGTGGTAGGCTGTCCTCGTGTATAGTTAAACTAACTAGATGTGATGAACATTGTAGGGATCTTGGGGTTTCTTGTGTTTGTTCTGATGCTTGGGGTGTTGTTCACTGATTTATGCTTCTAGTTGCTGGGCACTTCTCTGCTGTCCGCCGTCATCACGTATGCGGTTCGTGCGTGATACACGTTCTTACGGAATTGTGTATTGTGGAGAGACCTTACTATCTTCCTACATGCTATAGTAATCGTGTTCAGCTAAGGGTTGGTGTCAGCAAAAAAAATAAAATAAAAACAAAAAGAGCAAAACAAAAACAACACAACACAGCACCAAAAAAGCCCTTTCCAGTAAAAGTCAGAACTCAAAGGCCTAATAAATTCACGCAAGTTTCCCAGCATTTCAAAGCAAAGCTGTACTTCTAATATTGAAACTCAAAGTTGTTACGTTCAGAATCAAGTCAGATATCTTTATGCATGGCCACTAAAGTACTCGACTCGGTCTCTTGACTTATGTTCTCATAAGTGGACTGCTATTCTAGCTTTATAAAGACAATTGCCTAATCTCGTTTATCAGGGTGGCGAAAGTACAGACTGCACATAAACACAGGAAACAAGAAGCGTTTACAAAGCCCAAAGGCATCAGTAGCTCACAACGAGCATAAATATACCACTCCACTCAGAAGGACCAACTGCGTCATCATTTCCAGCAAACAACACACTTACATACAACAAAATTCCACGCCATTGCTGGCCACTAAAAGACACGCTCGAGAAAGCCGCGTGAGCCCGGATTGGGCGGTCTTTCGAACAGCAAGATGGCCTTTACTCCGCGCATGGGCTTTGTTACGCGGTAGGTGGTGCTCACTGACTCCAGACACTAGTGATGATCGTCTTCATTTATCGGAACTGATGACAGTCTGTTTTAATACTGTCCGTGCTTATCCTAAGTCGGGTTTGCTCAGAAGATTCTAGATCTGAAAATATTCTCGAAGTCCCCCCTGAAGACCTTCGACTTGGCACAGAGTATCGTGAGCGAGCTGATCTGCGTTCTTAGGTACGTAAAGTGTTTAACGGGGTGCCCTTAGTCCTTAACATGCTAGATGTGTTACTTTTATACGTCTTTATCCGCTTACTGTTCTGTCTCCTTCTTCCTTAAGCGGCATTAGTGGTAGTAACGGCATCAGCGGAGGTCCCGCTAGGGCCGAGCGTAGTAAAAGTAAAAGAGAGCAGCGCCACTGAAACGACGACCTAGGTCCTAAGTCTTTAAACACGAAGACCGGCTCTACTTCCATATATAATCCCTAACCCCGCATCACGCCGAAACAGAAAAACGAACGCAGCACCTACACAAACATGTAAACCATGCCTTTCCCTACCCTCTACCTCTCCACCATTCCCCACTCCAGCTCAACTTAACCTAAACTGTTCCATCCCACCCTTTAGTAAGTAAGTAAGCAAGCACTCAACCCCTACACGCACCCATACGCACACCCCTAACACCCCTAACAACCTCCCTAATCTCCTACGACCACCCACCCTCCCCTCCTTTTACCAAACCCCGAATCCTCAACCCAAACCCACCCCCCACCACCCCAATTACCCCCACTCCAGCCCAACTTAACTCAAACCATCCCACCTCCCTACCCTACTAACTATAAACTAAGCACCAAATACCACACCTTGCACCTTTTTAGCCGCAAGCAGGCGCTAGCGTGTAGAGACCACACCTACATCCCGCACCTTCTCTCCTAGACCGTGACCGTAAACCCTACCCCGCCCTGCACTGAGATGCTTTACTAAGTAAGTACCCAACGTCCTAGAGGGCCGTAGTATGCGTTAGTACTCCTACACCCAACACAAAAAATAAGAGCGGTGGAGGCGTTAGCGGTGAAGAGTGTTGGTGGAAGAAAAATGTGTATGCATATATATATATTACGTATAGCTATATATATTCCGCATATCTATATAGCCATAGCTATAAGCAAAACTGGGTGATGTGAGTGTGTCTTTGTTAGGTCCTTGGTGGAGTGGTACGTAAGTTGAGAAGGAGGTAGGTTCGTAGGCGCAGGGACTGAGTGCAGCCTACCTAGCCAGTCAGAAACAGGGAGAGGCAGAGACAGATAGATAGGTAGACGAATAGACATTCGTGATCGTGATGAGGGCGAAGGTGCGAAAGGAGTGATTTGGCTGGACTGGACTGGATGGACCTGCCTGGCAAGCTGGCTATGCATGCATGCTAGGCCAGGAAGAAAAGGAGGGTGGAGTGGAGTGAGCGGGTGGGTACATGCAAGTTGCAGAGGCGAGGGCTCTGAGCTTTGTTGGTAGTGATGGAGGAGGAGCAGAAACCACACCACAAAGAGCCAAAAGGCCCAGTCGACACACCGCAATCACACAACCACACCAGCACACACCAACACAAGCAGCAGCAAAATCAAATAACGTAGCAAAGCAAAGATGAACATGTCCCTCATACCTATCGTATATCTGCTCCCCCGCACCGCACCGCACTGCACTGCACTGCACAGCATTGCATTGCACACCCACATCCGAATTCACACCTCCCACCTCCCCCAGCCGCCGTAGAGACAACAGAAGAGACGTGGTAGCCTCCTCGCTCCACCCACCCTCCATCTCACCGTCATGCCCATCAGTGCCGAGAGAAAGAACCCAGCAGTAAGCCCACGCGAGTGTACACGCCCTACCTCCACGGCACAACAGCTAGTCAGCCCGCCTCACCGACGCCATTCGTATCCATCGGGGAGCCACGACCGCCGGCCTCAGCGGCGACAGCAGCCGCAGCAGCCGCAGCGCCGGCACCCCTCCGTCTCGCAACGGCCTTCTTCCTGGGCGGGACCGGCACGCCCGTCGCCGCGTCCGTCATCGCGCTGTCCTCGCCTTCAGCGGCGTCGTCGTCGTCGTCGTCCTCCTCCTCCTCGCCTTCCTCCCCCGCCGCGACCAGCATGCGCCGCTCCTCGTGGAAGATGCGCGCCTCGTCCAGCTCGTTGACGTCGGCGGGCCGGCTGCGCAGCCACTTCATGCGCGGGCCCGAGCGCGCGCGCTCGCTGACGCGGAAGCCGTAGATGCGCGGCTCGTAGATGTTGCCTTGGCCCAGGCCCGGGGCGAGGTTTTGCGGAGCTACGCCGTTGATGAGGGCCGGTTGCGGGGGCAGGCTCGTCGTTGCCGTGCTGGCGGATGAGGCGCGCGACTTGACGCTGTTGGACGTGGTGCTGGACGAGTCGGCCAGGGCGGCCAGGCGGTCGTCGCTTGCTTGGGCTTGGGCGGCGGCCGGGTGCAGGTGGGCGTGGTGGTGGGCTTGTTGGGCGTGGGCGTTGAGGCGGGGCGCGCCAATGTCCAGCTCGGGGAAGGTCATGAAGAAGAGGCAGCCAAACGTGGTGCCGAAGAAGGCGCCGTCGACCGTCTGGAAGCGCGAATTCGGCGGCGTGTAGACGTCCAGGCAGGCCGGGCAGAACAGCTTGACCGTCTCCTGGCCCGGCGTGTCGCTGCAGCCCACCGGCAGCACCTTGGCCCCGTTGCAGTGCACCCGCGGACACACGCCAAAGTGCTGCAGCTCGTACTTCTCGGCCATCTGCTGGATGCCCGGCCGCGACGTTATGTAGCGTTGGTGTATCAGCCCGTACAGCAGCTCCGCGCTGCTCTCAATCACCGACAGGTCCGACGCCATGCGCAGGTGGCGCCGCTCTGCCGCGCCCGCTCCTGCCCCTCCCCCGCCGACGACTCCTCCCACGCCTCCCACGCCCCGCCGATACCCCATCGGCTTGTCGTCGCCCAGTATCTCGTCGTCGTCCTCGTCGTCGTCCTCTTCCTCGTCATCCTCGTCGTCCTCCTCCGGCTCCACGTCCAGTATCATCTCCAGCGCCTCCTTGTACATGGGCACCTGCGACTGCAGCCCGGTGAGGTTGAAGTCGTCCTCGATGAAGTCCTCCGACACCTCGGCAAAGTACTCATGGCCGAGCAGATTGCAGAATGACGTGATCCACGACTCGGCGACCTGCGAGCTGGAAGACATGGCGGCGGGCGGTCGGCGTCGTCGTGTGTTGTTGGCGTCTTGGGTGTGTTGAGTGTTGAGTGTTGAGTGTCTGTTGTGGTTGGGCGCGCGCGCGCGGGTTGGCGCTCGTTGCGACGATGGCGACGGGGATCGGAGCAGGGTCAAAAGAACAGGCCAGCCGTCAGGCCAGGCAGGCTTGATTGGCGATATGCGGGGTGGTTTTGGTGGTGCAGGAAGCGAAGGGCTGGGCTGGGCCGCAATTCCTGATGGCTGATATCCACCCGCCAGGTCACGTGCTCCACGCCCGGTGTTTGTCTTGATTGTTCCCTCTCCATATGTAGGTATCTAGCTAAAAGAAAAATAAAGCAAGCAATAACAACGCCACAAACACCATCGCTTTAACAAAGCCACTTTTTTTTCTCTCTTTGCCCCCCTCTCTCTAGGCCGTCATCTGTAAGAGTATCATCCTACGCATCGCTCTCGCTCCGCTTCGTCCGATTCCGGCTGATCGGCGCTCGCCGTCCATTCGCCATGACCCCGGCCTGGTCTTTGACCACCGCCGCCTTCTTGTACTTCTTCTGTGCCGCGCTGTTGCTCTCTAGCAAGTCCGCGCAATGGCCCGTCTCCTTGAAGTGCTTCCTAATAGTGCTCCACTCACTCGTCTTATCAAAATCGCACCCCGGGTGTAGGCACCGGTACTCCTTCACCCCGTGCACGCCGTTCTCGTGCTTCGTCAGGTTCGACGAGTCCGTGCAGCAGAAGCTACAAAGCTTGCACTGGAACCGCTTCTCCTGCTTGTGCTTGCCATTGATGTGGCCCTTGAGCTGCGTGCCCGTGGCCGCTGCGTACTCGCAACCTGGATACTGGCAGCGATGGGGTCGTGATCCCGTGTGCGTGTTGGTGTGATTCTCGAGCGTCTGCGCTGTGTTGAAGCTCTTCTCGCACCATTCGCACTGGAATCGCTTGTCTGGGAACGTCAGCTTCTTTCTCATCAACATTAGCACCAGAAGCGGCCACAAACATTTTGAATGTATTGCAAAATGCCTGGCCAGCTTTCCAGACTGCTTGAAATCCGTTCCGGAAGTGCACCCTTGCCATTGGCAACAGTACTTGCCGTCCTTCCCCTCGGTATGGCAATCCTTCATGTGCTCTGCAAGATCCTTTGACGACCCAAATGTCTTGTTGCAGAGAAGAGGACACTGCTTCCCGTCATCTTCGAGTATGACCCACGAACAGACATGGACGCTGCCTTCGACAAACAGTGGAGCCATTGAGGCCTCCGACGTAGAGCTGATTTCGGTATCGATGGTAGGCTCCGACTTGAACTTGATGGCCTCAGTACCTCTACCCAACCCGACTCCCGCTTTCTTGTTTGAGCTATGAAGAGGCAGAGACGTCCCGCATGAATCGAGATGGTCCGTCAACTTTGGCTGCTCGAAGCAGTCTCTGTGGGAAAAATAATTGAAATTGAAATTAATGGCAGAAGACGCCGAACTTGCCGCGACGTTGCCCGGATTAGGAGTACACCCAACCGTGCGTGACGACGATGGAGGCGCGTGGCGCATGAGTATCTGTCTCTGGGAGACGCCTGGGTTCGAGACGCACTGGCCCAGCACATTTTGTTGTGGGTTTCCGAACTGTTCGTGAGTTGGAACTCCGCCATTGCACGTTTGGATTAATGGGCCGTAGCACGTCGGCGCCCCATAGCCACAGTTGTTGATGTGGTTGTACTGCATCAAGTTGCAATCGCTGGGATAGAAGCAGTTTTGAAAAGCTTGACCCGACATTGAGCAGGCAGGATCTGTGGACAGGTAATCGTTGGAGCAGAGAGGAATGGTTTGACCGGATCCATGACCGTGGCCGTGATAGGGCATGCCTTGGTCCTGATGCGGCAGGACTTGAGAGGCCCAGTGGCAGCCCTGGCCATGACCGTCAAGGTCGTTATACAGAGACTGGAGTATGGGGTCGTCGACATGCGAGGGCGGTATGCAGTTGGTCTGCTCGCACGAACTGCCCTGCGGACATGGCGGCTCGAGACAGACGGTGTCGCCATGGCAATCGGCAGGAGTCTGGCAGCCAGGGCTGGTGCAGGCATCGACGTTACAGTGATCGTCGAAGCACTGAGGCTCCTGGCAGTCCGGGTCCTCGCAGAGCTGCAGGTGAGCGCAGGCGTCGTCGTCATAGCATGGCGCGGAGCAATGTTGAGTAGGTGGAAGGTTGTCACACTGCCTCAGACAGTGCTGGGCAGGGCAGTCAGGCGGGAAGAAGTCCTTGTGGAGGTGCTGCGGGTTGACGCAATTGGCGATGGAGCACTCGTCCGAGTTGTTCAAGTCCAAGGTGAGAAAGGGCTTCTTGGACGGGCTCAGTGGCCTGGAGTCGCACGACGAAAAGTCGCGCTTAGAGCCGGCCAGCTGATCGGGCGAGTGAGAGCGCATAGCGTCGCAAAGAAATAATCGGGCGTCTGAAAGAACAGCTGGTCAGCGGGTGCTGCTGGAGGATTTTCGCATAAAGAGTTGCGCAATGCCGCCATCAAGGTGCAAAAACCCACCAACCGGCCGCCAGGAACGCGGGCCTCGTCGTACTCGTCGCACTCGTCACACACTCGCACCCCACCTCTCCACGCGACATGCGATTCTTCTTCTTCTTCTTCTTTCGCGATCGTGGGGTGGAGGTGTAACAGAACCGGCTAATGAGCAGCCACGCATTTCGCACCCTCTCTGCCGATCTGCCCAGCCCTGCCAGCCGCAGCCGAGCCTCGTCCCATCGCAATCCCTCCCCCAGGCCCCAAGGCCCCCCCTCCTCGTCACTCTGCCCGCCCGCCAACCATGGGAAACCTCTGCTCCAAAGGCTCAAAGAACTTCCAGGGCGACGGTCGCACCCTCGGCTCCTCGGCCACAAACGATGCCGCCGCCCGGCCCGCCGCCCCTGCCGACATTGAGCGCCACAGCCAGCCCGCCCAGCGCAGCGCATTGCAAGGCAACGGCCGGAAGCTGGGTGGCAGCGCGTCCGCCCCCGACGGCGACAACAACCCGCGAAGTGCCGCCGCCAGGGCCGCCGAGGTGCGTATAGTGGGGCCCGTCGCGAATGACGTCTTGTCTCTAACCTTCTCTTCGTTCGTTCGCAACAGGAGCGCGCCGCAGCCCATCAGGCAAAGACGACAAAATCCCAGCGCAAGACCGGCCGCGCAACTCTCGAGGAGGCCAGCTACGCCGAGCGTAGAGCTAGGGACGCCGACCAGATGGCCGACGCGAGGGCCTGGAATTGAGGCTCGATGTCGTAGCCAGTCGTCCCTCCTCGGCGGCTCCGCATATTTGTACACCATATTGGTGGAATCGCATGCGCTGTCGGCGCTGACCACGTTGGTCTGAGGAATGAGGGGGGAGAGACGACTCGGGGACATTGGTATATTGCGGGGCGAACAGGGACTTCTTAGGCGAAAGTGTAATGGGAGGCGGCGCATTCTGGATACCCAGGGAGGTGGTTCATTGTTGAGCTTAGCATTTCTGCGCGACATCGACACTCGTGCAGCTACTTGGTAAGACACATAGTGGTCGCTAATATTTATTTTGGTCGCATACTTCAATCACGGCACATCACCTACTTAACCCGAGCATCTCATGCATTCGTGGCCAACTTAGACTACGGCGCCAACTACTTACATACAGCAGCATTGTGTCAAGGGATATCCAATGGGTCGCGCTTTGTCTTTTTTGACTCTTACCAAAACAGAGTATTGACAAGGTTGCTGCAGGATGGAGGGGTTGGGAACTGGAAACACCCCCCTGTCACTTGATCATAGATACATGCAACCCTTGAAACTTAGATGTCAGTGTAGATATCTTGAATTCATGGATATTTGGAGTAGAATGTCTATGCATTACCTGGTGTTCCCTAAACAACGCTATACCGACCCGTGGCCGAAGGCCTGGCCTCGGTGTGTTCTGCCGCAATCGTGCCTTCCTTGAGAAGGCGCATAAGCTCGCGCATGGCCGTCTGCACGACAACCTCGGTCTCGCCCTCGACCAGGATGTAGAGTTTTGGCGGCTCACCCTCGGCCGGCGTCTTGCCTGGGCCATAGAAATTGCCCTTGGTGGTGATGGATGTGCCAGTAGCTTCAAGAATCTTGGCAACGTTTGTGCGGTTGGTGACAGCCCACCTGGCTTTCTGTGGGAAGTCGTTGATCTCAAGAGTCGCATGGAATGCACCTGCGTCCGGACCCTTGTTGTCGATAGGTTGACCTGGCCGGAGCTGGTTTCTCTGGTTGAGGCGGTCGCCGATATTGTTGACTGCCTGTCTAACCTTTTCCATCGGGTTGTCGGTCTTGGCGCCGGGAGGAGGCACTTCGCGCTTGTGAACGATGATCTCACCGTCGAGGTTGATGCCCTTAGGCACGCCTGCTGGCTGGGCGGTCGAAGTACCAGCCGCCTTAATGACAATCTCGGACTCCTTCTCTTCCTTCTCCTCTTCTTGCTCGTCATCGCCAGACTTGTAGGCCTTCCGCTCACGTTGACGCTCGGAATCGCGGTCCTTGTCGAGATGTTCAAGGCCTTTGCCCTTGAAGCCGCCCTTGTAGATCTTCTCTTTACCGGCCTTCAGCTTCTCCCCGAAATGGTCGACAAGTTCTTGAAGCTTCTCTGGAATAGGTTGTCCCGATTGTTGCAAAGCAACCTTTATGTCCCGGGCAAACCTGTCTTCGGACGGAGTGATGAATGTTACTGCCGTACCCTTCTGACCAGCACGCCCAGTTCGACCGGCCCGATGCACGTAGTCTTCCAAATGGTTCGGCACATCGTAGTTGACGACGAGCTTCAACTGCTTGACATCCAGGCCACGTGCCGCGACACTTGTGGCAATCAAGATGGGAACGGCGCCATTCTTGAAGTCATGAAGAACCGAGTCGCGATCTTCTTGGTCCTTACGACCGTGAATGCAATCGCAAGAATATCCTTTCTTCAACAGGATGTTCAACAAGTCTTCGGCACCTGCTTGACGTTCCACAAAAATAAGAGTCCTGTGGAAGCAGTTAGTATGAACATAGACTAGAAACTTTTCAGAGTGAGCACATACCTTGCTTCCTCATCTTTATCATAAAGTTCTCCAAGAATTTCCAAAAGACGGTGGAACTTGGATTCTTCTTCTCTGACCTCAACGATTTGTGTGATCTCGGGAGCCACCTTCGAGAGTCCGCCAACAACAATTTGTATCGCAGTTGGGCTCACGGCTTCCTTCGCAAGCTTCTCCATGGCCTTGGGGAATGTAGCGCTGAACAAAACGGTCTGTCTCTTAGGCCGGACATTTTTGACAATCTTTGCGATCTGGGGCTGGAAACCCATATCATACATACGGTCAGCTTCGTCAAGCACAACGTACGTGATCCGATTAAGGTTGGTGA
Source organism: Aplosporella prunicola CBS 121167 (assembly GCF_010093885.1). Taxonomy (NCBI): domain Eukaryota; kingdom Fungi; phylum Ascomycota; class Dothideomycetes; order Botryosphaeriales; family Aplosporellaceae; genus Aplosporella; species Aplosporella prunicola. The sequence continues at coordinate 1,163,392 of NW_022983532.1, read as the reverse complement.
CACGGCCGCTATTCGCAGCCAACAGCTCAATCATACGTCCTGGCGTGCACACAACAATCTCTGCGCCCTTCTTAAGCTCGGCAATCTGGTCTTTAATTGGCGCGCCACCACCGCATACCACAACGCGGAGGCCCAACACCTTGGCGAACGGCCTGATTTCCCGGTAGATTTGATTGGCCAGTTCACGCGTAGGAGCCATAATCATACCAATCGGACCGTCGCGATCACCAACTGGAGGTTGGTCAAGGATATGCCTGAACATGGGAAGAACGAAGGCCAGAGTCTTGCCAGATCCTGTTTTAGAAACACCCAGGACGTCTCTGCCGGACATGATAATCGGGATAGCTTGCGCTTGGATGGGTGTAGGTTTCTCGAATCCGAGCCTGTTGATCACATCCAAGGCTTTGATTGATAACCCAGACTGGGCCCAATGCTGAATGGGCGTGGGAGGCTGCTGGCCGTAGACTTTCATTCCATCAAGTTCCAAACGCATGCTTGCCACTTCTTCAGCTGACATCGCTGCCAGTTCTTCGGGTTCGGTGTAAAATTTGAAGCGGACGTCCGAATAGTTCATCTTCGAATGGTCGACGTCGACAACTTCCTTCTGCTTCGCCTTTTTCTGGGCCATCGCGAGGATATCCTCCGGGCTAGCCTCTTCATCAACGGCGAGTTCGCCTTCATCGTCAAGCATGAGTTCAGGACCTTTCTGTCCCGAGCGAGCGAGAGATTTGACAGGTTTCTTTGGCGCGTTGAGTGATTTGTCGAGACCAGACATGAACGCGTCGAGCGGATCTTCTTCATCTTCTTCCTCGTTCTTACTGGTTTGAGGATCGGACGCGGTACGAGCAGCTTGTTCACTTTCAGGAGCATCAGACATTTGGACATCCCCATCGGACCTTGTTGAAGGGTTCTTCTCGTCTTGGTCTCCCTTTTCAGCTTCGGCACGCTTTGCCGCAGCTTCACGCATAGCGGCGAGGTTCTCCTCTTCGTCTCCGCCATCTGCCATATCGGCATCATTATTGCCTTCTTCAACAGCATCGTTAGCGAGCGCAGTATCATCGCGAGTTCCAGAATCGTCTGGTAAGAGAGTGGGTAGCTTCCCCAGCTTTTTGCGCGAAGATTCATCGTCCTCGAAATCAAGGGCTCGTTTGTTTCCGGGTTTTTCGGTATCTGCGGTCTTGCTTCCAAGGCCGAAACCGTTGACGTTACGACCGACTTTCAATGGACGGAGAGACTGCGGTGCTTTATATTTTGTCAATACAGGCCCTCAATAGACGAGAGGGGTAGTGAGAAGGAAGCTTACCTGTAGTAGGAGCAACAACGTTAGTGTTCGTCTGGTCAGCTTGCGAATTAGCAGCAGTTACCGGCACCTCAACAACCATGCCAAGTGCACCGGCGCCGTTCGAACTAGGTGCAGCCTTCTTAGCAATTGCTTTCGGATCGAACTTCCCGGCGAAAGATTTGGCAGCAGTGTTCTCCGCAGGAGTCGTCACAGGAGATTGCGGAGCGGTGACAGTCGGAGAACCTTCAGCCGGTTTCTCCGCGGCTCCAGCGTTTCCCGCCGCCTGCTTTTCCTTCTGCTTCTCGGCCATTTTTGCCTTGAAAGCCTCAAGCTTGGCCTGGCGTCGCGCGAGCACCTGCTCCTTCGTCTCTTGTGCGCTTGGTGGCGACGCGTTTGAGGACTTGGCCGGCGCTTGATCCTTCGACTTTGTTGGACTAGCATCACGCTTAGCAGTAGGTCTTGAGTCGGTGGAGCCCTCGCGCCGTCTGCGAGCGCGCTCTCGAGAATCATCACGGAAGCGGTAATCTCTATCTCTGTCTCTGCGGTCGCGGATCGGAGAACGGTCTCTGGAACGTCTGCGCTCGCGCGAACGGTTGCGCGAAGGTCGGTAGCTATCTTCTTCTCTGCGCGACTCACGACGATCTATAGATCGGTTGCGCCGCCGGTCATTGTAGCGGCGCTGGGACAAGTCAGCATCCAACATCGGAAGGAGTAGGGACACGCACATCAACACTGCGCGAACGGCTGCGCTGGCGACGGTAGCCAGCATCATCCCTCCGGTCTCTGGCATAGCGGTCGTCGTCACGTCGGCTGCGCCTGGAATAGGCGCTTCCTGTCGGTGAAGGTGAGCGAGTGCGACGGCGGGCCATCTTCGCGGGCCAAGTGACTGAGTGAGGTTTACTGCAGTTTGTGGTGAGTAAAGTCGACGGGGCACTAGCGAGTGAAAAGAGGCTAGAGCGTCTGAGAGCGAGGTCGGCCTGACGGTGCGGGATGAAGATCAGTCCTCTGAGCTGCAGTGACGCGGAGCGGCGGAGTTGAAGGTGGAGGCCAACCTGGAAGGGTACCCAACGAGGGTTTTGCCCGCGGGTGCCAAGCTGCCGAGATGGCGCCGTTCACGTGCTGATATCGAAAAAAGTTCCCGACAAGCAATGCGCAGGACACCAACTTTTGCGCACAACGCAAACACAATGCCCCCTACTACCCTGAGCAGGAAGAGGAAGGCCGTCACACGGGATGTCTCTCCTCCCGAGGACGTGGCCGCCGGCGACGAATTCCACGGCGGCAAGCTCGAGGGAATCTTGTCGCAGAGCGAGGACGAGTCCGAGAGCGCGAGCGACGTAGACGAGGGCAGCGAAGAGGAAGAGGAGGAGGATGACGAGGAAGATGAGGATCTCGACAGCGACGAGATTCCTGACGAGTCGGAGGAAGAGGAGGACGACATCCGCGACCAAATCAGAAAGCTCAAGGTCAAGAGCGATTCGCAAGCCGACAACAACGACGAGCATCTGCACAATTTTGAGAAATTGGAGCAGAACTACAAAGTCACCACTGATGCGAACGGCAACCCTCGCTATATCTACCAAGAGATCGAGCCTGGCTACGACACCGACGACTCGGACGCGCCGGCTGGCGAGAACACCATCGGCGACATCCCTCTATCCTTCTACGAATCCTACCCTCACATTGGTTATGATATCAATGGCAAGAAGATTATGCGGCCTGCGAAGGGTGAGGCGCTGGACGCTCTGCTCGACAGCATCGAAATTCCAAAGGGATGGACCGGCTTGACCGACCCCGCTACTGGCAAGCCACTGCAGCTCAGTCGCGAGGAACTGGAGGTCCTCAAGCAGGTGACGCGTAACGAGCCTCCTGCTGATGGCTACGACCCCTACCCGGACATGATCGAATACTTCACGAGCAAGACCGAAGTCATGCCTTTGAGCGCAGCGCCGGAGCCTAAGCGGAGATTCGTGCCGTCGAAACACGAAGCCAAGCGGGTAATGAAGATTGTCAAGGCTATCAAGGAGGGTCGGATACAACCCTACAGGCCTCCAGAGGAGACTGAGGAGGAGGATCCCGCTATCAAGAGATACGATCTGTGGGCAGATGAGGCACCACGACCCGACCACGTTATGCACATCCCGGCACCGAAACTGCCTCCTCCAGGCTACGAAGAGAGCTACCACCCGCCCCCTGAATACCTTCCGGATCAGAAGGAGAGAGAGGATTGGCAAGCGGCGGATGAGGAGGATCGCGAGCAGGAATACCTTCCCACGGACCATGATGCTCTACGCAAGGTTCCTGGCTACGACAGGTTCATCAGGGAAAAGTTCGAGAGATGCCTCGACTTGTATCTGGCTCCACGTGTACGGAGAAGCAAACTCAACATCGATCCCGAATCGCTGTTGCCAAAGCTACCGAGCCCAGACGAACTCAGGCCATTCCCTACGACTTGCGCGACTGTCTTCCGTGGACACGAGGGCCGTGTACGCAGTTTGGCCGTTGACCCCACCGGGCGTTTCGTTGCCAGTGGAGGTGATGATGGTCATGTGCGGATTTGGCATATCCTCACGGGACGGCAAGAGTGGAGTGCGAAATTGTCAGACGAAGAGGCTGTCAACGTTGTAAGGTGGCGCCCTGTCCAGGATGCGGTTATTCTGGCTGCAGCTGCGGGAGAGGATATCTTCTTGATGGTTCCTTTCGGGCTTTCAATTGTCACTCCTGACGTAGAGCGGGCAAGCCGTGACTTGCTCGATGCCGGATGGGGTTATGCTGCCGCGAACCCCTCCAGGGCTAGCACTGATGGCACGCAAAAGGCTCCTCCGGCCAAATGGACTCGCCCCGGCTCCCAATTGGAGGAGAACGGCGTGCTGGTCAAGGCAACTGTGCGGTCAACGGTCAAGGTCATCAATTGGCACAGGCGCGGAGAGTATTTCTCGACGGTCTCGCCCCAGGGCCAGAGCAGTGCTGTCGCCATTCATACTTTGTCGAAACACCTGACGCAGCTTCCGTTCCGCCGGCTCAAGGGTCTTGCGCAAGCAGCACTGTTCCACCCTTCCAAGCCGATTTTCTTTGTTGCCACCCAGCGCACGATTCGCAGCTACGATTTGGCCAAACAGGAGCTTCTTAAAATCTTGCAGCCTGGCGCTCGGTGGATTTCCTCGTTTGATGTGCACCCTGGAGGCGACAACCTTATTGTGGGATCCTATGACAAGCGGTTGTTGTGGCACGACCTGGACCTGTCGAACAAGCCGTACAAGACGCTGCGATACCACAAGAAGGCGATTCGCTCGGTGCGCTTCCACCAGGGCGGGTTGCCCCTGTTCGCCGACGCAAGTGACGACGGCAGCCTGCAGATCTTCCACGGCAAGGTGGTAGGCGACCTGATGGAGAATGCGACGATTGTGCCGCTGAAGGTGCTCCGCGGACACCAGGTCAAGAAGGAACTCGGCGTGCTGGACGTCGACTGGCACCCGCGACAGCCGTGGTGCGCGAGCGCAGGAGCTGACGGAACGTGTAGACTATGGAATTAGTGGCGGGACTTTGGCCGAGGGAGTTATCGTAGATATCACAGGCGTAATGGTGATCATCCCGACGAGTCTTCGTTCGTGAGCACGTTGCCCGTTGTGGCTTCCTATTGGCTGCGCGACCTCGCCTTTGGCTGGACCAGCACGAAGCCAATCAAAGCATCGTCGCATGCCACCTGCTCCAGGTGCGCACGCGAGCACTCTGTCTTTCTGTCGCTGCCGTGTTCATATACCACCGCTGCCTTCCAAAATGTCTCCCTTTGCACTACCCGTCCCACCTTCCTCCTCCCAATGCCTCGCCCAGCACCGCCTCTCACGCCCGCTGCCTCGACTGATATCGCCGCTAAGTCGGGCACTGTCGTCGCACATGATCCCTCATGGACCTTGCCACCGGCTGCCATGGGTGGTGGCAGCAGCAGCAGCAGCAGCGACGTCCGAAGCCTGAGGGGCAGCGTGAGCTCCTCTAGCGTTGCCTCCTGCAATGCCTCGGACTCGTCATACCAGCCCAACTCCCCACCTGCCACGGCAGCATCCACCAGGCCAACGCCGTCTAACGCGTCGAGAAAGCGCACCAGTAACAGCAGCGCTGTGACGGCGAGTGCAAAGGATGACTTTAATCTCCCTCCCCCGCCGACGAGATGTCGCAAAATCATACAGATGAAGCCGAAGTCTGAGCAGCAGGCGCAAAAGCTAGGACAAGACGACGTTGACGGCGAGACTGCCCCCGCCAAGACCAAGGCAAGCGGTGGTGGGAGAAAGAAGAAAGGCGATGGGACGACGGCTGCGGGGAGAAAGATTGCCCGCAAGACAGCCCATAGCCTCATCGAGCGCCGGAGACGATCGAAAATGAACGAAGAGTTTGGTGTGCTGAAGGACATGATTCCCGCTTGTGAAGGGCAAGACATGCACAAGCTTGCAATATTGCAGGTAAGCAGTGCTTTAGGTTCTTCCCGCTGTCCGTTTTGATCAAGTTTTCGGATTTTCTGCAAACGTCACATGCTTCAGAAGCTAACACACTTGTTAGGCGAGCATTGAATACATGCGTTACCTTGAGAAATGTATCTCGGAGCTCAAGGCTTCTCGACGTACAGGGAATCCGTCTCCGTCCGAGGCATGTGACTTGACGCCCCCTGCACCGGCTCAACCTGTCTCTAGCAATAAGGATGAAAGCTACGATTGTTCGGGCGAAGACGAGGATCAGGACCAGGACCAGGATGAGGAAATGTCTGATATCGATGGACCTCTCTCTCCGACGGCTGCTGCTGCTTCATATCCACAATCTCTCCACACGCAGACAGTGCCTTCTACCAACACATCTCCATTGATTTACCCTGTGGACCAAACAGACCACAGTCATTTCTCTGCAACAACATCACCCGCCTTTGGTCCCGTGGACCGGCGCCCGAGTAACTTCTCTTTAACTACATCGCCGGGTTTCTACGGCATGATACCTTCTTCGCAACAAAATTACCACCGCGCCTTTGGGAGCATATCAACAACGACGAGTCCGTCCATAATGCCTTCGCCGTCTGTCATAGGGATGTCGGAGAGCCGCGAAAGGCACCATAGCCTTGTGCTTAGCAGCCCGGCTCTGGGACCGCAGCCAGACACGCGGGAGGACCACGAGGCGGCTATGGCGCTGGGGATGCTGAACAGTGCTGGCAGGACGTGGGGTGGAGAGGGCGGGGGTAAGGCGAGAGGGATGAGCGTTCGGGACTTATTGAGCGGATGAAAAGGTTTATAATGGCTACCTACGAATGTTGTCTGGGAGTTTATAAGTACATGATTCACGAAAGCAGAGATCAGCAATGGACTGGTCCGTAAGCGGAAATGATGGCCGGACGCCGAAGCCATGGAAACGGCGATGGACGACATCCGCGTGAATGGTCACCGGTGAAGGGCAGGGCAGCCGTTGGGGAAAGTGGAGTCTCAGGGGATGTTTCTATCGTCTTGACTCTTGAATCAACGGCGCAGCGACTGGCGGTCAGGGCGTCACGTGTGACATCAGCGGGCCTGGTGAAACGTGGGGTTGGGTGAGGAACTCTAGGTCACGGGCGGGAGCTTCTTATGGAATCCGGAGTCCGAGTCCAATGTCCATCAGCGCGCGCGCGCATCAGGCAGGGCTGCAGAATGCTGTGCCCGCTGTCATGTCCCCCCCCAGGCTGCGCACACCCCCCCGGCGGCCATCCGACTCGTGCTTAGCGACCCCATTGCGCGCCGCAAGGCCAGACCAGGTACATGCAACCCTCCACTGTACAGCTGCCACTGCTACGCCATCCGGAAAGCGCGCCAAATACTCCCACGTCCGCCCGCCGCTCTCGACCATCGACACTGCATGCGCCAGCACCCACATGCGTGACAGCCGCCGTTGACATCGAAGTGGGATGGGGCGCAACGCGCGCAAGCGTATCTCATACGGTACGAGTACACGCACCCCCGGCTGTTACACTGCCACCGTCGACTGATGCCCGTCTCCTCCAGTCTTGCCTCTTGCGAATTCCGCAGGCGGCCATCGTCTAGGCGTCAATGGATTGGCTGTAGATCCTTACAACTCGATACTGTACGTCATAAGCCCCTAACGGCCAGCGCATTGTCGACTTGTCGCTGACGCTAGAACCCTAGCTATTCCGGCGGCAGAGACGGTGTTATATGTGCCTGGGACACCAACCTCGACCTCGCTCCGCCCGACCACAAGGAGTGGCACGGCTCGCTCGATGATGCCTCGTCCAAGCCGGCCGCCCCGCCGACCGTCTTCCGCCAGCAGGTCCAGGCGCATACCCACTGGATCAACGACATCGCTCTCGCCCAGAACAACGAAGCCCTCGTCTCTGCCTCGTCCGACCTGTCCGTCAAGGTCTGGAGACCCGCCGCTCAAGACGTCATTCCGCCCCAGACGCTCGGTCTCCACAGCGACTATGTCAAGTGCCTGGCCTCGCCGAGCCCATACGCAAATTGGGTTGCGTCGGGCGGCCTGGATCGCAAGATAAACTTATGGGACTTAAACGGCGCGGGGAAGAAGATGGAGATCGTGGTCGGCGACGAAGGCGGACTTGCCGCCAAAGGCTCGGTCTATGCGCTGGCGGCTACCGATTTCATCGTCGCGGGTGGGGGCCCTGAGAGCGTGGTCCGTCTATGGGACTCGCGGTCCGGCAAGCGCATCACCAAGTTCGTGGGCCATACGGACAATATTAGGGACATTTTGATTGCGGATGAAGGCGATACCATTATGACGGCATCTTCTGATCAGACCGTCAAGGTTTGGTCGTTAATTGCTGGCAGGTGCATGTACACCTTGACGATGCACAACGATAGCGTCTGGTCGTTGTACTCGGATCACCCACAACTGTCCGTCTTCTACTCGAGTGATCGGTCAGGTCTCGTCGCGAAGACGGACGTGAGAGGTTGCATAGAGATGGACGAAGGTCTGTCAGTAGCGGTATGCCATGAGCACGGAGGCGTAACCAAGGTCGTCGGTGCCGGTGAGCACGTTTGGACGGCGACTTCGAGCTCAAGCATCAACCGCTGGAAAGATGTGAACACTGAGGCTGATGTCCAGCCGCCCGATTGGAAACACCATCGCATGAGCACTGCCACGAGCCGCACGGCACGGCTGCCATCTCCAACACAGCCCGGCAGTCCGCCTCCACCGATTGGTGCTCAAAAAGAACAGATACCCCGAAATGCTTTGCTTCGTGTTTCGAATGCTGCGTCTTTTCATCTTTTCCATAACCGTGAGGAGACTTCGACTTTGCACTCTTCAGCCATCAGTATGAGAAAGCCTTCGGAAGTCCTAGGAGAGGGCACTGCCAATAATATAGTGCCCATAAGGCACTCGCCAGAGCACACCATAGAAGGGCAACACGGCCTTATCAAGCACGTCATGTTGAATGATCGCAGGAGAGTACTAACACTAGATACGGCCGGTGAAGCAATGCTATGGGATCTCATTCAGGTTAGTAATCGTGGTCATCGTCTTGCCTTTGCATAGCTAAGAAGCACAAAGTGTGTTCCCATCAAGTCTTTCGGCAAGCGCCATCTGGAAGACGTTCTCCCTGAGGTCAACACTATGGAGACAGTGGCGCATTGGTGCGCAGTCGATACCAGGACTGGTAGCTTGACTTGCGTACTTGAAGAGAAGCACTGCTTCGATGCCGAAATGTATGCAGATGAACTGCAACTCGAGGAACCTGTTGAGTTCAGGGATGACCAGCGAAGTGAGTGACTCATCAAAGATTCTGTCTCCTTGCGCGGAGGCTTTGCAGATACATACCTCTTTGCAAAGCTGGCAGTCACTGACGAGCACCAACCAGTAAACCTTGGCAAGTGGATATTGCGTTACCTTTTCGCAAACCTCATCGATGAAGAAATCAAGAGAGACGAGGAATTTAGACAGGGACTCTTTCAGGAAAAAAGCTCGAGCGTCCAACGTAACAATGCACCAAACAATATACAGATACCCCAGATTGAAATGAATGGATGGAAGGAAGGCTCCGCCCCTCCATCCGCCTCAACCATCCGGCCGCCCAATGGCGCACACCTTCCCGCAACTACTCCAGGATTGGCTATTGGCGTTGCTACCCCTTCAGGCATGCCTCCAGGGAGCAGCGCGCAATTCAACACTCTCCCCACGACGGTCGAAGAAGGTGGGCAGTTGGAAAAGACTAATACGCAGCTTAGTCGCGAGAGGGGATCCTTGGAAAAAGGCGATTACTTTTCCACGAATCCACCGCCGCCGTCAACGGCCAATGGCCAGCAAGATGACGGACCATTGAACTCGCCGTCGGAGCCGGAAAAGGTCAAAGACAAGGACGCCAGCTTCGGGCGCAAGTTCAAGATGTCGTTTGGCATGCGGAAACACAGCCGCACACAGATCACGGAAGCAGCGGCCAACAAGCCCGCCGCCGTCGACGAGACACCTGAGGACTCGGACTCGCGGTCGTCGCGGACCGAAGACCGCGTCGTCGAAGACAACCTCCTCGGCGTGATCCAGAAGCTCCGCCACCGGTACGAAGACGAAGTAGCCGAGGGCGCGCGCAGCCTCACGTCGAGCCTAACGCCCAGCCTGGCGAACGAGACGCCGGTGCTCAAGCCGCCGCCAAGCACCACGATCCTGATCCAAGAGGACCGGCCAGACTCGGGCGGGGTAGCCGACCTGTTCGAGGGCACGGTAGCGAGTCTGGGGCAGCAGGCGTCGCTGATAGAGCGCGTGGCGCCCATGTGGCTGGGCGAGACGCTGCTGCGCAACAACCCGCCGCTGAAGGACATTGTCAAGGTGTCGTTTGTGCTGGAGCCGTGGGAGGGCGGCCTCCCGGCCATCGCGCACGACGGCAACAACCGCCTCAATGCTAACCGCATGCTGCGCGCGCGCAAGATCATGGCGTACGTGGCTGAGCGCATCGAGCCATTGCCGGAGACGCCTGAGCCCGACGCGCCTAAGCCCGAGGAGTATTTGGAGTTGTTGTGTAATGGCCAGGTACGTAGCAGTAGCAGCTATCCCCCTCCCTCAACCCTCACTCCCCCTTCCTTCCTTTCTTCCTTCCTTCCTTCCTTCCTCCCTTCTTTCCATCTATCTCTCCTGTCCCTCAACATACTAACACGCAAAACCCAACCAGCTCATCCCCCCCACAATGACGCTCGCGACAATGCGCGCCCACGTCTGGCGCGGCGCCGGCGACGTGCTGCTCCTGTACCGCGCGAACGGGCGCAAGGAGATACGGCCCGCGAAGCCGCCGACGCCGGAGCCGCCCGAGGGGGCTGGCAGCGCGGCGGCTGCGGCGGCGTTTGCGGCCAATGTCGCTGCTAGTGCGGGTGCGAGCGCTGATACCGGAGCGGGTGCTGAGGGGGAGGGCGCGTGAGGAGCTTTTTGAGCTGAGTTGAGTTGAGTTGAGTTGGTTGGTTGTCTGGTGGGTGGGCTGTGATGGGTTGTGATGGGTTGGGATTGCGAGACTTGGTCTTGGTTGTATAGAGAAGAGGCGTGTTGTGTGCCCGTGGTTTGGATTCGGGTTAGGCGCCGAGCCGAGCCTCGTTGGTTGCTGGCTGTGTATAGGAGGCGTGGTGGCGGGAATGTGGAATGTACAGTGCTGTTTTTGGACATTGTGGTGTGGATGTGTAGATATTGTGTGCGTATGTGTTTGTGTTTGTCTCTACTTACCGAGGACTTTACTTTCTTGCATATACATACCTATAGACAGACGTCGTGCGGTTCGTCCTTGCTGTGTACAGTGCTTTAGTCGTTGTCGTCGTCGATGCAAGTGTCGATATAGTTCCCCTCGTACAGATACGGATACGGATACATAGCAGAACCCAGAAAACAGCATAGCATAGCATAGCATAGTAGGTATACCATATACACACATACACATACACAGATATCTAATATCTAACAAAAGCCCTCCCTTATATATCCCAAAACACCACCCCCCATCTACGCAAAAACATCCGTAGCATACCGATCGTTCCTAACACCCTCAAACCACTTCTCGAGGCGCTCATCACTCGTCTCCTTCCCGTCACTCTCGGCCTTCTCGCGCGCAATCCGCAGACTGACCTCGCGGATCGCATTGCCCACCTCGGAGCTGCCGCACACAAACACCTTTGCGCCGCGCTCCCACAGCGCCAGCACGTCCGCGCGGTCCGCGTACAGCCGGTCCTGGACGTACTTGCAGCCGGCGCTAGCGTCCGGCTGGCGGCTATAGGCGCGACGGACCTCGACCGCGCCGGCCTTCTCCCACTGCTCGAACTCCTCGCGGTAGAGGTCGTCGCCCTCTGGGTCGCGGCAGCCGAAGAACAGCAGGGCGGGGGCGAGGGACCGCCCAGCGGCGAGCTGCGCGGCGCGCTCTTGCACAAAGCCCCGGAAGGGCGCGAGGCCGCTGCCCGCGCCGACCATGACGACGGGGACGTTCTCGGCGTCGACGGGCGGCCGGAAGGCCTGGCTGCTGGGGCGCACGCTGACGTGCAGGCGGTCGCCGACGCCCAGGCGCGCCAGGTAGCTGGACGCGACGCCGAGGTGGCGGGCGCCGGGCGCGCCGCCCAGAGCCGGCTGGTCGAGGACGGCGTAGGTGAGGGAGGCGTGCGCGGGGTCCTGCAGCGGCGACGACGACACGCTGTACTGCCGCACGCGCATCGGCGGCACCATCTGCAGGAACGAGTTGAGCGGCAGCGTGACGCTGGGGTAGCGCTCGAGCAGGTCCAGCACGCTGACGCGCTTGGCCGAGATCTCGGCGCTGAAGGCGGCGTCGTCGCTGCTGTACCGCGCGAGCTCCTTCTTCGTTGCTTCGTCTTGCGTCGCCTCGGCCAGCGTTGCTACGTTGCGCCTGCTGGCCGGCTGCGCCAGCTCCACGTACGCGCCGAACAGGTCTGCGGCTGAGATGGGGTTGTCCGTCGGCAGCGTCGTGGGCGACGACGCCGACACCGTCAGCATGCTGTCCCACGCCAGCCCGAAGTAGCGCATGACGCGCGCGACTGTCTCCTTCGGGTTCAGCGGCAGCACCGCCAGGTAGTCGCCGACCGAGTACTCCGTGTCCGACGGCAGCTGGATCTCAATATGCCGCTTCTCGGGGACACCCGGCGCGGTGAGGGTGCGCGCCGCCACGACACGCGCCTCCTTGACCTCCTGGCGCAGCGTCGACGGGCGCGGGCTCGAGACCTGCACCTCAAACTGGTCGAGGGCGCCGCCGGCCGCGGCCGAGCTGGCCTGGCTGCCATACTGGGCCTTCATGGCGGGCCAGAAGATCTCGTCCTCCCAGCGCTCAAAGTCAGTGAACATATCGCCGGCGGCGGCGTCGGCGGTGCCCAGTGGCGCGATGCGGTGACCACCGCGCTGCTCGAGTAGCGTGTCGACATGCTTGGGGATGCGGTGGAACGTCTGCGCCCAGTCGTGGTGCCCGCAGCCAAACACGGCGTAGTTGACCTTGTCCATCTCGTTGCCCTCCAGACTTTCCAGCCACGAGACAAAGTGGCCGGCGTTGTCGGGCGGCTGACCCTCGAACGACGCCGTGACAATGGCGACGGGGTGATCCGTCGGCACGGAGGCCTTGAGCGCGTCGAGCGCGTCGACCGTCTTGACCGAGAAGCCGTACGTGCCCGCGTTGCCGGCCAGTCGACGCGCCAGCGCCTCGCATGTGCCCGTGTTGGAGCCGTAGAAGACCGACAGCGGGACACCGCCCTGTATCGTGGCACCGCCCTTGCTGTCAGTGGTCTTGCGCCCGTTGTCCTTGGGTTCCGTGATGCTCGTCGACGTGAGCTGGTGCTCCAGCGATGTGGGACTGCGGCCATTGCGGAGCGTGGCGCGCATGCGGAAGCCCTTGGGCTTGATGGTGAGGGTCTGCTTGAACTTGAGCTGGTACGAGGGGTCTTCGGCGACGAAGTTGAAGTTCTGGAGAAGTATTGCCGTGACCTGGTCATGTCAGCTTCCACGGCACGGAATAAAGTGAGTGAATTGAAGCTTACCAGGAGCGCCTCCTGCCACGCGAACGGCCTGCCGATGCAGCCACGCATGCCGTTTCCAAACGGCTTCCAGCAGTTGGGGAACTCCTTGTTGATCCTGTCAAAGTTCTCGTCGAGCATCCTCTCCGGGCGCCACGCGTCCGCATCCTCGCCGTACACCACCGGGTCCCGGTGGATCTTAGGGAGCAGAGCGACAACAGCCTCGTCCTTCTGGACGTGGAACTTGCCGCCGAGAACCTCATCTTTCAGGGGCGCCATGGCAATGGCCGGGGCTGTCGGGGTCAGACGCAGCGTCTCGCGCAGCACGGCGTTCAGGTACGGGAGCTTCGACAGGTGGTCGATGGTGATGGGGCCGTTGCCAATGACCTTGTCCACCTCTTCTTGAGCTTTCTGGTAGGCCTGCGGGTTCTTGATCAAGTAGTAAAAGGCAAATGAGAGAAGGCCAGAGGTGGTTTCGTGGCCGGCGATCAGGAACGTAATCATGTTGTCCATGATGCTCTGGTCACTGAGACCCTCGCCAGTCTTGGGGTCTCTGCCATCAATCATAGCGTTCAGAAGATCCTTCTTGTCGACAGGGTTCGCCCTCCGTGTCTTAATGACATCGTATGCCGTCTTCTGGAGCAGTGCAATGTCGGCCTCGTATTTGTACTGCGCCTGCCTGTAGAAAGCCTGGGTGATGGCAGGCCTGCGCGCGCGATTGCCAGACTCGACGAGGAAGCCGGCCATTGCCTCAATGAATGGGTGCATCTGCTGGTAGTAGTAGGAGTTGAAGCGGTAGTCCATGGCGCACAGAGCGAGTGTGTCGAGCGTCAGGCGGGTAAAGTCGTCGACGACCTCGATGTTGTGGGCGGGGCCATGCCTGGCCCACTTGAGAACCAGCTGGCTTGCAATGTCGTGCATCTCGTCGAACATGCCGCGGATGGAGAGGGGCCCGAAGGCGGGGATGAGCACGCGGTGGGCGATTCCCCAATTGCGCTCCTGCGGGCCGTATGCTGTGAAGAGACCGTCGTGCACGCCATTGCGCACCTCCTCCAGCCCGGCCACGACCTTTTTCATGAACCGCGACTCATCGCACACCTCGTTCATCAGCGCCTGGCTGCCAATGACGACGCGTGGTTGCCCGGCGATGACGAATCTGTAGATGGTGCCTGGAGGACGGTGTCAGGCTTGTGCCGGATTAGGTAGGTGTAGGCGTATAACATACCGTACGTGTCTGCCATGCGCATGAGCGAGCCGAGGGGGAACTCGGGGTCCATGTCTGCAATGTTGCCAAAGAAGGGCAAGCCTGGCGGCTGCGGAATAGGGACATCCTCTTTGTTCTCTTGGTCCGCCATGTTTGTGTTTTGGCGTACAGCGGGGTCTACTAGAGCAAAGTGAGAGAGCATTCTGGCAGATGTAGCAGGGTATATAAGTAAGACTGCGGATGAGGGGTCATGCAGGAAAGGACAGGTGATATGCAGGAAAGAAGCAAAGGAAAGACAGTTGCACCGTGAACCGTACACGCGGGATTTGTTTGGACAGCCTCGGGGTTGACGTTGCAATCGAAGATGGCGTACGGCCGCTACAGCGATTGACACTAGGTCCACCCAGAGTACGCCAGCTGCAATCGGGATTCCCGTATGACGCACCCCGGCCCGCGACAACGAAATCTCAACACATTTACGAGCTTGGCGCTAGCACCATCACATGCGGCTATGCGGCTTTGCATCTTCTCGGAGCATCACCGTGCCTGTGCAGTCGTTGACCTGCGCTGCTCGAACCGAGGCTGTCTAATCCCTCGTGCTGATTGGCCCGCTGCTACTTTCGGGCGTAAAAGACAACGCGGAGCAGCATGACTCGCCCGTCTAGAAGCTCCCCGCGAGCAATAGGAGGAGGACCTGCCGTTTGAGAATTATACCAGGGCCGCGCCAGGAACCTAGGTAGGAAGTAAAGGCTGCCAGCCCCTATGCGGCTTGACTATTGCCCCGACTCTGGACGATAGAGCTGCTGTAAAAGCCGCCGTCCTCCCAGTAACTACGAATAGCAAACGCAATCTAATCTTGGATCTCCCTCTAGTTGGCAATTACCACACCTTACCCCAACCTCACGCCTTGCGCCATTGCCTCGACCCTCACCCGACCCT
The DNA here is from genome assembly GCF_010093885.1 of Aplosporella prunicola CBS 121167. Classification (NCBI taxonomy): domain Eukaryota; kingdom Fungi; phylum Ascomycota; class Dothideomycetes; order Botryosphaeriales; family Aplosporellaceae; genus Aplosporella; species Aplosporella prunicola. The sequence goes on along the minus strand of NW_022983532.1, from coordinate 1,148,016 downwards.
CCATCCCCTCCACCCACGTCCCCACCATTTTAGTCCCCGCTACCCACTCCACCTCCCTGATCGTCTTCGCCTCCTGCTTGCCGCTATTTTCTTCTTCCGAATCGCTGTCCCACTCCCCAATCTCCTCCGTCCCACGTTCAAATATCTCCTCCACCGGAATCCAGTCCCCCGTCTCCCACAAAAGACGCAGTTCCAGTGGTGGCAGTCCAAATCTCTTCCCCACAACGCCCAATGCGCTGTAGATCGTGAAGCTGCGAGGCAGCTCCACGCTAAACTCAGTCTCTACCTCTGCGCTGAGACGTGTCTTGACAGACTCCCCGGCGTAGAACGTGAACCGAATCAACCTTGCTGCCAGAGAGTTCGGATGAATCAACGCTGCACCCCCCTCTGCGCGCTTCACAACGGGGTCTCCGTACTCGGCGCATAGCTCTCCGTACCGGCGATGGCTTGCGATAATGTCTTTTTCTTTGCTCTCGGGGTTTGATGATAACTCGGCCGCAATCTGTGAGAGGTACCACGTTTCGGCATTCAGCCTTTCTTTTTCAACAATGGCGCTGTAATTCAGGCTCTTAAGGTTGCCAAGACGCGCGATTGTGAGCATGTATCCGTCATCTGCCGTGAGAGACCTGCCGTCGACAGTGCGAAGGTCTTTGTACAAGGGGTTTTCCGAAAAGCGTACGGCGGTCAAACCGGGGAAGGCGCTGGGGATGGCATCAATAAAGGCCCAGTCGGACACTGCATTATATGATAAGTCGACTTCGAATAGACTCGAAGAAAACACCGGAGACTCGTTGGAAGTCTCAGTATCATTGACCACTGAAATTTTATTGTTCTTGAGACGCAGAACTTTGAGGTTTGGCAACTTCGTCAAAGGGGCCAGATCGCTCAATGCCTGGAACCCGTTCTTTTCAAGGATGAGTTCGGTGATACTGCTCGGCAAGAAAGCGTCGGATAGTTTGCTGAAGGCATTGTTGGAAGCGTTTAGCGATGTCAGGCTTGGGAACCTAGAGGTAATTGCGACCACTTCTTCCCAGCTGAGGAGAGTATCCTCGAGGCCAAGAGTTGTAACTTTGGAAAAAGCTGAGGAGAGATTCGCGTCCAGTTGGATGCTTCTTAGTCTGGTGCCATCTACTCGAAGATTCTTGAGACTTTCAAGTTGAATGCAGATAGAGGCAACTTCTCGCCACTCTTCGAGCAGATTCCGGCTAAGGTCGAGCTCGTAGATTTTGGGGGAAGTATCCTTGACGTCCGTCAAGTGTTCAGATGCAAGTTCGCCATCTGGCAACTGGAGCGCAGGCAAAGGACGAGCCATCAACATACCGTCGAGGATGACGATTCGCAGCTCTTTCAGGTCGGCAAGGCGTTTTCGGATCTTGTCGAAGCCGACTTCTTCAGCAACCTTGCCGTTGAACATGATGGCCTTTCCGCGCGAATCAACGGGAACATGGTCGGGAGCCTTTCCAATGATTTGGACGGAAAGACCGGGAATGACGACGTCTTCGTCGAGTTGCTCAGAGGCATATTTCTTGTGCAGAGCCTCGACGAAGGAATTTGGGGGATCAGACGGCCGGGTGGGGCGGACAAAAGAGCCGGCCGTGGGATGCTGCTTTCTGGCACCTACGTGAGCGGGCTTGTCAGAAAAGCAACACGCAGACTCGCAACGACATACACTCGAAATATCTCACGCCGCCATGCGAACCGTCGTGCTTGCCGCGGGCGGGGTCGTCCCACTCGACGCCTAGCCAGTCGCCCTTGGTGCCCTGGACGGGGCCGACATAGCGGACGGTGCACAGGTCGGTTTGATAAGACAGGCGGCGCCCCGGATAGAAGGGTGCAGCAGGCATGGCGCGGGCGCGGGTGGTGCAGTCCAGAGTGTTGGTGTTGGCGGTCGAGCTCGGACTGCTCGGGCAGGGATTCGTCATGGGCCTTGAACAACAGCAACACCGCCCAAGGAAGCTAGTTAGCTAGTTAACTACACACCTCTCGCTCCACAACCCGACCTCTCCTCTCTCCCTCACTCTCCATCGCCGCCATGTCTCTGGACCCGCCCACCTACATCCTCTCGCTGCAGAACAACATCCGCGCTCGTCCCATCTCGTGGGAAGGTGCCGTGCGCGCCAAGACCATCACCGATGCCGACCTGAAGAAGATCAAGTCGATTGACAAGGTGCGGAAAGAGCAGCGCAAGCAGACCATCGAGGCCGACGAGGCCAGCTTCGTCGCCCTGCTGCTGGGTGCCGACGATGCCCAGAACATCTTCGACGCCGCCTCCAAGGGCAAGCGCCAGGACATCATCCAGTATATGCTTGTGCTCACCGGCGATCTGGTCGATGGTGCGCTCTCCCGCCCAATTGCCCCGGCCCCACGCTGACTTTTTATCGCCCAAGACATCCCCTCCTTCACCAAGGCCTTGACCAAGCACCCCCGCCCGTTCGCGCCCCTCCTGCCCCTCCTCAAGCAGTCGACCAACCCCGAGGATCCCATACCCCTCCTCACCTCCGCCGTCCTGTCGAGCCTGATCTCGGAAGCCCTCACCTCGCAGCCCAAGCAGTCCCCCCAGATCGACGAGGCCCTGCCCCAGCTGTACGCTTACCTGTCGACGCTGGCCAAGAGCTCCGACAACGGCCTGCAAGACATTGCGGTGCAAGAATACTCGGCACTGCTGCGGACGTCCAAGTCCAGGTCCCTCTTCTGGAAGCAGAGGAAGGAGACGGTGGACCCGCTGATGGAGATTTTGAAGACGGCCGCAGGCAATGGCAAGGACTCTGACTCGACTCTGTACAGTGGAAGCGGCAGCATTCGCAGCAACGCCGATGTTGGGCTCAGCGGAGGTGTGGGCTTGCAGCTGCTGTACCACGTCCTGCTCGTGATATGGCAGTTGAGCTTTGAGGGCAAGCTGGTGGGCGAAGGTCTCGACGAGTAAGCTCAGCGCACGCCACCAATCACGTTCACGAGCACAGGCACTAATCACGCACACAGCGAACACGACATCATCACTCTCTACTCTGCGCTGCTGCGGGCCTCTCCCAAGGAGAAGACGACGCGTCTACTGCTGTCGACGCTGCGCAACCTGCTGGACGCGAACCCCAGCACGCTGCTGCCGGCGGCGACGCTGGCCAAGCTGCCAGCGCTGCTGCAGTCGCTGCAGTCGCGGCACCTGACGGACGAGGACCTGCTCGAGGACCTCACCTCGCTCAAGGATCTCATGGAAGACTACACCAAGACGCAGACGACGTTCGACCAGTACGCGGCGGAGCTGCACGCGGGGCACCTGCGCTGGTCGCCACCTCACCGCAACCCGGCCTTCTGGCGGGAGAACGCGCGCCGCATCATCGAGGACGAGCAGGGCGCGCTGCCCAAGACGCTGGCGTCCATCCTGGCCAAGCCCTGGGACACGGACAAGCAGGTCCTCGCCATTGGCTGCAACGACGTCGCGTGCCTCGTCAAGGAGTGCCCGGAGAAGCGCGGCGCGCTGGAGCGCATGGGCCTCAAGGCCCGCGTTATGGAGCTTATGGCGGACAAGGACGAGACGGTCCGGTGGGAGAGTCTGCGCGCCGTGGGCGAGTGGCTGCGGTATAGCTTTGAGTAGGGCGCGTGGGGGAAGAAGAAGCGTGTGTGCGTGTTGAAAGGCGACGGTTCTTGTTCTTTTGGTACAGGCTGGAGCGGGTGGAGGGGGAGCGACGCGAAGGAGGTTGAGGAGGCTGCACGCACGCAAGCAAGGCGAGCAAGTGCGCACGCCGTCAGTCGGCCAGTCGGCCACTCCGGCCGTTGCTGCTGCTGCACTCGACGAGCGGAGCTGAGCTAAGCTACGCTAGGCTGGACACGCTACCTAGCTCGGCCGCATGATGGGCGGCGCGCAGTGCTGCTGTAGCACCGTGGCTCCTAGACATGTTTTGGGCCTTCATTGCGTGTTTATTACGGACAGAGAGAGGGGGTTGTATGCTGGATGTGCGTGTGCGTGTGCGGGTAGCTGACGACCTTAGTACCTTACCTTACTGTAGAAACGATGACGATATGTTTTCTTTTTCTTTGAAAATGCATGGTTTTTTGTTTATTTCTTTCTTTTTTCCTCTTTTTTCTTTTGGTTGGTTTGGTTTGGATCCATTGGTGAGGTGAGGTTTGGTGAAGTTTCTTCTTTTGGGGGGCTGGGTGCTGCGTTGCGCTGGGTAGGAGCTGTGCGGGCGAGTGGATCTGCCCTTCTACCTACTGTAGGTGCGTGTATACCGTGGTAGGTACATATACATGTGGCTCGGCTCTTGGAGACGTATGGGCTGTGTCCTTGTAGGTGTGTAGGTTGGTATGTACTTCTCTCTCCTCTGCTCCTCTCCTTCACCCACTTTCCCTCTCCTCTCCTTTTCCTCCATTTCCCTCCCTCGCTTCCCTTCCCTTGCTTTCCTGCAGGTTCCGCTTTGCATTGACTGCCTAACTCGTCTGCAGAGTCTTGGCCTTTCCTTTCCTTTCCTTTTCTTTTTCTTTTTCCTATCTTCTTTTCCCTATTTTCTTATGCTTATGCATCTTCTACTGAAATGGTCGACAGCCAGAAACCGCGCACTAGGTTTGTGCTCACCTGGTTGTGTGTGGGTGTGCTGTGTGTGCGCGTACTGATGTGCCATGTGTGTACTTACTGTACACTGTGCGCAGTACCCACGCAGTAGGCAGTGTACAAGCTCGCCTGCCCGCCCGCCAATGAGACATCGCATGCGGCTGAGAAGGGCTCGGACGCGTTCTACGCGAGTGTGCGCGTGCGCGGCTGCTTACGCAGAGTACCTAGTAGGTATGTAGGTATTTCGAATGCGCGATCGTCGTCGTGGTGGTTGCTGCGCGTGCACGCCAGCCAGTGCAGTTGGGCATAGGGTGTGGAGTGTGGGGTGCGGGGAGCCGCGTCGGCTGCTGTTGCTGTTGCTGTGGGAGGAGATATGTAGATGGATGCATGGGCAGACGAGCAGCGCGATTCGCCCTGCCCTGCCTTTACGGATTGGTTTGGATTTGGACTTGGACTTGGGATTGGATTCCGATTGCGCACACGCACGACACGCCGCGGCACGGCAGAAGCAAGCAACGGAGCGAGCTTGCGCGCCTCACTACTAGGTAGGTATGTATTCCGCAGTCAGTCCTCACGCGCGACCTAACATGGGCACGAGCACCAGCACCAGCGCACGCGATACACGCAGTACGAGTGCGTACGGCGTGCGTGCGCACCACGCACGCGTACGGAGTGAGTACCTTCGTCGTCCTGATCTGACCCGACCCTGGCAGGGCATGGCAGGGCAGGGCATGGCAGGGCAAGGCAAGGCATGCTGCACTGCCTAGCGTCGCGTTGCACGGCGACGCCAGATGACCGCGCACTGCAGGATCTCGGGGGCGGCTCCGCTCCGGATCGAGGACGTCACCTTTGCGTGGGTTTGGTTTGGCTCTGGGACTGCGGAGGTAGGTAGGACCTAGGGAGGTGTGTGTGGGGTTGGGGGTGGGGAGCACGTGCGTGGGCGTCATGGCTGTACATATGGACGTATGGATGGATGGGTGGGGGTGTGTATGTATGTATGTATGTATGTACGCACATGGGTGCCTTACCTAGAGTGAAGATATCAGGAACGCGTGATCGCAGGCGCGGTAGGTAGGTAGGTAGGGACTAGGTAGGTACCTAGGGAGATAGGCAGGTAAGCAACCCGGGCAGCTACTCACTTACTCGCTTGCTCATCCTACTCCCAGCCCAGCCCACTCAACACAAGGACCTACAGTAACGGAGTCCCCAATCCGCGCAAAAAGCATGCTCACACACGCGCCCGTCTATCCGTCAGCCACAACATAACCCTCGAGCAATCACCCCCCAGCAACCAGCCATGCCCACGATAAACGGCTTACAGAGCAGCGCCACTTGCAAGGATGCTCAACGACGGCACGAGAGCAAGGCATTGCTTGCTTGCTTGCGTGGGTCTAACTTTGCTTTTTCTCGTTTTTTTTTTTTTTTTTTGCTTTTTGGTTTATTTAGGCTTTTTTCTGCTGCTGCTTGCGTGCTCGGCCACGGGTGGTGATCACTTGCCAGGTCCTAAACGATACCTAGCGTTATCGGCAAGACAGGGCAGGGCCAAGCTCGTAAGCTCGTAAGGCGCGATACAGTAACCCTGGCATGCGACGAATGGTTGGCAGGTAACTATCGGCAGCTTTTCCCCAGCCTGAGGCTTCAGACCTGCCCACTTACACACGGGGTTGCAGGAGTTAGCAACGGGCCCATGGCCAGCTGACTGATCACTCTCCCTCTCTCTCTCTCTCTCGCCGAACGGCCCGCCATCATTCATTCATTCCCAAACCGAGCACGCGCGCCCCAAACACGAGCCTCGCCAGCCGAAACGGGAACGGGACGGGCGCCAGCGCGCCGGGCCCGCTCCATACTTCCATGCTACATGCTACAAGGATATGGATACGGATATATGACACCTACCTAATGGCCATCTTATCGCGCGCGCGCACCAAGGCTGATTACCCGCCCGGCTTCACTTAGGAAGCGAAGCTCCCGCGGCAACCCGTTGCCCGGCAAGGCGCGCGGCTACAGCGTGCAGAAAGTCTGATGCGTGAGTGAGTGTGGGTGGATGGCGTGCATGGATTGGATGGATGGATACCTAGCTAGGCATGGATGCGGCGAGCAGGGCCGTGACTGGACGGGCTGGAATGATGAGCAGGAATGCGTTCGCAGCTGGCTTAGTACATCCATCATACCCCAGCTTACTACACGACGAACGGAGTGCATGACAGACTAGGTAGACGACGCTGATGTCGGCGTCTAGAACACTCGCGATCATCTACCTAGGTATGGTAGGCATGGTATGTACAGTCGGCTACACAAATGGAAGGGCCATCCCGGTCCCTGCTCGCTCTGAGTCAACTACCCTGCTGCGAAGAAGCACCCATTCAGCGATCAATTCAACACCAGGATATTCAAGAAATTCGAATCTATGCAACAGATACTAGAGAATCTAGCAGCGACACTTTTAGTACCGAGTTGATCCTCCCTTCGCCTTAATTACCGCTCTATAGCGGTCCTACTAGTTTAAAATATATCTCTTCTAGTCTACAGGAGTTAACCTATCCTACTCGTCCTTCAGCACTGTCTCTATCTCCTAGATTAAATTTATTTATTATCTATGCTAGTAAATACAAGCCTTAATAATTCGTTATATGTTCTTAATTAGATTTAGGTTAGGTAACTATACTAGCTAGTCAAGTATCTATATAAAAAGAGCTAAGTAGAAAGCTATAGATATCTTAGATGTATAATATCTCGTACCGTCCTCCTATTAGATAGTATCTCTATAAAGATTAGTAATTTTTCTATAAAAAGAGAAGATAGGACTATTTAGAATATCTCTATAGTAGAGAGTCGAATTTATACATTTTCCCTTTATAAGAATTACTATATTACCTTTCTCTCTAAGTAAAATTACCGCCTAGATACTAATAGAGAACCTACTAGACTTAAAGGTTAGCTTAAGAAAGTAACTCTTATAGGCCTAGCCTTTTTAGTAGTAGATATAGTTATAAATTATATTTAGACTAATCTCGAAGGTTAACTCGTTAGAAAAGTAAATTAGATAAAGATCTTTCTCTTTTAGATTTATCTATTTTTATACGAAATAAAGCTATACCTCCTTATATTTTAGAATTAAATAGGGTTTCTTATATAGCCTAAAAGCGTAGACCTTATACTTAGTAATTATTTTTATACTATATTAATATAAATACGAGACCTAATATTACTAGGCATTACTAGGTATGTAATTAATTTAAATAGATTATTAGTAATAATTTAAATAAAACGTCGCTTAGCTCGCTCGTCTAGCTTCGTAGGTTACCTAGGATACTTTTACTTAGTAATAGTAGTCTAATTATTATTCCTATACTTACGAAGGATCGTGTTTAGCGACGACTTTAGGATACCGAATTCTACTCGAATTTTTTAGGTGGAGACTCCGTGCTTGAATAACAGCCACATGGCCTGAATTTCATGCTCAGGCCATTCTTGCCTGTCTGTTTTGTAAACCCGACCCATTTTTTGTGTCTGAAGGAGAAGGTGGTGGAGAAATCGCCGGTTGAAATAGCTGCAGTGGGTGCTGACCCCGGTCGCTCGCTTGCCCCGGCTCTTCAATTTGTGTAGCCGACTGTACAAGGCAGGGGCCCTCCCTAGACGACGGACTCAGCCGAGGAGGATCTCCATCCATCGCCTCCTCCACCACCGGCACCATCCATCCCTGCTTGTCTCCACCTTCTTCATCGCCGCTAATCCACGCCTTGTCATTGGGCCCTCGGCTACATATTGTACGCTCGCGTCTCCGTCCATGGAAACAAGATTTACTTGATTGCTTGAACGATCAATTGACTTGACTGACTGACTTGATTGACGACACGGGAGTTGAACAAACGAACGAACGAATGCCCACGCCAAAGCCAACCCCGATTCCAGAACACTTGCACCGCACGCACGCACGCATGCAGGGCCCTCCCAATCCAATCCATCCACCTCCTCTCTTTCTCCCGGCCACTTGCCCTGACGCCAAACCCCCAGCACACGCAGCCAACCACGCCCCGCAAACCCCACGTTTGCACGCACGCACGCGCACACTCCCGCATGCATGCATGCCTGCCTGCCTGCCTGCATAGCATACCATCCAATCTAGCTACGCAGCAGCACACGCGCACGCACGCACGCAGCTGCATGTGAACGCGAGTATGAGCAGAACGAATAGGTACGCAAGCAGGGCGACCACGTTCCCATCCACACCCACATCCGCCGCTCGCGCACGCACACACGCACGCAAGCAAGCAAGCAAGCACGCGCCGTCCCGCCCCGCTCCAGCCCGGCAGGGCACGGCGAGGCTGCGGCCGCGGCCGTGGTGGCTTAGCGTGTGTGTGTGTGTGTGTGTGTGTGTGTGAGCCGTGCCGTGTCTGGGTAGGTGGGTAGGTTGGTTGGTTGGTTGGTAGGTTGGTAGGTGAGAGAGAGGGAAATTGATGGGTGGATGGGTTAATGGGCGTGAGAGGTTGGTTGTTGGCTGTTGTTGTTGTGCCTGTGGCAGTAGCAGTAGCAGTGACGACGATACAAAACGATGAATGAATGAATGAATGAATGAATGAATGAATGAATAGACCAGGTAGGACACAGCGCCAACGACAACGACAGCGACGTTGCTGATACCTAGGTACTGTATCCTGTCACAGCGTCGTTATCCGCACCGAGGAGGCCAGATGGACGAAATGGAGTGCCTGCGTGGCTGTATCCAGGTACCTCCTACCTACCTAGGTACGACCGTTATCCCGTCCCGCCCCGTCCGGTTCGTAAATACGTACCTAATGCCTGCCCTCGTGTCCGCCACCACGCAAGCGACCAGCCGTCTGCCGTGCCTACCGTGCCTACCCACCTAGGCACCAACTCCACGCGGAGACGCCATCGTGGCTGGCTGGGGTTCCAAACATGGAAAGACGGATCTGAGCAGCGACTCCGGGTAGAGAGTGCAAGGAGGCGTCGGAAGGAGCAAGCAAGAAAAGAGTCCGGAACCAGAACCGTTACCAGAAACTTGTATAGGGAAGAAAGAAAGAAAGATATCGGTCAAGGATACGAGATGAGATGAAATGGAATAAAACCAAGAAAATTAAACCCCCAATCGAATGCATCACGACAGAGAAAGAGAGAGAAAGAGAGAGAAAGAGAGAGAAAGAGAGAATAGAACAGAGACCACCAAATCACCACCTAGCATCATTGCCCGTGAGAGAAGCCGTCTATTGCTTTGCTTGCTTGCTTTGCTTTGCTTGCTGCCAGTGTCTTCGTCCCCCTCAAATGGCCGATTTGCCGCATACCATCCCATACCATCCCACCACACAGCCGCCGCCCGTCTTCCGTTCAGTCCGACAAAACAGTCACCACAACCACCAGCAGTGCGCCACCGTATAACCCCGCCGCCAAACCAGAGCGCCCGAGCCTGAACGAGAAACCAGATAAGATTAAGATAGACCGACAAACAAACCTACGCGAGCAGAAACATGGGGAAGAAGTGCTGGGGAAAGGGTAGAGCTGCTTGGGAAGGGCACGAAGGGGGATTAAGATGAGAGTGAGGGTGAGCAGCAACATGGGGGATGGTGCTTATTATTAGGTGAAGAGGGGATGATGGGGGAACGGAAGGGGGTTTCATATGAGGTCCTGACAAAAGACAATGATGCAGTGCAGTGCAACGCAGTGCAGTACAGTACAAATGCGGATGGGGCCTGGGTGCATAATGGTCAACCTAGTCAAATCAGAACAAGCCCGCCCTTGTCTCCTTTGCGTGTTTTCGCCCTGTCTTTCGCAATGCGCGTTCGATGATGCCGGATGCGTGCGAGCGAATGTGTGGAAAGTGCGGAAGTGAGTAAAAAGTGGTGGAAACGTCGACGGCACCAGCGTGTTTCCTCAAAGACCACGCCGCCCGGGAATATTAAGGTCGAATTGTAAAAAAGGGAAGGAAAAAGTAGTGTACCGAGAAGTAGAGGAAAAAGAAAAAGGAAAGAGGAAGAGGTGGAAGAAAGAGAAGAATGTGTTGTTCTTTCTGTCCTGCGAAAGGGGGAATGGAAGGTGTGGAAACGCAGCAATGCGAACCTCCAAGCTCTCTCTGTGCTCAGTGTAGTATACAGGGTATGGGAAGGTAGGACAAGGGCAGAGGGGCGAAAGCCATAGGAAGAAGAGAATGCCAACATGCCCAGAAATTCGCCTCCCCGTGCTCCTCCGCAATAAAGAAAAAAAAAAAAAAAACGCCATGTGTTATCCCCATCAGGCCCAACCGTGAGTTACCGAATCCGTCACAACGTACTGCGTGCAAAAACATCAGGAAGCGAACTGCCGGGATATAATGCGAAGTCGCATAAAATCCAAGAAAAGTGACCGAAAGCGCGAGAGAATGTATTCGGCAAATGCGGATGCGCGCGTCTAAGAGCCTCGCTGTTTTTAGAAGCCTTGCCAGTTTTGCTGCGGCGTCTGCGCAGGGGCCCCAGGGGCCCAGCCCTGCATGCCAGGCTGCTGCGCCGCCGTGCTCTGGTGCATAAAGTGTTGGGGGCTTGGACTATGCTGGTATGGGTTGCCTGTCAGGTTCCTGTAGGCAGCAGGATTCATGCCACCCATAGTCGAGAAACCCATGGGTGTACCGTGCATGGACCCGCTGCTCTGGGAATGATGCAGCTGAGGCGGCGCGTGCAACGGCGATTGTTGCGGAGCTGGCGACTGTTGATGGCCGAATTGCTGCATGCTGTGGTGCGTTTGCGACAGCGGTGACGGTTGCGGCTGCGACGGAGGCCACATTTGGCTCTGTGGATAACCGTACGGAGTCGCCTGGCTCGGACCACCCATGCCCAAGCTTGGTGAACGGCCGTGCATTTGGGGCGGTTGTGGCATTGGACGCATGGGCGTCTGCACAAGAGGGTTCGTCGCGTGCGAAGATTGCGAATACGACTGAGGCGTCATCATCGAGGCCGGTCCGGGTTGCGATGGAAGGCTGTGTGACGGGCCGCCCATGAGGGGCGGGTTGGATTTCGGTCTTGGAGACTGGATGCCTGGCTGGACATTCGGAACGTCGCCTTCTACCGTAGCCTGGCGCGGCTGTGCCACAACTGGCTCGTGCGGGCGCTTCCAATAATCGTCTATGTAATTGCTTCGGATCGTCCGTTGCTGCCCCAGGTTCTTGTTGAATTCGGCGGCGTGCGCAGCCTGATTTAAAATTTCGGCGGCTGTGCTTGGTTGCATGCGCTCCGAGTATGGCGGCCCGGAAATCTCGTGCCTGGGGCGCTGCACGTTGCCGTAATCCCTCGCGCGCAGCTCATCCACCGGAGCCAGGTTTATCATGGGCAAAGGCGCCAAAGTCGCAGGATTGACGCCGGGAGGCACGTCCATGGCTCCGGGCCCGTTGCTGTAGATGATCTCGCCGTGGGGCAGCGAGGTCAAGGCATGCGCGCTGCTTGCCTCAGCCGCGGCGGCCTCCCTCTGCTTCGCGGCTCCCGGTCTCTTCTCTCCAGCGGCGTCCTCTTCGGTGAAACCCTGCTTGATTGCCTTGCTTTCCCAATAGTCGTCGCGAACGCGCCTTCCGTTGACAATCAGCCGGCTTCCAAACTGGCGGAACATGGACCTCGCGGTGACAATGGCGATTTGTCGCGAGCGATAAGAATACGGCAGTATCTCTTGGTGAATCAGGTCATCTTTCTCGGCCTGAGTTGCGATGATTTTGTAGAGCGATCTGTTCTTGTTGAAGAGCAGGTAGGAATCGCGGTAGCCCAAGACGCGCGCGCACTCTGTTGCAAGCATAAAAAGCTTGTCTCCTCTGTTTGGCACGAAGAACGTTCGACAGCGGTATTCCCTTCCGTCCAGCGGGTGTCCGGACGGTGTGACTTTCTTTTCGCCGGCTTCGTCGAATTCACGTGGTATGTACTCGTCTCCCTCGGTGTTCAGCTGATCCGTCGTGTGGTCGCGCACAGTCGGCAATGCTTTCAACACGGTGCCCTTGGTCGGTGTGGTCTTTGGGGGCGACGACTGAGTTGGCGACGCCTGCGGCAGGGATTGCGCCTTTAGTTGCGGTGTCTGCACTGGTCCGGGCGCGGGTTGGGTCGACTGAGGGCTCTCCGAGACTCTGGACTTGGGCGGGCGACCGCGCTTTCGCGGCTTGTCATCTGGACGGGCGAGAGACAAGTGTTAGCATAACGGAGAGCACATGGCGGCTCGAGCGCGACCAGCTTGACAGAGATTGGACGCACCGTCGTCGGGTCTCTCGGGCGAGAAGACGTCTTCGGTGGGCGAGCGACTCCGCTTGATGCCGCGCGGGCTCTGCTGGGAAGCGGCGCTGGAGGCGGAAGCTGACAGGACTGGCGTGGGACGCGACGCGTCAGCGGACGGGCATCCAAACAATGAGTGTGGGTGTGGGTGCGGGTGCGGATGTTGGACGCGCTCGCACCAGGCCGGAGCAGTGCAGGGCGCATTACCTGACGAGTTCAGAGCTTGGGGATTGATGGTGCCTTGGCCATCCATGGCGCCGTTCAACGACGTCGACGTGGTCGAGAACATGGGAATTGGAGGGTAATGGTGGTGGTCGCGGGCGTTGGCATTCGGCGTGGATTACGAGGCGGGCGGAGGTGCTGCACGATCCCGGAGCATCGATCCACGGACCCTGAATGGGGGGTCGGCGGCGGTGTGGATGGTTGTGAGGGATGCAAGGTTCGGCGAAGGAGTTTGCGAAGGTGCCACAGTCAAGCGAAGAGCGATGATGCAACGCCGCTGCCAAGCCGACCGGGAAGCAAGAGAAGCAATCGCGCGGCGCGGAGCGGTCTCCGAGGCTGAACGCGAGCGGCGGCTTGCTCGAGCAACAAGAAGGAAAGCTTCACGAGCGGACGACGGCAAGGGCGCCGCAAGAGGGTGATAAAGCATTCCCCGAGGCGTGCCAGACAGATGACCGCAGATGAGGGGTCGAATCAGTGCATGGCCCGCGGCGTGGCGACGCGGCCCAATCACCGCCCGCCAGCCACACGAGCGCCACAGCCAGCCTGTGTCATCTGCTCGTCCTCTGCAGGGTCTCTGCGCCACTAGGCCGGGTCGACGATATCAAAAGAATGCCCTTATGGGTCAGTTGACCTCTTCCGCCCGCCCGGGTCTTCACGGAAAAGAAGAAGCACAGTACCGAAAACCCGGAATCATCCTCCCACTGCTTTCCCATCGCACAGCACAGGCGGTGTGTTTGCGTGGACGGAATGACGATATCCAGGTCACACAACCAGATTGAACCCATGCCGAATAATTCCTGCCTACGGATCTCTCGGCTCCTTCTCCGGACAGCATTCATTTGGATTATAGTCACTACAGCTACATGCGATGGTTGTTGCACTACCATCTGAAATCGCTGATTCAACACAGAATATAGACGGTAATATCGATTATACTAGATGTGCATCGTTGCTCAGCCGCGGTCACGACCCAGCCTCGCAAGATAGTGCACATTTGCACCGCAGCCGCCAACCAGCTAATCCCTAAACGGCTCTTGCCGTAGCTGTTTTAGGGGCGAACACGCTCCGCCGTCGTCGATCAAAGACCCCTCGGTCTAGAGCAGTGCCCTCGTCTCGGGTTCTTTAGATAATCAGTTGCACTACTGCCGTGGTTCGCGCCTACTAATGCCTGCATGCAGAGACGTTAGGAAATGATCGCTCAACTGCGCCCTCTCACGGCTGAGACCTGTTTGGCCAAGACGCACTTCTCCGACCAATGCCATCCACTCGATCCTGCGAAGCCATCTTCTTCATTGGCCAAGTCAATAGCCATTTCAGGAGGCAGTTGCTAAGGGATTGACGTTGTAGTCGTACGATGGATCGTCATGCATTAGGCAGAGCTGCCTACACTGCGTAGAGGCCTATCGGTAGCACGCCTGAGACCACTGAGTAGATCATGTCACTGGCAAGGGTCCATATCGACATCATCATCATCGACCATGATATCATGTACTGGGATGCGGCATCCTTGTAGAGGCATCGAGGCCTTGTAATGTACTAGGCAGGAGCCCAACATAGATCTTAGCACGGAACTTTTGTCACTGTTTAGGTGAGGTATTATCCATGCTTACAAGGAACGAATGCTGCAGCCTAAACCAATCTCCGGCCAGACCCTTCAGCGCCGACCCTATGAACACCTTCTGTTGCGAGAAGAAGCAAAAAGCATCACGACTGTTTACACCATTTAAGCCGGTCAGCAATTTCAGGTTGTTAAGAAGCTGTCCATAGGTATATTTGGCTAGGTTTTGCGTCGCTGTTTGCCCACTAGTTTTGCCGTTACAAAGGGAAACCGTTATAACGGTCAATGCTGGACTTTAACGCCTCGATCCAGCGGGATGATTTCAACGCCTCGACAAGCCATGCCATGACCTCCTTCAAAAGCACACCACAACAGAAACTCAGAATTGTGTTGCCGTCGTCTTCCTTGCCAGTCACCGCTCTCATCGTGTAGATTGGCACTTGGTCATAATTAGCAGCTTTAGCAAACACAACGAGGAGGGAATGGACGTACTGTTTTCCGTTCCATTAACATTCCGGATACCCAAAAAATGCAGGCAAGCCAGAGATGAATAACGTGAAGAAATTTTACCAGCACATCCAGGTCGTTCCAATGAAGACCTGCGATCAGGATGACAGCGCAGGAAGAGACCAATATAAACCACGTTAACATGTAGTTGATCTCTTCCCACTTAACGCCGCGTTGAACTTGTGGCATGACTCGGTATTCCGTGATGGTTTCTGTCAACGAGTCTTATGAGTACATTTTTCGGGAGTACGTGAAGAAAGACACTATTTTCTTTGTAAAGTACGTGTCTTACAGTGAGTATATTTTCGATCGGTAGAGTCGATTGAGAAAGAAGCTGTCTTCGGTAGGTAGAGTGATTATAGTGTAAGTGAATTTTTGTTCGATGGTCCACGGTGATATTTGTTGTTAGTAGGTGGTTGAGGACAGATCGAGGTTTAAGTAGGTCGTCGCAGTATACTGTGTGAGACTTGCCGTGTTCAGCAGGTCGGCATCAAGGTATAGCCAAGACAGCCTATAAAGTTTGGGCTGGTCAGCAACTTCTGACATTTAGAAAGACTTTCGTCGGTATATACGGCCAGGGTTTGCATAGCTACTTGCATGACTTCACCGTTATACCGAGAAAAATGAGAGATTAACAGTCAACGCTAATCTTAGCAATGAAAAGCTGCTGACGAGCCGAAACGTTGTGACCAGCCCCAACTGTAGCACGGATCGGGCGCGGGCGTCCATTGAAAGCTGCCGGCGTCCATGGATGTTGAAGAGCTAAGGGTCTCTGTCAATATCAATAGGCTCAAGCGCGAGATCGCGTAGACGTTTTTTGACAGTCAGAATTGGGGAACAAATCAGTCGGCTGTTGCCTATGGTGCGGTGCGAGTGGGCGGCCGCGTGGCGACTCGCTTGATAGTGACGAAGGTGCAGATCTTGTTGCCAAAGGATGTAACCGTGTTGGATTGTTTGGCCACAAAACGGCGACGAATGAAGTATTATCTGTCTCCAAACTTCTGAGAGCCTTTAAAGGTCACACTAATGCGCTCGTTGGGCGGTGAGGCTCACTTCACGACGTCGGGACGCGTGACTGGTGTGGATGTGGGTCTGGCAATCGATAATTGCGCGACGTGACGCGTTGACAAGGAGCGATTGAGGGTTGTGCGCGTAGGACGCGGGGGCGTGGTGTTTACCTTAGTTGCTGCGCAGTCGCATGGTAGGCGCACGGACCGGGCGCGGGGGTTTGCATTGTTTGTCCGTTCCCAGAAACTTTCATTTGCAGAACGTCGCCGTCGGCCAAGCAGCGCACATCACTCCAAACCAACCCCTCCGCTTTGCGCCATGACGAGTCTCAAGAGGTCCTTTGCGGCCGATGCCGCGGCGCCTAACCTTGCGAGCAAGGTCTACGTGAGGTCTACCCGGAGTGGCAAGGTGCAGAAGATAGTCAGAGAACTCTATCTTAGGCAGGACATTCCGTGTTCGTCAAGGCTGTGTTCTGCATGTCTCGATGTCGCCCCCAGAGACTACAACAACAAGGGTGCGTAGACACCCAGCACCCGTAATGCTCCATACTAAGTACCCCTAGTCGCGCCCTTTGTGCTTTCTGAACGTCCCGCGGGGACCAAGTCTTTTCCTAGCGGCCATTATCTCATCCCAGACACCAATGCCTTCCTTACTGGCATGGATCTTTTTGAGATTGAGACTGCGTTCCATGACGTCATCGTTCTGCAGACCGTCCTGGAGGAGGTTAAGAATCGCTCTCTACCGCTCTATCACCGTTTGATCAGTCTCACGAAGAACGAGGACAAGCATTTCTATGTCTTTTTCAATGACTTCAGACTGGACACTTACGTTACCCGGGGAGAGGGCGAGAGCATCAACGACCGCAATGACCGCGCTGTCAGGAAAGCCGTCCAGTGGTACGGTGAACACCTCCAGCAAGCAGTCAAGTCGCGTCGGGATGCCAAAGCTCCAGCTATCGTGATGATCAGTGATGACAGGGAAAACCTACGCAAAGCAAAGGCAGATGGCGTTCCTGCACTTTCGTGTAGGTCATTCCACCCTCTAGGCACATGTATCTAAACTGACTTTCTCATGCAGTGTCTGACTATGTATCTGGTCTGCCCAACGCAGACCAACTGTTGGATATGGTTAGCACAGGTCGCGAGCAGCGGGAAGTTAGAGCTGGCAAGGCTGAGCTTCTGTACCCTGAACATTACTCGCTCTCGAAGATGATGACCGGCGTCAAAGCTGGCACCCTCCACCAAGGCACATTCAACGTGTCCCAGTACAACTATTTGGAGGGTTCCGTGCACGTACCGGCCTTTGAGAAGTCTCTGTTGATTTTGGGAAGAGAGAACAGCAGTCGCGCCGTGTCTGGCGATGTCGTTGTTGTTGAAGTCCTGCCCAAGGACCAATGGAAAGCTCCTTCCACTAAAATCATTGAGGAGGAATCTCTGAACAAGAATGAGAATGCAGATGTGGATGAAGGAGAGGCTGTCGTCACGGAACAGGAGAGGCGGGCACTTCAAGAAGAAGTGAAGAGAGTACAGAGCAAGAGCACCGAAGGACGTCCTCAACCCACTGCACGTGTCGTTGGAATCATCAAAAGGAACTGGCGGCAGTATGTTGGACATGTCGACAAGGACTCTGTCAAGTCCAGTGCGAAGGGAAGTCGTGCGCAGCAGACCGTCTTCCTTATTCCCATGGATAAGCGCATACCGAAAATCCGAGTCAGGACGCGTCAGGCGGGTGAACTCCTTGGCAAGCGTGTCTTGGTCACGATCGACTCCTGGGATCGGGAGGCTCGATACCCGGTGGGCCACTTCGTCAGATCCCTTGGCGAATTGGAATCGAAGGGCGCTGAGACCGAGGCATTGTTGCTCGAATACGACGTACAATACCGACCATTCCCTAAGACAGTTCTTGACTGCCTACCGGCAGAAGGCCACGACTGGCGCGTCCCAGCCAGCACCGATGATCCGGGCTGGAAGGGTCGTCGCGATCTTAGAGACCTGTTGGTGTGTAGCATCGATCCTCCCGGTTGTGTGGATATCGATGACGCCCTTCACGCCCGCCTCCTGCCCAACGGAAACTACGAAGTTGGTGTTCACATTGCCGATGTCTCTCATTTTGTCAAACCAAACAACGCAATGGACAAGGAGGCCAGCATGAGGGGCACCACAGTTTACCTAGTCGACAAGCGTATCGACATGTTGCCTATGCTTCTTGGCACGGATCTCTGTTCGCTGAAGCCGTACGTTGAGCGTTACTCGTTCTCTGTCCTCTGGGAGATCACCAAGGATGCGGACATTGTCAAGGCAGACTTCACCAAGT
Source organism: Aplosporella prunicola CBS 121167 (assembly GCF_010093885.1). NCBI lineage: Eukaryota > Fungi > Ascomycota > Dothideomycetes > Botryosphaeriales > Aplosporellaceae > Aplosporella > Aplosporella prunicola. Next base: position 1,129,637 of record NW_022983532.1, on the reverse strand, counting down.
CTGTGATTCGTTCACGGGAAGCTTTCAGTTATGAACAAGCTCAGATTCGGATTGATGATAAGTCGCAACAGGATGAGCTGACGGAAGGCATGCGGACACTCTTAATGCTTTCCAAGAAGCTCCGCCAGAAGCGTTATGATGCAGGTGCTCTGAATCTGGCCAGTCCCGAAGTCAAGGTCCAGACCGAGTCTGAAACTTCTGATCCCGTCGACGTACAAACCAAGCGCCTCCTGGACACCAACTCGCTTGTAGAAGAATTCATGTTGCTCGCCAACACTAGCGTCGCTGCTAAAAATCACGAGGCCTTCCCCCAAACTGCCCTACTACGTCGCCACGCTGCACCTCCAAAGACCAACTTCGAGGGCCTGGCGAACCAGCTCAAGGTTAAGAAGGGCATGGAGCTTCGCGTCGACAGCTCAAAGGCTCTGGCCGACTCCCTGGACACTTGCGTTGACCCTGAAGAGCCCTTCTTCAACACGCTCGTCCGTATCATGGCAACTCGCTGCATGATGTCGGCCGAGTACTTCTGCTCGGGTACGCAGGCCTATCCTGAGTTCCGTCACTACGGTCTCGCGAGCGAAATCTACACGCACTTCACGAGCCCGATCCGTCGGTATGCCGATCTCGAAGCACACAGACAGCTCGCTGCGGCCATCGAGTACGAGCCACTTGACGCCTCGCTTCACAGCAAGGCGAAGCTCGAGGGCGTGTGCAAGAACATCAACGTCCGACACCGTAATGCGCAGTTTGCGGGCCGGGCCAGCATCGAGTACTATGTTGGGCAGGCACTTAAGGGGCGTGTTATTGACGAGGAGGGCTTCGTAATGCGCATCTTCTCCAACGGCTTTGTCGTCTTTGTGCCAAGATTTGGCATCGAAAGTCTGATCCGGCTGAGAGATTTGGCGACTCCTGAGCCCGAGGCTGAGTTTGACGAGGAGAACTATGTGCTCAAGACGACGGGCAGCAGGAGCGTTAAGCTCGAGCTGTTCCAGAAGGTTACAGTGCGGATCAGCGACGAGATTGAGGAGAGCACTGGCAAGCGGAAGATCAAGCTTGGCCTGGTATGATCTAGGGGGGTCAGGGATGGGTATATTCGGCAGAGGCACGTCACAACGGCGGTGGAGCACAGGGAAGGAACTAGTTAACACAAGAAATGGAACAAGCAACAAATGTGCAAAAAGAGGCGCCACGGTTCCCTCCGGCAGGCTTCAAGTGCCGTAGCTTGTACGTAGGCAAAAGGCATCCCGCCAACAGGCCACCCGTCATGTGGACGAGCCCATTGCTTGGCCCAGGGAAAAGGCGAGTCAGTTGCAGGTGTGGGCGGCGGGCAGCCGTCCAGCGTGCATCGAAGCTCCTCAGTAGTCGGGCCTGTTCACCACGCTCGCGGTACCGGCCGTCCTCGTTACGAATGAGACAGGGCAAGCGTCCACGAGACACACATACACACGCACTCATACACAGTACGCGCACACTCACTCACACTTGCCGCGCCTTCGGGTGGCTATGACGAAACGGTCGGCAGGATGCGCAGTGCTCGCGACTTGCGAGTCTGGCCCCGGGGCCGGGGGTCAGTAGGCCTAGGGCGGCCGCCCTCACGAGGCCAGATATGTCGCACACTGTTCACGCGGCAGACCAGGACCCCTTATAAAGATCACCGAGAAATTACGCTCCTGAGCGAGCGAGCGCGCGAGGCGAGGCTGGCCACGGCGGTCGTTTGTTCGCGCGCCGGCCGTTGTTTTGGGCGCGGGCGCGGACCATTACCTTTTTTTGTTTTTTTTGTTTTGCTTTCCTTCCACTCTCCTGCCGTCGCATCAGTAGCTAGTTGTACGACCGGTACGGTCGGGATGGGAAGGGAGGCTCGCCGCTCGACGGTTTTGCGGCTGCTGCGGATGTGCATGCGTTAAAGGTGCTAGGGGGAGGATCTTCCTGAGGCAGAGGCGCGATCGGCATGTCCCGCTCCGCGCATCCTGCAGCCGGCAGAAAGCTCGGCGCGGGGCTCTCTTTCCATCCCTCCCACAGACACGCGACGGGCCCACACAGCGTTCATCACTGCCCGTGAGGTTTTGAGTGTCTCGCTCGCTTCGTCTTAACCGGGCAGCATTGCAGGGCGTTTGGTTTTTGGGGCGTGTTTTGGCGAGCAAATCTCAACGGCGATCCCGAGGCTCGTTCAGTCGTTACGAGGGCGCCGTGTGCTGGGTAGATGAGGCGCAACACCGCGCAGTGTCACGGTATGTGGGGAATAGGAGTAGATACCTAGCGTAGCATGCGCGCCAAGTTGCAGCAGCGAAAACAAGGCCAGCGCCGGGCTCTGCTGCCAAGAGGGGCATTTCCGATCTAGCTGCTGCTGTGACTACTGTGATATATGTCTGTAAGTTATTATGCCAGCGCAAGAAACAGCCGACGACCTAGCCGGCAGAAACATGCACAGTCGCAGACAGAATGTAAGCCACCGGAGGAGTTCGTGGGCCGGGGCTTGGGGGCAGGCATGCGGATTTAGCGAGCAGGGGAAGAGTGTCTTTTTATGGGATGAACCAAGTATCAAGATGATGATGGTCGGCCGGAGGGCTTGACAAGAAGGGCTGATCTACACGAGAGGACGCGGAGGCCCCTGAATCGTGGATGACACTATTGATGACAGACAGGGCGAACGATGAAGAAGGTGAAAAAGACGTGGGGCCGGGGGCGGAGGAGGATCGGCCGGCAATGCGAGTGCGATTGATGAGAGGAATTGTGCTGTAACGACGGCGGGACCCCTTCGACGACGCCACACATACGGCCCCCAGAGAGGAACAGAAAAAAAAAGAAGAAGAGTGCCAATGCCGTTGGGAGTGTGCCTGGCCCCGAGCGGTGGCGCGGCTTGCTGGGCGCGCCGTGTTCCCGCGCGCGGCCAGCCACGCGTCGACGAGGCCGCCCGCCAACGACGGCTTGGCCCGAAAAAGTGCGACACAGCTACGGCGGGCTTGCCTATCGTGGAGGAGCCGTTCAGGAACGCGGCCATGTGGGGGGTCCGCTCTCTCTCTCATCTGCCCACCCACACCGCAACACTCTTGCGTTATCATGCTAGCCGCGCTTTGGGCTAATGTCCCTTCTGGATGATCGTCTGAAGTACGGCTCATCTCCCACCACCTGCTCATCTCTTCACCTGTCGTGTTGCCCTTTTCCCGTCCCTCATTATGCCCTCCTCCACGTCTTATGCAACCCTCGTGCAACACGCCCGCATGCACTCGACCGCATGACTTCCCTGTCCCTACCGTCCATTGGCCGTCATGAGATTCACCCAAACCTCGATCCTTTCACTCCACGCTTGAAGCTTCCCCCCATTGGCGCGCGAGCGGCAACACCACAGCTTATCATCGCCGACAACTGGCCCCTTGGTACCACCCTGCCTCACCGTTTCCATCGCTTTTTGGGTTATATCATACTGCCTCAATTGGCCTTCCGTTTCTTGGTCTGGAGACTCCCATCGCTCCAACCTGCCCGCTTGAAGGTCGTCGCATCATGAGCACCGACTCCGACGCTGCCTCGTCCAACCGTAACCTCGCCATCATCATTGGTTGTGCATTAGGCGGAGTAGCTGTCTGCGTCATGGTCGGCCTATCCTTGTTCTGTTGTAGGAGGAGGAGAGCCAAAGGCGCCATTCTGGGCCCCAGAGCCGTCACTCCGCTGGACGACGCCGAATTCGAGTCCTGGAGAAAGCCAAGCAAGCAGATCCAATGGCGCGAGAAGAGATACGACCTCATGCCCGAACCACCCGCCCCGGCCCTCACCCGCCTACCAAGTCGCACGCGCCGCAGCCGTCCGAACAGCCTGGAGAGCCCCATCAACAGCCCGACCCTCATGTACACCTACCGTCCCAAGCCGAGCCGGACCCCAGAACCCGGAGAACACCTCGACTTCCACGCCCGCAACAAATCCTCTCTTTCCTCGCTGCAAGAGCGCCCGCCCACGCCGTATTCTCCCACTTCGAGCAGCGACATGAGCTACCCATCAACATTAACAAAGTCGGCGTCGCCCATGTCGCCGCCACCGCCGTCGGTGACGCGCGCCTCCAAGGCCATGTCGCCCAAGAGCACGCATGTGCACTATCCGTCCATCTCCGAGGCTTCTGATTTTGACTTTGGATTCCACATGGCTGCGTACAACAAGATCTAGACAAGAAAGATCAGCATATACACCCCCACCTGTAACGGCGTCACGGTTTTTCTTGATTTCTTTTTTCTTTTTTTCTTTTTTTCTTTTTTCGTAGATATCAAACTTTATACCACGGGTTCTATGTCGGCGTCGAAGGGATATGACTAGCATTCATGGAGAGAGATGGATGGGCATGAAAGAGATTGGAGGCGGCAGTCGTCTTTTGCTCGTTCTTTTTTTTATCATTTGTTATTCCTTTTGAGGACGACGAAGAATCATGTTCATTCTGCAGATTAGCTTCTTCGCGTAGGTAGTAGTAGCAAACGAAACAGATTGAAGAGGAAAACGAAACGAAGCAAAGAAGCGTTGTTTTAAGGCGTGCGTTGTCAAGGACCCCCGCCAAGCTTCCCGCTCTCATGCCGCTGCGGAGGAGCGACACAAAACAGCTCCACCGCCGATCCACTACAACCAACCAACATCGTCGCGACAGCGGAACATCAAACGCTGATCCCCACCCTCCACCGTGGCCGGTGAATAAATAAGACCCTGCGAGGACCCTGCAAAATTACCACACGCGGGCCATAATAAAACCGTCGGCTGCCAACCATGGACGTGATCCAAGGTACGTCGATAACCCAGCAGCTCCACCGGCGACACGTCGACAGACAACAACAACAACAAGCACACACAGAAGGCTAATCCCTTTTCTCCGCGGCAAACAAAAGACTGGGCGACGCTGCTGCTCCAACACGTCGGAAGCAGTTCGCTGCAACCGTTACTCCCGCTCTACGACACGCTGCGCGTGCACGTCGTCCCGTTCGCGCAAACGCTCGTGGCCAAGCTCGCCGAGAAGCCGGACCTCGCGACGCTCGCGCTGCTGGCCATCATCCTGTGGCTCTCGCTCAAGATCCTCGGCTTCTTCTACGGCCTCGTCATGTACTGGGTGCGCATGGCTGTGCGGCTGGCGCTGCTGGCCGCCCTGCTCGCCGCGGGCACCTACGTGGCTACGCGCGGCGTCGAGGGCGCCGCCGACGACGCCAGGTATTGGGCGGGCGTGTGGACAAAGGAATATCGCCGCTATCAGGACCAGGTGGACCAGGCGCGCGAGTGGCAGTTGCAGCAGATGCAGCAGCAGCAACCTATGGCGAGGAGGTGAGGTGAATGCGCGGGAGGGGGAAAAAAGGGGACGCGTCTTTGTGGGTGTGGATGTGGATGCGAGATTGGCTTCATCAGCGCGCATTGGAAACGGCGTCGGTCTGTCGGTTGGAGTTTGGGGATTTGGGCGCGCGCTTGCGGCCCCTGCTGCGTGCTGCTTGCTGCTTGCTGCTGCCACTGCTGCTGGACAGGGAAACGGAAACCTAACAAAGAAAAACGTGGCTCTCGGCGCTTTCTCCCCGGCTGCGTTGTATGTGGTACGTACAAGTTCTGCAACCATTTGCTTTTTTTTTTTTAAAAAAAAAAAAAAAAATTTTTCATTATTATTATTATTATTATTTCTTTTTTCACGTTCATTTCTTTTCCAGTCGAGCAGACGCACTGACTGGCCCTTTCTTCGTCGTCGTTTTAGTCCTTGCCCGCAGCACGCCGCCACGCAGGCTTTGTGTGCCCTGACCTGCCTGCCGCTGTCGTCCTGCACCTCGTATTGTTTTCCCCGCGGGGGGCGGTTTCAGAAATTACATATCCATCCTTGCGCCAGCGCAGCGCCGCCGCCGCCTTGTACAGTATGTATGTGTGTGTGTGTATGTATGCGCACAGTTGCATGCATGCGCGCACGCAGACTTGTCTAGTCCAGTCTCGCCCAGCGCTGCTGCGGTCAGGAGATGTTACGGAGGGTCGCGGAGGATGGGCGTGCTGTGTATGTATGGTCGACTCTGGATTCGAGGCCTGTTGTAATGAGCTATGCCGGACATACCTACCTTCTGCAGCTGCGCCTGCGCCAGGCGGCTGCGTTCCGATTCACTCGCATTTTTTGGAGATTGAAGAGAGAAAAGCAAATGCTATACTTCCTTTGTCCCTGGGACAGGGCTAGATCATTCTACGCAAGCAGGCAGACTGCGAGCCCGGCTTAGATGGCCGGAAAGCAAAGCGTGGCCGACAAACTCACCCACCACCGACTCCCTCCCTCCCTCCCTCACTCACTCACGCGTTCACCTACTCACCTATCTACCACCCACCTTCCAAACACCCCCTCCCAAGCACCACCCTCCCCACCATCACCATCACCAGCCCACGAAGATCCCACGCCCCAATGGCTCCCCTATCTATACAGCGCGCGCGACGCGCCGCTCCCACAAGTCCAGTACCCACGCACCCCCGCATTCTCGACTTCGCTTGCTCAATGCTTGCTCGCTTGGTTCTCGCTCGCCTATCTGCGCTTCCACGCGACCCGATCGCCACCTACCCCAGCCGCCCTACCCACGTGCCTGCGCGCGGGATCTGCCCGCCCGCGCCGCGCCGTGCCGCGGAGCGGTGATCGGTGCTGCGGGGGAGGGGGATCGCCCTTGTGCTGCTGCTGCTGCTGCTGCGTATAGGCATGTGTAGGAGCTGGACGGAAGTGGAGTGGCTACTGTGAGTGCATTGTTTCTGCTGGATTTTGTGGGTGGTGTTGTTGTTGTTTTTGGAAGAGACGGAGAAGGGGGAGGAGGAGGGGTATAAGAGCATTTACACCCGGCCAGGGCAGACGACGTACCTACCTACCTACACACTGTCCTGCACGCCTCCGCGAGCGTGCAAGCGCAGTCACGCTCTCTAGGCTCTTCCTCTCCCTCTTCACCTTCTCTTAGGCAAGGTTCTTCTTCCTTCGCTGCGACAGCGCCATCCACACCACCACGCACGCACGCACGCCGACAAACCCACCCACCCAACCGTCTCGAGGCCTCGCGCCGCCAACACGACACGACCCTACCCGCCTCGTCTGGCCTAGCCTGGCTGTAGGTTCGCTGCACCCCGCCGACGCAGACCAGGACGGTGGGCCGAGACGACGGCACCGGCGCGGGACGGGACGAGGCAGCGCGCCCCGCCTGCTGCCGTGCCTGCCGTGCCTGCCGTGCTTGCCTGCGCGGTGCGGTGTGCGGTGCCAAGGGGTGTGGCAGGCGTCCGGGTCGGCGGGCGAACAAACGGCTGGGCGGGTGCGTGCGTGCGTGCGGATGCGAGGGGGGCGCGGGGGCGATGCGATCGATGTAAGGGGGTTTCCTTTTTGGCTTGAGGTTGTGCGAGGGTGGGTTGGTTGGTTGGGCCCGATGGGGTCGATGAGTCAGTGAGCACGCCAAAGGGATCGGTGATGTTGTGGATGGATGGATGTCTCTGACCCCCTTGCATGTAGGGAACATGAGTTTGGCTTTAGGGTTACTGCTGACGATCGACGGCTGCAATTGGTCTTCCTGCTCTCTCCCTGGTTAGCTGAGTCTAGTCAGGCACCCGTTTGTTCTGTCTCACTGATGTTTCGGCGGAATCGAAGACGTGGTTGAGGTTAGGGCGGTGTCGGCTTATATATGTTTGCTTTCACTTCTTCGACCAATGGTACCGTCGCGACGATCATCCAGCAGGGATTGTTTTCTTGAAACATCCTGGTGAGGAGTATGTATGTCTTTTCTAAAGTCTTGGCCCATCGTGCTTTTTCCAAGCCAGCGTGGCGCTCGCGTGGAGGAATGACGTTGGCGGCTCGACAGCCGCCTGCACCTCCCATCACCCTTCTCCGCATCAAGCCATACCGCCACGACGATCCTGGAGACCACCGCACCAGCACGCCATCGACTGCTTCCCAAGTGAAATCACACGCTTCCCCACGCCAATCTCCCATCCCGCTCTTCGCAATCTTCCTAGCACGCAGGATATTATGACTAACCGTAAGGTCGGATGCACCATGCAGTAGCCAATGCCCAACTAACCTAGATCTTCCCGAGAAGACAGCCTGCTAGAGCCATTGGAGCAGATGAACGCGTAAGAGTGTGATAACTAGCCGTTTTCCTTGCCGATGACCGTCGTTCCCACACGTCCCCACACACTACCCCGTGGGATAAGCAGCTTAAGTGCGGAGTTATGGCAACCCCCACATTTCCCTTCCAGCGTCTCTGTTTCCGTTATCAAAGGCCATTCGTTCAGCCAATTTTTTTCCGGTTCATCGTTTCCATCGTCATCAGAAACAACCCGTCTTTCGTTGCCTTGCCCCGCCAAGTATACACAAAACCACCATGTCAGACTCGACCAGCACGGAAACTGCCTCCTATCACACGCATCCCGGAAACGATGGCATCGTCGGTGACACGTACTACCCCGACGGCCACAAGCCCCAAAGCGAGCACCACGAACGCATTTCCCACGCCGCAGATGACCAGCCCGCAGCAGCACCACCAACACCACGCAGCAGCCACCGCACGCAGCAACAAGCAGCCGCAGCAGCCAAGCCCCCGAACTCCCACAGCTGGGGCCCCTACGGCGGCAATCCGCTCGCACATATCCCCTCAGACAACGACAACAGCAACTCGGCGCGCCTGCCCGCCTTCGGCGGCGAGTTCCAACCCGGGCTCTGGCGACCACAGCGCACGTTCGCGAACCCCGCGCCACTCGGCCTATCCGGCTTCGCGCTGACGACGTTCCTACTCTCACTCGTGAACCTCGGGGCGCGGGGCGTCGCGCAGCCGAACCTGATCGTGGGCCCGGCATTCGCGTACGGTGGGCTCGTGCAGCTGCTGGCGGGCATGTGGGAAATGGCCGTGGGCAACACGTTCGGCGCAACCGCGCTGGCGAGCTATGGTGGGTTTTGGATCAGTCTGGGGATTGTGTTTACGCCGGGCGGGTTTGGCGTTATTGCTGCTTATGGGGGGCAGACGGCTGAGTTTGCGAATGCTTTTGGCCTTTATCTTATGGTGCGTGCGCTTGTTTTTGTTGCTGTTTTGTTGTTGCTGTTGCTGTGCTCTGGGCGTGTGCTGATGTGCAAGCAGGGCTGGTTCATATTCACGTTCATCCTCTGGCTGTGCACGCTGCGCTCCACGCTCGCCTTCTCCTCGCTGCTCCTTACCGTCTGGATCACCTTCCTGCTGCTCGGTATCTCGTACCTGGACAACAAAGGGACGGGCGCCGCCAACGTGGCTATTACGAGGGCGGGCGGCGCGTTTGGTATCGTCGCGGCGTTTATCGCGTGGTATAATACCCTTGCGGGGCTGACGGACAGCTCGAATAGCTTCTTTGTCGTTCCTATTCTGCATTTTCCGTGGAGCGCAAAGGGGCGCGAGATGAAGGCCGAGATGAAGGGAGAGTAGCTTCACTGATGTGTAACGAACCTGTTCTTTTGAAATATCCGGGGATCGGGCGAATACTTGAACAAACATCAGTCGCTGGCACTGTGTCCTTGCTTACCATCAAACCTTTCTCCAAATCATATCTGCATCAAAGACAGAGACCCTGGTCATATGGGAACCCCTTTCCCACAAACACAACTTCCCAACTCCTATATACAACCCCTTACTATAGCTTAAATTTTTCCACCGCAATATCACTACCACCGCTCACCGACTAAACATCTGAATACGCAGCAAAAGTGTAAACGTCATGTCTTTGGGTTAGTTTTTTGGAAGACAAAAGAGGAGAGCATAATATCGTACCAGATCTAACGGTTGCTTTTGAGACTATATGTACCCACGGGCAATTCCAGAACAGTGTGATGAGTAACAATGATAGGTATACGGGGTGGTAAGAGCGAAGAGTACCTATACTCTCACAGTGATTATATTCTTCATACAAACACCAGATACCTTCTATAGACAATTTGTCCTATATAATACTTCAACAAAATATTTGCTATACAGGCTCTGTATACACATGAGCCAATACTTGCCTTATTACCGTAAAAACGAAACGAAACGAACCCAAGCAAACCCACAATCAGAGCCAAACTTTCAACAAAAAGAAAAGCAGCAACTAAAGCGTAAACACACTGAAAATAAAAATTACCCACTCACACCAAACCACACATTCCTACCTCACCGGCGTCCCCTTGCTACTTCTCGCAGCCTTCCTCAACTCCGCGCCCACATCCCATCCCTGCAAAAAGGACCCCGCATCCTCGAGCGCCTCATCCACATCCACGTCATCTAAACTAGGCCTCCGCTGCGCTGGTTCGAACAACGCCGTCGACCCACCAAACACCGAGCCCGCACGCCGCTTCTCCGAGCCCGGCGGCTCCGACTCAGGCGCCAGCGTGTACGAATTGTGCTCATACGCCGCCGCCAACGGCGTGGCGTTGCTGTCCATGGCGGTGGTAGTGGTAGTGTCTGGCGCGATGGCTGAGCTCGTTGGGGGTAGTGATTTCGAAGCCGAAGATTTCATCGCCGAGGGAAGCGAATGCGGGGTCTGTGACTGGGTGTGCTTGGATGGGAAGGGGGTGGCGAGGCTCGTGGCGCTCCAGTCAGGGGGCATCATGGTCATGCTGCCATCGGCTTCAGTGACTTGGCCTGCGCGGCCTATGCCGTGATTGTCTTTGGGATTGCCGGCAGGGGTGGTGGTTTTGCCTATGTCGTCGTCCTTTGGTTCAGGCAGTAAAATATCAGCGATGCTGACGCTTTTTCGGACCTTTCCCTTCTTCTTCACTGTACTGAACATGAACGGCGATGCTGCATTGAACAGATCTTGCGTGCTGACTGGGACATTGCCTGGTGGACCGTAGGCCGAAGGGCTCTTTCGATGGTTAAACTCCCTAAAAGGGGTAATTGTCGTAAACTGTTCTGGCTGTGATGATGGGGGTGTTGTGGTCCACTCGTCCTGTCCTTCGATACCTTTACCCATCTTCGGCTGCAGAGGGGATATGACAATGCTGGTTTCTTTGAGGGGCGAGACTAGTTCCTTTTGGAATGCTTCTTGCGCAAGAAGCAAAGCTGCTTGAGTGGATAGCTCGCGCGTGGAAGATATGCGGAATGCACCACTACAATCGCCTACAATAGTGTGTTCATGCTCTGCTTCAGGTCGCTGTGGGGTAGTTCCTGCAAGGTTTTCTGTTTCTGGGGTGTCGAGAGTGGCAGTCTCTTTTTCAGCCGAACGTTCTAAAATTGGAGGTGCGGGACCACAATCCATCGAGGACTCAAAGTCGATCCGGCGGGGGACTTGTTTCTTCGTTGTTGTCGTTTCTGTCTTGTTATCATCCGTCGGCCCAAGCTGTGGCTGGTTCTTAGTGGGATCAGAAATCTTGCGGTAACTGAATCCAGGAGAGGACGTGTTCATTGGTGAGGCATTGAGATATTGTCTCTTCTTCTGTGCCATCTTCTTATTTAGGTGCTTACGAGCAGACTCCTCCACAGCTGGGCTCTTTGCAACGTGTTTCTCTGTTGACTGTTGAAGCTGTGTTTGGTTGAGCGGCATTTGCCTTTCTTTCACGTTTGGCGTACCACCTCGGCAGTTGCTATTGGCAACCGCATTTTCTTGCCCGTCTAAGTTATGAGACAGTGCAGTAGAAACATCTACCGAATACGGCTTGTCTCCAAGCATGGCGGTCGCTACCAGGTCTCCGTCTTTAAGAGAATTGCTTGGATCAGCCAAAACGTTGCGATTGTTGTTGTTGTTGTTGTCTGATTTGTCGGCAAGCACAGTTCTGGGGACAGGGGAGCCGCTAAATTCTCGACGAGGATAAGCCGTCAGCGGCAAGGGCCGTTGATTGATCGCAGTAAAACCCGAGGAATTTTTCGGGAATTTAGGTACCATGAGGTTAACCGAGTCAGCATCGTCGACAATACTGTCATGCTCAACATTTGATTGCAAAGGTACAGGAGTATGAGACATTCTGGCATCGTCTCCGCACTGATCTATACTCTGCAGAGGCAGGCGTTGCGCTGCGCCACCATTGGTATCAATTTGCATTGATGTCGTTGCGGACTCTTCTGGCGGATTATCTTCTACGAGCGGTTTCTGGGCTACGTTCGCTTTTGGCGTGTACCCTTGGTCTGTTGCAAGCTGATCTCGTTCTACAGAGGATAAGCTTGCAGAGAGAGCAGTAGAGCCATTCACTGAACGACCAAGCGGGGAATGTGGCCTTGTTTCTTTGCAAGTGCCTTCCTCGGAAGGTATATCAGCGTTATGGTCGAGCGCAGGGACTCGGCCGGCATTCCTCGCGTGTACCGCTGTGGTAGGAGGCGGCTCCGGCACAGACGACCTCGTTTGTGGCACGTGGTTGATCTTGTCCAGGACATCCTTTACCTTGCCAGCGGGCCGGGGTTGTGATGGCTTCGATGGAGTAATATGCTCAAGGTGAGAGAGAGGCTCTTGGAAGCCGGACGGGTCATCAGATGCGGCAACTGAGGGCTTTTTGGCAAAGGGCCGACGCCTAAGCCACTCATGGCTATAGTCAGATGGCTGGGCGTCGTCGGTCAGATCCACAGGCCGAGCGGGCGTCTTGCCCAGGCCATCTTTCTGCAGCTGGGCGGCCTTCTCGGCCCTGTGCTTCTGCCGCCGACGTCGCTTCTCGCGGGCTTTGTGGTCGGCATCGTTGGCTTGCTTCCACGGGTTCCTCCAGCCAGGCTTAAAGGGGCCCTTGAGGGCAGCGGAGTGGATGTGCAGCGGGTGGCCCTGCAGGTAGCGCTGGCCCAAGTCCTCGATGCGACGGCGTTTGGACTCACGGTGGTCGGCAGAGTAGTCGGGGCAGAGGATGTGGCTCTCGGGCGGGGCGAGAGGCTCAAAGCTCAGGTGAGCGTAGCTGGGATGGCGCAGGAAGTGCACCATGGTCGGTGTAGGATAATTAAAAAAGAGAAAAGAAGTCGGTGTCCCAGCCCCGCTATGACGGAGGATAGAAGGGCGTTGGGCGTTGCTATGGATACCCCAGAAGCCAATCACCCCAGCCGCTCCCGCGTGGCATCCAAGAATCCACCGGGCGTCTGTGCTGGGTCTGCCTCCAACACAAATACGTCGCGATCGTCGATCATCGCGCGCCGTTGGCTGCTAGGTACCTGCGTCTCAGGTCACTCGCCGCCTCTCCGCCCAACGCCCTCTCCCGCCAGGCGCGTCTGCCTCTGCTCGCGCGCAACCACCACCACGCCCGTCGCGAAGCGCCGAGATTGTCGCCCGCCGCTATGTCCAATCTGTGGCTCGACGACCTGTCCGAGGACTGGATTCCCCAGCCGTCGCCGTCCGATGCTTCCTCTGTGTCGTCGGCCTCGCACGATTCCGTCCAGATCAAATCCCCCGCGCGCAGTCGCGTCCCGCGCCTGCGCTCTTCTCCCGACGCCCAAACCACCCCCAAGAGCGACAACTTCTCCAGGCCGCTTCCCGGCAAGCGCAAAGCTGCCCTCGCCGAACGCAGCCAGAGCGACAACAACATCGCCCTTCCAACCAACTCGTCCGCCCCCGAAGACCAAGACGCCCCCGATGACCCGCCCCCACCACCTGCCGACCGTTCCCCGTCTGCTTCCTCGTCCGACTCCGTAGTCCAGTACGGCACCGTCGAGCAAAAGGCCCCGCCGAACAAGGCAAACAAGTCCCACGACACGCCCGAGTGGAAGCGCCGTCTCATACAGGGCAAGATGGGTTACGGCGAGCAGCGCGACTTGTTTAGCCCCATGGGCTTGGAAAACATATTCCAGAAGCCCCCAACCCAACGCGCGCCAGGAAGCAAGAAAAAAAGCAGACTTCCGCTGTTCAAAGACATGAGCGCATTGCCATCGAGCCCACCGCCGTGGCCCACGGGCGAGGCGCACGCCAAAGACTCTGTCATCGACGGCCAGACGCAGGAGAAGGCTTTTAGCCGCGCGCCAGACGGCACCGCGGACGGATCAGATGCGGATGACTCCGCTGAGGATAGCTTCGGGGAATACGACAACGATTCGGACGCTGGCTCGGTGGTACACAATGGCTATGACGCAAAAGCCGAAGCCGGCGAAGACACCTTTCAGCCGCAGAGCTTCCATCAAACGGACGAGGCCCGAGCTTCGCACTTGCATCCTGGACATGAGCACGAAGATGAAAAATCAAGAGCTACAAGCGGACAGACGGACCTTGCCGACGAGACCTTCAGCCCAGTTTTCATTTCCAAGCACAATACGACGGATGGTGGAGTCGACTACGCGGCGATCGACCTCACCAAGTCGCAATTGGCGCGCCTGCGGGACCAAATAGGCGAGAAAGAAAGCCCCAACAAACCAGACTTTAATGCCAGTCAAGGATCGGACTCGTCTTCGTTCGCAAAGCTCCGCTCGGAGACACTGCCTGAAGATCTTCTTGCAGGTACACCGGACCAGCTCTCGGTAGGCCAATTCGTGAATCTCAAGCGAGGTGGCTTCTCCGCGGATGGATCCTTCATGCGGCGCCCATTGAGCCCTTCACCACTTGGCCGGAAACTGTCAAGCTCAAATGTCGAAGAGCCCACTCCGGTCAACCATAAGAATGAAACTGGACAGCCCATTCCGCAAGTGTACAGGCCGCCGAGTGTATTCAAGCATATCGAAGCTATGTCCCGGCCCATGAGCCCTCCGATCTCACCGAAAACCCCAGCCCTTCGCCTGAATTCTTCTTTCCTCAACCCTGACAGAAATGCTTCGTTCCTCAGTCCGGACAGACCGACACCATTAAAACTCTTCGGGGACCACGACACGTTCACTGCCGCAAGACTGCATCGTAGGATGAGCCAATTGGAAGACACCATACAGCTTCAGGAGAATGCACAGGACAGCAAAAAAAGCAGCTTGGGTTCATCACCTGCCAAACGAAACATTGAAGGCCAGTCGCGACTCCCTTCCGTAGAGGAAGCAAGTTTTCAAAAGAACGATGCCGCGGCCAACCTGATTCCTGAGATCCATGAACCCATACGAGAATCTGCGGCTAGCTACTTTGGCCAAGGCGACCTTAATGAGTATCCCTTCCCGGATGATGAGTTTTCATTTCCATCATCGAGGGACGCTTATGAACAAGACTCGGGCCATCAAGGTCCGCCTTCTCGGACTTCTTCTAAAGGAACTCCGCCAAAGTTTATGTTCAGTGTCGACGACGGAGAGCAAAACACTACTACGCGTATGAAAAGGAAACTTTCACGACAGTCTGTGAAAAGCTGGACAACCACTCTCTCCAACAAGAACTCGATCAAGATCCCGAAATCCCCTAGGGTTGGCTCCAGGAACAGTGACTCCGCTAAGAAGGGGCAGCTTGACCTTCTGAACGTCACAGAAGTGTCTGAAGGGAAGCGACCACCAACGTCGCCCTTCAAGAATCCGACACCGAAAAGGCGTCGGACCTTGCTCTCCAGCGATTTGATGGCTTATTCGGAGCCCATTCCGCAGCTTACACCATCTTCCCCCGCGACTGTAGAAACCGACCCCAGCAAAAAACGTACACGTGTTCGCGAAGAAAACTTAAAGCACACCGCAGAACCAGACGTGCTTGCTCGCAGGACCATACTTCGCCCTCGGAATCCAACGCCAAGTCAACGCAGACGCGAGCAGATTCAAGCTGATATACTGGATGCCACTGACGCGTATCTGATGAGTACACCAAGATTGCATGCTATTCAAGAACACCTTGAAAGCCCAACATCCCGCGACATCTCTACAGACGGCGAAAACGAAAGAGCTATTGCTGGCGAGATTGCTGCTTTCAGCATCAGATTAAATAAGGGGATGAGAGATGAGGAGCGGAAGCGCTCGGTTACAACGCAAGACTTCTTGGATGAAGCTCGGCTAATTATGGATCATATACGCGCCAAAGGGCGACCTAATAGCGCTTTGGAGAGTCTGACTGAGTCAAGCCCGCCGGGCACGCCGACCCGGTACAGGTCGCCGTTCACCCCTGGTATACCATCGTCGCAGTTTACCTTTTCGAGACCGCCAAGTCGTAGTGATGGCGCTAGGAGTGGCTGGAGAAATCCAGCGGCTCGAAGCCATGACCAACGAGTAGTCAGCCATCTACGCAAATACAGAGAAAAGGATGAAGAAGACTACACTCCAACTAGCTTGCGGTCATTCAAAATGCCCCATGTGGAAGGTCACGATGAAGACTCCTCAGACTTCTCTGACGATCAAACCGAAAACATCCGCATCCTCACCAACAAGCTCACAAACCGGAACCGGAATCATGGACACTCTGTCGGACGTTCGATTTCCAGACGTTCAGCCCCTGCAGACGACATGTATGAATCACGACCTTCCACGATGGCTTCTTCAATGGGAAGGACCAACTATACCACTTTTTCGCGACGGTCTGACAACGTTGCTACCTTGGCCCCCGAGGCCGTGGCGCATCTCATTCCTCAAGAGATTGCGGGTATGAGTTTTGATCGTGAAAAGGGCATCTGGGTGAAGAGAAGAAACGCACGAAATGGCGCAGCGGCTGCGACTGATATCAGCAATATGACCAACAGCGAGGATGATCCCTTGAGGGGTATCCCAGATCTGACAATCGACGAAGTCGAAGAGCTCAAGCGCATGAGCCAATACCCGCCATCTCCATCTCCACCAAAGAGGTCCTACCGTGATGAATGGTTCTCAACTGCTTCTACCACCAACTCCAAGCGCGGAGGTCCGACGATATCCGTAGTAGCTCCATCGGACGAATCGGCCCACACTACTAGACCCAGAACGCGGGACGAAGCAGAGCCTCCTCTGCCCGACCCTAGGAGTAGTACTACCGCTCCGTCCAAATTCTCAACCAACTTCTCTTCGAGCGACAGCGAAACTGAGACTCGAGCGACGTCCTATAGCGAGAAGTGCGCGGACCATATCAAACCCAGGTTATTTCTTCAACCGGAGACCATACCTGAGATTCCGTCCTCACCAGCTGTGGAATATGAGTACGGCATTTCCGAAGGCCGCAGTGCTAGTCAGCCTACTCCCAGTACACAGGGACGTATAAATGTTGACCATACCTTTGCTTCTTCTCGCAACCCTCGACCGACTGCTACTGCACGTCAGAGCTATAGCAGTGCCGAAGATGCTATGAACTACCCTGTCATCGAACCCGGCATGGAAGATCAATCGCAGTTCAACCCACATGAACCCTCTGACGCCAGTACTCTCAAGCGAGGCCCGCCCAGCCATTCTCACTCAGCTAACAACCAAAATTTTCAACCTTCTGCAAACTCCAGCCGCCAATTTACCCCGTTACAAGCCGAAGGCCACACTGAACTTTCTGTTGTCCAACATCAATCGGAACAATCTCGCAGGGCATTCCGCGTTAGCCTTGGGCCTGTATCCCAGGGTGCGGCGCCTGCATCTCCCAGCCAATATGCTTATGCAGACGTCACTTTCATGCTTTCAGAGCTCCCAGACTTCACAGTAAACCAAGTTGATGAGCGCGAGCTTCCCAACCGCACTCTTGTTAAGCGTCATGTTGGCGGTAACTCGATCATCAACGGCAATGAAGACCGATTTGGTAACGGCACTATGGAGCTCGTCAAGGCATTGCAAGACGTCCGATCTCGGGAGCCGTTCTGGGAAGATATGCGGAAAGTTGAATTAAAGGACAAAGGACTGCCAACGCTCCATAGGCTCGATGAGATGTGCTACCGCCTCCAGGAGCTGGACGTCAGTGACAATCATATTGCGCAACTGGCAGGAGCGCCGCCATCCATCAGGAGGTTGAACGTTAGCGGTAATTGCTTGACGAGCCTGACCGCCTGGGGCCATTTGATGAACCTCCAATACTTGGACATCAGCGGAAACCAGATTGAGAGCTTGAAGGGATTTTCAGGGCTCATACATCTCAGAGAACTCAGGGCGGACAACAATCAGATAGAGGGTCTGGAGGGTCTATTAGGTCTGGACGGACTTATTAAGTTGAGTCTCAAGAATAACAGGATCAGAAAAGCGGACTTCGAGGGCGCTGAACTGTAGGTTTTCCCAGCGATGTTGAAGATTGGAGCAATACTAACTTGAATAGGGACCGGCTTACGGATCTCGATCTCTCTGCAAACGAGGTTGCTAGTGTGCGCAACCTGTCGTCTCTGCCATCACTACAGCGTCTAAACTTGGATGAAAATGAGCTAGCCCGGTTTCCCTCGCAGAGTACCATATCTCTCCGAGTGTCAAAAATTCAGAAGCTCTCTCTGCGTCAGAACAGGTTAGAGAGCGTCGACCTCCGCCATTTTCCTGCACTGGTCTCACTGGATCTCGACTCGAATTGTCTCTCATCAATTTCTGGCATTGGGGGTCTGCACAGTCTTCGAGCACTCTCTGCCAGAGACCAGCGGATTCAAGGCCCCTTCGATGTTTCATCTTTCCTCGCAAACGCTGACATTCACGAGCTCTACTTATCCTCCAACACTATTACTACATTCACCCTTCCGCATTCATTCCTCAATCTTCATTGTCTGGAGCTTGCATCATGCGGTTTGCAAACCCTTCCGGAGAAGTTCGGTCAACTCGCGCCAAACGTGCGCTACCTTAATCTCAATTTCAATGCTCTGAAGGACTTACGCCCGGTTCTCAACGTTAAGAAGCTTGATGCCTTGCTGCTTGCAGGCAACAGATTGGCACGGCTTCGGCGCAATTTGTTGGTCCTTGCCAAGGTGGCTTCGCTTTCGCGTATCGACTTGAGAGACAACCCTTTCAGCGTAGGGTTCTACCCACCGCTATCCAAGGTCACTGCGGTGACTGCGCGATCCCAGGAATTTGACGACAACGATTTGGAAGGTCAGGAGCCGAACGCTCTGCCAAATGCAGTCAAGACCAAAGACGTGCAGTACATGTCGAGGTTGGACGAAGACACTAAGATGAGAAGGAGAGTATACGAGTTGCTGCTCGGGCACAGCTGCAAAGGGTTACAGCAATTAGACGGGCTGGAGTTCAGCCGCAAGGACGCGTTGTCGAAAGACAAGTGCTGGGATAGGCTGGTGACATTAGGGGTGATCAAAAAATCGAGCAAAGGAAAAGAAATGGAGAAAGTCGGGGGTGCTGCCATGAAGGGGACGAAGGCAGGTAACGAGTGAATGTGTACACGATAGCATCGACGGCGCGTTGGATTGTTTTGAGCGAATATTGGCTTTGGGATAACGGAAAAGGGGAATTTGTTCTTCAGAGTTGGTGAGCTGTTTCTCGGAGCAGCATTGGAAGGCACGAAGCAGGACTTCGAAACATAATTAGAAGCGTTAGAGCGGTCGAATATCAGGTACTGGTTCATCTGCTATGTTGTCTCACGACAGAATATTCAAGTTGGGTATTGCTGGCCCATCACGCCGCTAGAGGTTCACGGTTTCATCCTCTGCAGTACACTCATTTCGGATGTCGTGATGGATATCAGTGCGATTGGGCAAACGACACCGGCCATGAGTTGTCTGCAGTGGAGCGCACATCATGGAGATTAGGCCTTCCTGAGAGATGCCTATTTGGGGTTAGCGTAGTGTTTGATTGCCTTATAGGTACCCTTGCCGATGCGATGCTACGCGCCTTTGGTCCTGCAGGTATTGTATAGTCCCAATGCTAATGGCGAGATGAACCCGCCATCGCATCGTGCTCTTGTCCTACTGCCACCGCATCATTTCGTGGTTTTTTTTTTTTTTTACCGCATCGCTGTTCACATTGTCTATCTGCCCTTGCCTATATTCCTTCCTTTTTGGGATAAGGTTAGTGGACCTCGGTGGAGTGGCGACGCCCTGCCAAAGCGTCCAATGAGAACAAGTGCCACCCTTGCCGCCCGAGAGTGATAGTAAGGCGAAAGCAGAAGAGGCTGATGGTTCGACGAGAATCAAGCCAGATGAAACAGATTTAAGCTCCTGCTAAGCAACCCGCCGGGGCCGCAGCGGCGCCTTGCGCTGGTGGTCGCGGGGAGGGGGCTGTGCGAGGCGGTGCACAAGCATCTCTGGTTTCGTGAGACGATCAACGCACCAGATGGACGAGGGATAACCAAGCGCTTAAACATGTATTTAAAGGCAATGTCTACTTGGTGTGAGATGTTTTGGATTGCGTTTATGTCCTTCTTTTAAGCCAGAGGTTTCCTATCTTCCTTGTCGTTCATTCTCTTTCTTGTCCGGAAAGCATTATACCTACTTATTCGCCATGATCCGACTCAGCGGTTACGCCTTGACGCTTTTTATCTCGACTGCCTTCGGCACTTTCGGGACCTACGGAACAGATATCTCAGCTGGCCTGGATATTGACGGTTCATTCGACGTCCAGGGCTGGGATGTGCTTCCGAAATGTTGGTCGAACTGCATCAGCAGCCAGAAAGCAAGCTGCGACTTCTGGGATATCTCTTGTAAGACATTACACCTGCCTTACCATAGTACACTTACTAATGTCATCCAGGCCTGTGCCAAGCTAGCAATGGGGACTTCCTTACCAATGTCGTCAACTGCGCTCGAAAGAACTGCGACAGCCATTTCGACGCCTCTCTTTTGATCTCGCCTCTCGAGACCGCATGCGCAATCATGGGCCAACCTATCTCTGGGACTTGCATCAGCAGCGCATCGGCGGCGGCAACGGCAACCCTTGAAATCGGTGCTTCCATCGGCGCCTCCGCTGGTGCCTCTATTGGTGCGTCCGCGGGTTTCTCTGCCGGCTTCTCTGCTGGCGGCTCTGGCGGCGCCTCCATCACACAGACGGCCACGGCTGTCACCACCTATGTCACTAGCATGACAAGGACGACGACCGATGCGGACGGTACAACCATCTTTGTCATCGAGACGGCTACAGTCTGTCCTGGATCGACGACCATATTCGGCTCGGCCCTATCCACAATCGCTGCATCGACGGGTGCGGGTGCGGGTGGCACGGCGGGTTGGAGCACCACAGTGATGACCAGTGCCGCAGAAACGTCGGTTGCTTCCGTCGCCGAGACTACGACGGCCCAGGTTGCGAGCACGACGGCTGTAGTCGAAAGTACGGCGGCCGCTCCCCCGCCGGAGGAGACCACTGCACCTGTGGCATCATCGGACACAGGATCTAGCGCAGGAACCAGTGTGACTGGAACTGGCACTGCAAGCCAATCTCAGACCTCCGCTGCGCACAGCAGCCCAACCGCGACTCCGTTTGAAGGCTCGGCGGCCGTGTGGGGTAGTCGGTGGTACCTTGCTCTTTCTGGTATACTTCTTGGGTTCCTCTGAGCGGGCGACTCGTAGATGTCAAGTTCTTTTGATGATACCTCTGAAGAATGACAGGTTTTTGTTTGACCAGGTGTGCATGTTTGTGGTGGTGATTGACGATGGCGGCGTTTCAGCCCTATGAAGGCCACGCGTTGAGGCTGGAGCACGTCAACGCTAATAAAAGCTCCATCCCGTCATCGTAGCCGCTGTGTTTTCTCCAATTCCTCCCTCCTTGTCTTTATCATCACCCCACATTCCCGTATCCGCGTCCCAATAGTCTTCTTTCCTTCCCCGTCCGACACAATGGCTACGTATGTGCTTCCTCTACCCCTCTACCCCGCCAATTGCCCACATATGTCGCTAACCGCTTCCGCCGCCGCGCAGCAACATCACCTGGCACGCGGGTCTCACCCGTAAGGAGCGCAGCGAATACCGCAAGCAGCAGGGCTTCACGCTGTGGTTCACCGGTCTGTCCGCGTCAGGCAAGTCGACCATCGCCACGGCCCTCGAGCAGCACCTGCTGCACCTGGGCGTCGCGGCCTACCGCCTCGACGGCGACAATGTGCGCTTCGGCCTGAACAAGGACCTTGGCTTCTCCGAGAAGGACCGGACTGAGAACATCCGCCGCATAGCTGAGGTACGTCTGCAGACCCCATTGCTGCCCTGTCGCCTATCGCACGCACTAGCTAATCATTGCTACAGGTCGCCAAGCTCTTCGCCGACTCCTCCACCGTCGCCATCACCTCTTTCATCTCCCCCTACAAGGCCGACCGCCAGGCCGCCCGCGACCTGCACGCCCAGACCCAGGAGGGCGACACGCCCCTCCAGTTCATCGAGGTCTACGTCCAGATCCCCGTCGAGGAGGCCGAGAAGCGCGACCCCAAGGGCCTCTACAAGAAGGCCCGCGCCGGCATCATCCCCGAGTTCACCGGCATCTCCGCCCCCTACGAGGAGCCTGAGACCCCGGAGATCAAGATCGAGAGCGCGAAGACTAGCGTTGAGGATGCCGTTGCCCTCATCGTTAAATACCTGCAGGACAAGGGCCTGCTCAAGCTTTAAATGCTTTGTTTTATGTTAAGACCTTTGTATAGACTCAAAAATACCTAGATCTGTTGCCCTGCTGCCTCGCATAAGCTCTGCTGTGCAAAGTTTATGGTGAATAAATGCCTTATAAATGGCATGAATTTTCTAAGCCGTGCTGCTTTTGGCCAGCCGTTTCTGCTTGGACGTGAGAGTCGATTTCCCAAACAAGCCTAATCTAAGTCCTGACTGTTTTTCACAGCAAGAACCGAACCAGATATTTCAAATGGCCCTCTACTTAAAGCGGCACAGACAAGCAAGACGAGGAAGCAAATCAGTAGTAGATTTTTTCAAAGTGGTAAGTAAATTATCACAAAGTTCTAATTTAACACGAAAACTCATTAAAAACCAAGGGTATAACGCCAAACAGCCTTCCAAGATCTAGAGAAGGTTCGTAAAGTAGTAGACCGAAGTAAAGGTCAACATCTAGATAGACGACAACCTACTAGCAAAGTACACTTAGTAAGTTGGTATCGGAAACCAAAAGCGGAGACTGGACATTTAGCATGGCTAAACAGTCCTGAAATATGGCCATGAGAGCAACCAAGTACTGGATATGCAATTACAGCTCTGCGTCAACTTTGCTTCTTCATCCCCCATATTCAGAGGTGAGATACTCCCCAGGAATTACTCAAATGTTGCCAATGATATGCCAAAGGCAGAGCAGGGGCAGCAGTTGCACATGCTGGAAGCAATGGTGCTTCCTGGCAACGACGGTACGGTTGAGAACCGAGTGGTGGGGAGACGCTTTACATCAAGAGAACGGCGCACCTGCTGGCCCAATCGAACATAGTTGAGCCAGCAAGTCATCGCCCAATGAATCCGGGCTTGCGTTTTGTGCATCTGCTCCTCCGCGCGCCGATGCAAAGGTTCCCCAATCAAGCTCAAACTCTCCGGTACCGGCACCCGAGCCTCCCGCAGCTGTGGCTGCTGGTCGATTGGCGGTTGGGTTTGCGGCCAAGGGACCAGTGCCCACTGCGTACGTGCTTGCCCGTGGCCTCTTCTGGTCTTGCTGCACTGCCGGCTGTGGCCTATCTCTGTCTTTGGGCAACCGTTTTCCTGCTGAATTCCAGCCGCGGCTCTGGTTCTCCCACCTGCGTTGCAGAGCTACAAGGAACTCTCTTGTCCGCCTTGCCGAGTCGTAGCTCTGCGTCAAGTCCTCTAGCGCCCTGAAACATACGCTAAGGTGTGACGCTGCATCATTTGCTCCATCGGCACTAGTACCGCCCGTGAGATTGTTCGAATTGCTGAAGTGGCTGAGCCCGCGTTTCGAGCAAATGATAAATATTAGGATAAGAGAGGTCGTGAAGATTATGCTAACAGCTTGGATGTTCATACGACGGAAGGTGTACCGAATTTCGTAGAGGCGAAGAAGCTCTGCAACCGCGATGGACGATTCGATGCACATCTGCTGAGCGTGCACATGACCTGGGCCCTGGGGAGGTGAGGGCTGGATGTAAGTCTTGGAAACGTATGGCCGGTGAATGTAGATCATAAATTGATGGTAGGACATGTGGAGGAGAAGTACGTGTGGAAGATAGGCCGTGGTAGTGTCATGGTGATCGACCTGGAGAAGTGGTGGCAGGCTGGCCTTCCAGTTAAACATTTGGTTGGTAACACGAAAGGAGAGTTCCTGAAGGTCTTTTTTGGAAATATCGGAGACACCATAAAGGACGTGACCAAGCGGCTCCATGATCTCGCACAACTCAACGGACTGTCGAGTCACAATTTCCACGGGCACTTGGAAGCTCAGAGAAGGGTCTGATGCTAGCGCGTTTTGAGAGCCGTAAGCTACCCATGGATTGATCATGCAGGATGTGAGGTCAGAGGCAGGCTTGCTGACTGATATCTCGCCATTGTTGATCCTGACAGGTCGGCCATAGTAAAATCCAGAGAGGTGGTCCACAACATAGGTTCCCCAGAAAGTTGTGCGACGCAGTTCGGCTTCAGAAGAGCTCATCTTCCCCTTTTCTATGTACGAGGTCATATCCAGATGGAGCCCCAGGTCGAAGGCCAATCGCATAGCCATGCCACTGTACAACCATCCGCGAGCATCTCTTTTACAGGCCATCTCGTGGCCGCCTAGGATGACCAAAGCCTGTACTGTTGCTATACACGGGCTGTCCATTTCAAGCTCGAGCAGGGCTTTGGCCCGGTCCGCGAAGAACTCGCCCAAAGACTTTGGCCAGGTAACGAAGTTCGGGTGATAGCGACCATCGAACGCAGCGCCGGCGGCGCACATTGCGTTTGTGAGTACCTCTGAGTAATATGCAACATCCTGCTTCTGAACACGCCACTCTTCTTTTCCAATCCGATACATAACTTCATCCACCACGTGAAAGAACGGATCCTGCCAAGCAAAGTAGAGGCCTATTAAATGCTCTTCTATGGCACGGTCAACGGATTGCCCTACTCCTGCGGCCTCCAAGGCTGCTTGTCCACGGGAACGGACAGATCGGTTGACTCCATGATGGTCCGTGTCTGGAAAGTCTCGTAGGAGGGCAAGAGACGACGTTGGGCCATAGTAACGTAAATGTCCATCCGGGGCAAGTTGTAGAGAGCCCATTCGGACGGAGATCTGCTTGATCAGTTCATCTTCGCTTTCGTCATCGCTGTTGTCTGCAGCATCTTGCGGCGTATTCTGCCCAGTCGCAGGTTGCGGCAGGCTTTGAGAGGGTGAAGCCAGGTGGTGCTGCGGCGGTGGGACGACAGGCTCGGAAAGTGACGCTCTTGGAACGGGTGGGGGCTCGATGACAGGATTGAAGGACTGGTTAGCGGCATACGAGACAGGCCAGGTCTGCGGGTCAAGCAAATTCCAGTCGAAGCCAGCGGGAGCAAAATCCAGGGAGGTACCAGGGTCTGGGGGCGGATTTAGCGCGTCGGCCGAAGAAGCGCGGCGCATGGCGCTCTGCGGGAGGCGGAGGACGTCGAGGATGCGGACCAGCTGAGCGGCCTGGGCAGGCTCCATTGGGGGAAGTTGCAGGCCATGGGCGAGGACGTGGTGACTTAGCTGGTCGACGCGTGCCGAGAGTATCTCAATGGCATTGCGCAGTGAGACCCTTTGGGAGGAGGCGTCAGACGACGTTTGGCGCGGAGCGGGGCGGGAGAAGGCTCACCTCCTTTTGTCTTCGTCTTGCGAATACCTGCACTCCTTGCCTTTGGCCTTGCACTTTTCACAGCTAGGCTGCGCGCCATCGCACTTGATCTTGGACTCGCGGCATGCCAGACAGGCGGTCGTGACATGCCGTCTGGGCGCCTTTCGCTGCTGCTTAGCCGGTGGTTGCTGGGCGGCCGGCATGGGATCTTCAATGGACGGCAAGGCAGAGATCAGCCGGGCGAGGCCATGGAGCGTCGTTTAAGCACCGTCCGAACAAAAGGGCTGATGATTTTGCTGACGCCTGAAACCCCGCAGACTCGTGGCAAAAGCCGATGACCCCATTTGTGGGGAGAAGGCCCGATCCCGCACCACTCAAGACGATCACCTCTCGCTCTCGCATTATAGGTAACTATGATATATTTACATACTTCCTGTACATAAATCCCAATTTTGTACAAAACGTTTAAGATCATCATGTCATGAACATTTCTCTCTCTGCACTCACCTCACATCTCGGCCGTCTCGACGTACAAACCATTACCGTCCTCCTTAATGCCCACCCGGGCCGTGCTGCCGCTCCTGAGCTCTCCTCGGATGATCTTGTCCGCAAGACTATTGCCCACTTCCTTGGAAATGAGCCGGTTGAGTGGTCTTGCTCCAAACCGTGGGTCATAGCCCCGTTCGCAAAGCCATTCTTTGGTTTTATCGTCTACTCTGAGCTTGATCCTCCTGTCGTCCAATCTCGTCTGTAGCTCTTTCAGTCTGATATCGACAATATCCCTGAGCGCATCCCGAGGCAGACGCCGGAAGATAATGAATTCGTCGATACGATTGAGGAATTCAGGCGGGTAGTTTAGTGCAACCGTATCCATAACGCTTTTCTTAATGGCCGGGCTGATTTCTCCGCTCTTCTTGTCGATCTGGTGCGTATGGAGGACGTCATCTCCTACGATTATGTCGGCGCCTAAGTTGGAGGTGAGCACTATGATGGTATTGCGGAAGTCGATCTTATGGCCTTGCGAGTCTGTAAGGAAGCCCTCGTCAAGAACCTGTAAAAGGAGAGCAGAGATGTCGCGGTGCGCCTTCTCGAATTCATCAAAAAGCAAAACGGCATAAGGCTTCCGTCGAACTGCTTCCGTAAGTTGGCCCGCATCCTCATAACCGACGTAGCCAGCGGGGCTTCCGATAAGCCTGCTAATCGTGTGTTTCTCTTGGAATTCACTCATGTCGAAACGGATGACAGCAGTCTCTGTGGAAAAGAGGAAGTTTGCCATCTTCTTACAAAGCTCTGTCTTACCGACACCCGTGGGTCCAAGGAACATGAAGCTAGCAAGTGGGCGGTTTTCTCCACTAAGACCCGCACGCTGCATTCGAACAGCATTGGCGACGGCCGTTAGGGCCTCGTCTTGGCCCCTAACGGATTCCCGTAATGTGTCTTCCATATGTATGAGCTTTTCCACTTCGCCCGCCATGAGCTTGGTGACTGGAATGCCGGTAGTTCGGCTGACCACTCCGGCAATGTCGTCCGCAGTGACTGAGTCGTGAAGAAGGCTATCCGCGGATTTGTCAGGACTGTCGGTGCTATCTTTTGGCAGGCGTTGCTCGAGCGATGGAATGGTTGAGTAGCGTAGCTCGCTGGCTTTGGCAAAGTTACCCTCGCGCTGAACTTGCTCGAGCTCAATTTTGGCTTTCTCCAGGTTCTCCTTAACGTTCTTGATCTGTTGAATCTCGGCACGCTCATTCTCCCACTTCCCGTTTAGTGTTCCGACCTCCTCTTGCTTTTTGCGAAGACTCTCTTCCAACTTCTCTCGCCGCTCTCTGCTTGCAACATCGTCTTCCTTGCGTAGAGATTCCAGCTCAATCTGAATTGTCATAATTTGGCGGTCCAGTTCCTGAATGGCGTCCGGCTTACTCTCCTGTTGGAGTCGTAGCGCACTGGCGGCTTCATCAACCAGATCAATAGCCTTATCTGGAAGGAAGCGATCCGTAATATAACGGTTACTGTAAGTAGCGGCCGCAACTAATGCACCATCCGTAATCCGAACTCCGTGGTGTACTTCGTACCTTTCCTTGATACCCCGTAGAATGGAGATGGTGTCCGGCACGGTTGGTTCACCGACGAGAACCGGTTGGAACCTGCGAGCCAGTGCGACGTCCTTTTCAATCATGCGGTACTCGGCGAGTGTTGTTGCACCGCAGCATTGAAGATCTCCCCGTGACAGTGCAGGTTTGAGGAGGTTGCTCGCATCGATGCTACCTTCCGCTTTTCCAAGGCCAAGGAGGGTGTGAAGCTCATCCACGAAGAGTATTACTCGGCCCTGGGCCTCTTCCACCTCCTTCAACACCTTCTTCAGCCGCTCCTCAAAGTCTCCACGAAACTTCGCACCCGCAATTAACTGTCCCAGGTCTAGCGAGACGACTCTTTTCTCTTTGATCGACTCCGGCACGTCGCCTTTGACAATACGCTGTGCCAGGCCCTCAAGGATCGCCGTCTTACCCGTACCCGCGGCCCCGATGAGTACTGGGTTGTTTTTCGTTCTCCGCGATAGAATTTGAATAGTGCGGTGGATCTCGGCATCTCTACCGATGACAGGATCGAGTTTTCCGTCTTTCGCTCTCGCGGTAAGATCCACTCCGTACTCTTCCAAAGCTGGCTTTTCTTCGCCGCCACCCATGTTCATGCGGTGGGTGCCGCCTGGAGGATGTGGACGGCCATTGGCATAGTACCGGACGGCGGGGAGATGGGGTGAAAATTGAGAAAGCGCTGGGAAGTTCAGCGCAACGCGTGAAGGCAAGGTGATTAGTGGTCGAGCAGCTCGAGGGTAGATGGATGCCTCGCATAGCGGGGCGGAAAGGCGCCTTGCGGCGAGTCTTGCTCTGGACGGTAACATTGCTGTAATTCGACGATGGCGACAATGGGCGAGCAGGGAGGCGCGAGATATAACAGCTAGGCGCGCCACGCGCCGGAAGCTTCGAGGCACTTCGAAGGTGCAATGGAAGCTCTCGGCAGGTCGGCCGACGACGACGATCAGCCACCAGCCACAGCGGGCCACGGGCTTGCGCCACGGCCGGGCCGATACAGTCCGACTAGCTTGACCTGAGTCACTGGTCTAGTGGCCCGACCACCTCGAAAAACGTTTCCTGCCCCTCCTCTTCCTTCCCTCTCTCGCACTCCTCTTGATACCCACCACCTCAACACAATTCCAAGATGGGTTTCACCGACTTCGTCTCCGAATCTGGTCTCACCCGTATGTACCGCGTACAGAAATTTCGTCTCGCGACTTTTGGCTAACTGATATTTCCAGTGCTTGACCGCTGGGTTCAGACTCGCAGCTACATCGTTGGGTGAGTATTTCGTCCCCTGCTATCCTTGCTTTACTCTGTGATGAGAAAAATTGGTCCGTGTTTCTGAGCGGCTTAAGACCCCGCATTTGAGGACACAACAAGCGCTTTGCGCACCTCTGAGTTTTATTTATTTTTTGCCTTTTACGCGTTTTCACACATTGATCGGTTTTTTCTATCGAACCAGCACTGACAACGCTATAGCTACGCCCCTTCCCAGGCCGATGTCAAGGTCTTCCAGCAGCTGAAGGAGGCTCCCGCCGTTGAGAAGTACCCTCACGCCTACCGCTGGCACAAGCACATTGCCACCTTCGAGTCCGAGTTCGAGACCCTTCCTGGTGACCCGTCCAAGGCCGCTACCGCTTATGGCCCCGAGTCCAGCGACCTCACGGTCAACCCTGCTGCCGCTCCCGAGAAGGCTGAGGATGAGGACGATGTCGACCTCTTCGGCTCTGACGACGAGGAGGAGGACGCTGAGGCCGTGAGGATCAGGGAGGAGCGTCTGGCCGAGTACGCCAAGAAGAAGGCCGGCAAGGCGAAGCCTGCCGCCAAGTCGGTCGTCAGCTTGGATGTCAAGCCCTGGGGTATGTCAAGCTAAAAGTTGCGGTCCGCATAAGATGTGTGCTAACGATTTATTCAGATGATGAGACTAACATGGAGGAGCTCGAGGCGAACGTCCGTGCCATCGAGAAGGACGGTCTCGTCTGGGGTGCTTCCAAGCTCGTTCCCGTTGGTTTCGGTATCAAGAAGCTCTTCATCAACCTGGTCGTTGAGGACGAGAAGGTCTCTCTTGATGAGCTCCAGGCGCAGATCGAGGAGGACGAGGACCACGTCCAGTCCACCGACATTGCTGCCATGCAGAAGCTGTAAAGCTAGAGTGTTCACTCAATATCCCCCTTTGGATCTCTAGCTGCAATGACATCGAGCATGTCTTTTTCTTTGCCTTCGCTATGCCTCTTCCATGATGGGTTTTGGGAAGGTCATGGTATTATGGATTGATGTCTTACGAGCGCTTTGTGAAATAGATAAGCCAATAAAAAAGATGAATATGGCAAACTGCTGCATGTGAAGTCGCAGTTGTGCGCGCATTCCTTGATCGCTATCGTTTTCTACGTGATATTTGATACCCCGCTGGCAACTGGTGCGCCGTGCGCCAAATCATTACCGTCACCACTCTGGCTTGGCGTTGCGCGACCTGCCTTGAACTGAACATACGCGTTCATCGGAGCCTCCACTTCTCATCACCCACCGTCGCCAACCATGGCCTTTTTCTCAAGCCTGTTGACGGGTGTCGGCCTCGTCTTCCTCACTCACGCGTTTGTCGCCCCGCAAAATTACTAGCCTACGGCCAGCTAACTACGAAGCACAGCGTCTATTCTGCCCACGAGCACTCTGCCCTGTATTCTTCTCCTTCGAACGCTACCGCTTCTCCTGTTCCCAAGCTCCCGCTTGACATTGTCGCTGAGACGCTCATTTCCGTGTTGCTTGTCGCAGCTGGTATCGTACTGAGCAGCCCGCCGCTGAAGCCGATTGTATGGAGTGCGTGGGCCGGAGAGGCCGAGAGGGAAGAGGCGAGGAGACGCAAGGGGAAAGGAAGAGCGGTTCCCACTGGAGAAGCGCCTGGTGGCAACCCTTTCACCTGGTTGACGGAAGAGAGAATGGGATTCTGGGATGGGAGGGTGAGTTGCTCACATTCGCATTTAAGATAATGGAACCAATGCTTACGCTTAACAGGGCAAGCGGAAGGAATTTGCTGACTGGGTGCGTGAAGGCCAAGATTAAGGAGTGGGTTGGTAGATGGGTATGCGATGCCGTTTGAATTGGTCCTACCGTATAGATGGTACTGACTGCAAACTCGAGTAGCAGGGCAGTTTTGAGGTTGTTCGACACAGCCTTTACGGAGCAGTTCTGACAGTTTCCCAAACAAACGATTAAATCATCCATGACAGCTTACTAGTGGCCAAAAGTCTAGCACCGCATTCTTCAGCGCCCGCTATAATAAACCGAATGCTTCGTACTCATATCTTCAGGTTGTCCAATTGATATAGCTGAATTGCGGGATGTCCTTGCGCCCTCATGAGACGTCCCGCATGACAGCTGGCATCTGCTTGCGTTCGCAGCCTACACAATACCCGTCGTGGACCAACTCCGCCGAACCATGCCCCTCCCCGCTCGTCTCTCTAGCAACATCGATCGCCTTGTTATCAATATCCGACCTCGACCTGTCATCCCTGGTTCCGTTTTTATGTACGGTGATACCGGAAACCCACCACACCGCCGCGCTAGCTATCCTCGTCACCACTCCAACCTCTTCCTCATTCCTCGGAGCGTAAACCATAACAAAATGTTTTGGCACGAACCTTGCTAACCAGCCACCGCGTGCCAAAGGGTGCCGCTCTCCCCATCCCCGTTCGATTACAAGTTTCGCATCCGCCGGGTATAAAGTCATGTGCAGACTGCCGTCGCTGCCATGTACGTGGCAGACTTCACCTCGACAGGTGCGCGTCCGTGGCCGCAAGCTGAACAGGCCAGTGCCATGCTTTTCGAAGCAGGAAGTTCCTTCAACAAGCAGGTTTCTTGGATCTCGAGCTAAATCGCGTAAAGCTTCGGCAAACACCTCATGGACGTGTTTGGGGCTGCGTTGTGTCATCTGTCGATGCGGAGCGATGCCCTTCGCTTGAGGGCGCCGGCCAGTCCGTTGCGGGAGAGAGGTGAGGTAGCCATTTCCGCAGTGCTCATGTGGGAGGAAATGAGGGACGCAGGGGTCTGGGAGAGCGAACAGTCCGAGAAATTTGACCTTCAGGTAGCCGACCGGTGTCTGAGGAGTACCACCTGCACCAAGGGACAGAAAGTCGCAGTAGTCGCGATGGATGAGGTAGATGGCCGGTGGGATGAGCGCGACGGCTACGAAGAGAGCCAGAAACGACTGGAGAGTAGCACTATCGAGGATCGTCATGCCGCGAGCGTTCAATGGAAAGGTTTGTGTACAAGAGAGGGAGGTGTCTTCGCTAATGTTGCTGCTGCTGTCATTGCGGTGTAACAATGCAAAGTCCAATCGGATTGATGTCTGCACGGGCGTAGGTAGTTGTCAGCCTGTGACGTTTTTGTGACTCGCGCCAGGGCGAGCGGGCGGGAACGCGGGAGCGGGCGCCCGGCCGTCTTGACCGCACTTCACACGGGCACGCAAAGCCAAGCTGATCATCCGCCATTGCTCACTATCGCCAACGTTCTGCAAAAGGATTTGGTTCCTGACCGAATTACTACTACGAAGTGCTACTCCAGGCATTCACACAATACTGATGGTACTCTCTAGCCTCCTCCAACGCGATGAAAATGTTAGCTTCGTCAAAACCTATTGTCATTTTGTCACTGATCGTTGTTATTTATATCTTCACAGTGAGCAGTATCCCGTAAAAGCAAAATGTATCAACAAGCCTCCGACCTTGAGAAGGAAGGATAAGGTCAGACGATTGCCTGGACCGGCGAGAAGAATTTTTATAGACTACTATTTTCTTATTCAATTTAAATGTTCTATTATATTCTAGAGCTAATACGTGACGTCCGTCACTAACTTCCGTCACCGTAAAGCGAGATCCGCCGTCTTACGAGATGGGAATGCTTGTACGGAGTAGAAGATACCTAGTTAAGATATATAGAGGCTCTGTACGCTCTAAGACCTTTTTACCTATACCTAGGACTCAGGCTGGGAGCTAGGAAAGGAGTACTCCGTAGGGACTACTTGTATCGCCCTCTATCTCGCTATATAGTAGATCTCGGTTCGCGGTGACGGATGTTATTAAGTAAAGTTTACTGTCCAACGAGATAATAACGCTTGTATAGAGTAGAAAGGAAATCTAGCTACGATATTAGTAGTATGTATACACTCTAAGACTGTTTTACTTATATATCTAAGAGTTAGGCTTATAACTAGACAACGGGTATTCCGGAAGGACTGCTTGTACCCTTCTCTACCTCGCTTAACGGTGAATCTCGCTTGGCGGTGACGGACATCGCGTTAAACAAAATCGCGTCAGGGCCTTTTTCTGCCGGCCAGAGGCTGGGCGGTGAACACATCATTCCTAACTATCAGGCTGTCCCACACAACGTTGACCTGCGACACAGCACGTGAAGATGGCTCTCGGTCTGTTTTGGGCATCCGTTGCTTTCTCCGTTTTCTTGGTCGTCTTAGGCTTAGACATCATGGGCCTTTTCAGCAGAAAAAACCATTTCAATGTCGATGGCCGGGTAAATCTCTCAGACACCGTATCCGCCTAACTAGCTACTGACAGCCATCTCCAGACCGTTGTTATCACCGGCGGCTCCCAGGGCATGGGCAGAGGATTGGCCAAGCTTCTAGCACAGAAAGGCGCCAATGTGGTAATTGTGGCGCGCGACTCCAAGAAGCTTGAAGCGGCACTGGAATACATATCTGTACGGCAACGTTGCGCCTTTGATAATCGTCGCTTATGACCACTGACCGCTGACTGTAATAGGGAGCTGCTATTCGATCCACCCAACGCTTCCACTACATCAGTGCGGATGTGACAAAGCCTGAGGAGAACATTCGTATTCTGGAGCAGGTCACTGTATGGAACGGCAATCAGCCCCCCGATGTTGTCTGGGCCAATGCCGGCATGTCCATACCCAAGCTGTTTTTGGAAACGTCTGTGGATGTCCTACGCCAACAAATGGACATCAACTACTTCAGTGCGGCATTCCTCGCCCAGGCCACGCTCAAAGCCTGGTTGAGCGCTGAATCATCCACGGTGAAGTCTACTTCCGCCTCTTCGCTGCCGCGCCATTTTATTATGACGTCGTCATGTGCTGCTTTTGTTGGCCTCGCAGGCTATGCTCCGTACGGTCCTACCAAAGCTGCTCTCCGCAGTCTATCCGATTCGTTGCGCCAGGAGGTGCAATTGTACAACGGTAGCCGCCATCATGCTGGTGCTCATCAGGCTCCTGAGATCAAGATACACCTCATTTGTCCCGGCACTATCCTCAGCCCTGGTTACGTCCAAGAAAATACGACTAAGCATCCAATAACTAAGATCTTAGAGGAGGGTGACCCGGCACAGACAGAAGACGAGGCCGCTGCTGTCGCTGTGAGAGAGCTGGAGAAAGGTTATTATCTAATTGCGACTAACCTTTTGGCCAAAGCAATGAGGGTGGGCGCATTAGGAGGCAGCCCGAGGAACAACTGGTTTATAGATATAGTATTCAGCTGGTTGATAAGCATTGCTTGGTTCTTCATCCAGCCAGATTTGGAGGGCAAGGTGTACAAGTACGGAAAACAACACGGAGTGAGTAATGCATCAGGCTCTACTCAGTAGCGGTGTTGGAGTTCAAGATAACGGAACTAGCTAGTTTCGTATCGTCAATTTCTGTATCTAACGCTTCAACGTGCTCTTTCCCAATCGTAGTCCGCTAACTCGGAAGCTCCTGCCGGTCCACCTAACAAACGCCATCAACAACGCACACTTGACGCTCATGTGCAGATAATTCAGCGATATCCAATCTTTGCATTATGCCATTCAAACCTCCCTATAAACGTCGCAGAAATGGGTCTGTGGCGACACCTAGGAGCTATCAAAACAACGCTTCCAGTTCTCACTCAACTGTACGGTTCTCCGGATCACCATCAGGTCCATCACGAAGGCCGCCTTTCTCCCAAACAGCACGCTGGCAAACCCCACAGAGGCCATCCTCTGAAAGACACCTTGATGATGCCATTTCGATTGTCAACTCTACACAACCCGAAGACGATGACGATTCGGACAATCTTGACGCCTTGAATGAGGTTATCATGGCGGTGGATCTCAGGGAGCGCGGCACGGTAGGTTGCTCATACTACGTCGCGCGTGAAGAGAAGTTATACTTCATGGAGGATATGAAGCTTGGTGGAGCGGACATGGTCGACGCACGTCAGTGGCAAGCCTACCTACCACCTTGAAGAACTCGGCTGATTGATTGACAGTCAAACTCTATGTCGACCCTACAGTGATACTAGTACCAGCCAGGATTGATGAAACTGTCCTTGATAAGCTCGATCCTGAACAAAGGCGGTATGGATCAGTTGACGGTGCATGTGAGTTGCATCGACTTTCTTCCTAACCTGCAAAGTTGCTAACAGCCATTTGCTTCACTCAGATGATCAGTTCGCTCTCCCGTATATATTAGAAATGCGACCTTCATCGGAATATTCCTACGAAACTGCGAAAAACAAGCTCGTCAACCTCAGAAATGCCTCCGATCAAGGACCGCAGATTACATTTACTATTCCCGGGGATGTTCACGCAGCAGATAATACCGGCACCGATGATGATAACAGTGGCAGACAGGAACATTTACTAAAGCTTTCCGGTTGGATCAATATTGACAGCAGAATCACGGTAGGCTGTGCTGGTGCTGTACTTTCATACCTTCAACGAAGAAGAGCCACTGCATATCTTCCCGGCGACCAGGCCGTGTTAGCTATGTTCCGCGTTTCGGCAATAGAAATGTTCACTGTGACGGGAAATATGTGAGTAAATCTTCGTATTTTGAAAGCCAGACTAATGAAGTTAAGGTTTATAAACATGGATACATTGCTTTCTCTTCAAATCATGCAATCAGAGTGTCACCCACATTCTCACAATCAAGGGCCCACAAAATCAAATTCTGGGTCCAAAGAAGGTCTTTCTGTTTATGGGTTGTTCCACCATCTGGCCCGAACTCCACAAGGCAAGCTTCTCCTCCGGCAGTATTTTCTCCGCCCGAGTCTCAACCTCGAAGTTATCACACAGCGTCTTGATGCTGTGGCCGCCTTCCTTCAGCCGGAAAATGCTTCAGTAACGACAAGCCTGGTAAAGAACTTGCGGTCCGTCAAAAACATGCGGCTCGTTACGATCAACCTTCGCAAAGGCATCAGTGGAGGTTCAAACACAAGAACAGGCATCACAAATGGTGGCGTTTGGATAAGCCTAAGAAACTTTGCCTACTACGCACTCAAGATCAAAGATGACCTACAAGAATTGAGTCGTACCGATCAGCTTCCAATAAGCAGAAAAATCTTTGAGAAGTTCGAGGGACCCCGCTTGGCCCAAGTGGGAAGAAAGATCAGTGAAGTGGTTGACTTTGAACAGTCTGCTGAACAGCGCCGCACAGTCGTTCTCAATGGCGTCGATGAACAACTGGACAACATGAAGCGGACATACGATGGCATTGAGCACTTGCTCTCCCAGGTGGCACGTCACATAGCAGAACAAGTCCCAACGACCATAAGCGCTGAGCTTAACGTAATATTCTTCCCTCAGCTTGGATTCTTAATCACAGTCCCTTATAACACCGAAACTGAATGCGGTGTATGGGAAGGCTCGGCCGATGACCCTTGGGAACGGATGTTCACAAGTGAGCAAGTCGCTTACTACAAGAATGAAAATGTGCGCGAAATGGATGATCATTTCGGTGACCTCCACGGCCTGATTTGCGACAGAGAAATTGAAATTATACATGCCCTCGCGCAGTCAATACTGGATTACGAAGAATTGCTTACCTCGACTTCGGATATCTGTGCAGAATTAGATGCTTTGCTTGCACTCGCTCAAGGCGCTAAGATGTACAGATTTACCAAGCCAATCGTCATGACAGAGAATGTTATCAAAATTCAAAAAGGCCGACACCCTCTACAGGAACTCACAGTACCTTCTTATGTCACCAACGATACTCACCTGGTTGGGTCCTCTATCCAGTTCGAGACCGATGATTCACGAGATTGCGAAATGCCGTCACCTACGTCAAGGCAAGAGACTTTGAATACCGACATCGATCCTAAGGAAGGATCAAGTATGTTAATCATGACTGGGGCAAACTACTCGGGGAAAAGCGTCTACATAAAGCAGGTGGCGCTAATTGTCTATATGGCCCATGTCGGCTGCTTCGTCCCGGCTGAAAGCGCAAGAATCGGTATCACGGACAAGATCCTCACTCGCATTGCAACGCGTGAATCTGTCTCGAGGATCCAAAGTGCTTTCATGATTGATCTTCAACAAGTTTCCCTTGCTCTTAGCCTCGCCACACCACGCAGCCTCCTTCTCCTCGACGAATTTGGCAAGGGAACAGAATCGAACGATGGGGCCGGTCTTGTATGCGCCGTTTTCGAACACTTACTTAATCTCGGCGACAGGAGCCCTAAGGTGCTCGGTGTGACGCATTTCCATGAGATATTTGAGAGCCATTGTCTCCGAGCTAAATCGCCCCTTCAGTTTGGTCACATGGAGGTGCGCGTGGACCCGGCCGCTACAGCGCTCGAGGACCAGCTGACGTACGTTTACAATCTTCGCGAGGGTCGCAGCACAAGCAGTTTCGGAAGCTGCTGTGCCGCGATAAATGGCATCGGGCCAGAGATTGTGCAGAGAGCAGAAGAGCTCATTTTGCTTGCAGCGAGAGGAGAGGACTTGATTGCGACGTGTACGATGATGCCGGACAGCGAGAGGCAAGAATTAGCAGAAGCCGAGGCGATTGCCAGACGATTCCTGGCAGCGGAGGTAGACGGGGCGAAGGAGCCGAGGGAGCTCCTGGGTGATGTGCTTACGCCGTCGAACGGTATAACCTAGAAGGAAGATCGGCTCGGGTCGGCCCGCGATTATTACATAAGTAGGTAGGTATCAAATACCTTGTCGTAGAAAATGCCAGCATGGCGTGGCAGGGATTGGGCAAAAGCACGGGGCCTCCGGCAAGTCGAGACCTTGACAGCCGAGGCCATCGGCTATCAAAGCCGGGCATCGTGACGCGCGAACCATCTCGAGACATTCCTCCTCGAGCTTGAACCTCCTTAACACCCCGGCACCGCCAGACTGCCCCGCCATCGATATCAACTTTCCCACTGCCAAGGCCTCTTAGGACGCCTGCCGATCAAGCCAATCGCCCCCAATGCTCAATGTCCATCACGCC
Source organism: Aplosporella prunicola CBS 121167 (assembly GCF_010093885.1). Classification (NCBI taxonomy): domain Eukaryota; kingdom Fungi; phylum Ascomycota; class Dothideomycetes; order Botryosphaeriales; family Aplosporellaceae; genus Aplosporella; species Aplosporella prunicola. Next base: position 1,092,078 of record NW_022983532.1, on the reverse strand, counting down.
ATATAAATCACACTTCTCTTGCCTCAATTCCCTCTTTCTGACCACCATCCTTGGATCCCATTCTCCCCTTCCATTGCGCAATCATGGACAACAACGACCGTGATCTCGAGAAGGCCGAGCATGGGGCGAGTCCCACCAAGGCTCCAGGCCAACATGACACCCTTACTCGCACCCGCACCGCCTCTTCAAGTTCCAGTAGTTCCTCGGACAATTCGTCAATAGCTCAAGGAGACAATGGCATGTCACGCGTGCCGACCGCAAGAGACTACGTCGGCGAAGCTGACCGCGCCAACCCTACCGTTCTGAGCAGGATCCAGACAGCGCGAAGCCAACATAGTGCTACAGTTGGCGCTAGCATTAAATCCAGGAAGTCAAACAAGCCTTTGCCGAACTTTGGAGGCGGAAAACCATATCCACCACCATTACCAGAGCGGGAGGAGTATGTCGTCGAATTTGATGGCATAGACGATCCTCTTCATGCCCAAAACTGGCCATTGAAAAAGAAGCTACTGACGGCTGCAATGCTGGGATATACGACAATGACCGCTGCATTCGGCTCTAGCATTTTTTCCGCTGCAACGAGGGTAGTTGCTAGCAAATACGGGGTCAGCACAGAAGTTGGCGTCTTGGGTGTCTCACTCTATGTCTTGGGATTTGCTACAGGTCCAATTCTGTGGGCGCCCGCCTCGGAGCTTTATGGTCGACGTCTTCCTTTGGTCATTTCTTCTTTTGGCTTCTCAATCTTTTTCATCGCCTGTGCCACCGCCGCAAATCTGCAAACAGTGTTAATCTCTCGGTTCTGGAGCGGATTCTTTGGCGCATGTCCCCTTACGGTTGTAGCGGCTGTATTCTCCGATATGTTTGATAACAGGACAAGAGGCATTGCCATCACGGTCTTTTCCATGACCGTCTTTACGGGTCCCCTTCTGGCACCCTTCACTGGAGGCTTTATCACCATGTCGTATCTGGGCTGGCGCTGGACGGAATACATCGGTAAGGCTTCCCTCCCTAATTGATTTAAATGGAGGGGCCATAGAATTGTTGACGTTATGCTTTGTTCTAGTCGCTTTCATGGGCTTCCTCGGTTTTGGGCTGAACCTGCTATTCTTGAACGAAACTTACCCGCCAGTCATTCTGGTTAGCAAGGCTTCAGAACTCCGCCGCCGCACCAAGAACTGGGGCATCCACGCTAAGCAGGAAGAAATCGAAGTTGACCTTCGCGAACTCCTTGAAAAGAATTTTTCTCGCCCTCTGAAGATGCTTTTCACTGAGCCCATTGTTCTGCTTCTCTCCATCTATATGTCCTTCGTTTACGGAATTTTGTAAGGCCACTAAGCAGAGACTGCATGGGATGATCGGCTAACTTTCCGGGGGAACGGCTAGATATCTCTTCCTGACGGCATACCCCATAGTCTTTCAACAGATCCACGGCATGAATCTTGGTGTTGGCGGTCTACCCTATTTCGGCATGATTATTGGTCAGCTGTTAGCTGGTACATTTATAGTCATCCGCCAACCGAAATACCAGCGCAAGCTTGCCGCTAACAACAACGTCCCTATCCCCGAATGGCGGCTGCCGGAGGTCATCATCGGCGGTGTATCTTTCTCAGTCGGTTTGTTCTGGTTCGCTTGGACTGGATACACCAAAGACATCCACTGGATTGTACCCACACTGTCGGGTTTATGCTCAGGATTCGGTTTAATGTCTATCTTCCTGCAGGCACTCAATTATCTTGTTGACGCGTATTTGATGGTATGTTGCTCTCCTTTTCCTATAATACTTGTTGATATGCTAACTCTGAACTACAGTTTGCTGCCTCAGCCATCGCAGCAAACACATTCCTACGCTCTCTTTGTGGTGCCGGTTTCCCTCTTTTTGCGACTTACATGTTTCAAGGAATGGGCGTCCAATGGGCTGGAACGTTACTCGGTTGTGTGGCTGCAGTTCTGGTCCCCGTTCCCGTTGTGTTCTATCTTTATGGTGAGAAGATCCGTCAGAAGAGCAATTTTGCACCGACAAAGCCAGCATCATAATATTTGTACTGCGTTCATGTCATGATGGCTTAATGGCTTAATGGAGGTTCGTTCTTAATCAAGCACGTCTTGGTAGATATCCTGGTTGCACTTTATTGCGTTTATATCTTGCTTTACACCCTTTGCGTATGGCATTGGGCGGTTATACTTTTTAATCTTGGATAAAAGAGACGAGGCATGATAGAGTAGTTTACACATTTCGTAATCGGCTATTTACTGACATATACATATTTTTTCGAGTATTTTCTTAGATACACATATTATTTCTAAGATAAATATATATGTATATCTCAGGATTTTTCGCAATATACATAGTAATTTATTACAAAAATGTGTATCTCAGAAACATTTTAAATATATATATATATCTTAGAAATAATTACCGAAAAAGGTGTATCTTAGAAAAAAAAATTAAAAATATATATATTAGAAAATATACGAAAAAAATTATATACCTTAGTAAATAGCCGAAAAATATATTTTAGAAAAAGTAAATTTTTTTTTCAGGAAAAAGTAAAATATATTTTTTAAAAAAAATTCTTTAAAAAAGTAAAAAATATTTTTAGAAAAGGAAGAAGATTTTTTTTTTTTTTAAAAAAAAAAAATAAAGAATAAAAAAATAAATTCTAAAAAAAAAAATAATAATAAATTTACTAAAAAAAATCTTAAGATATATAAAAAATTTAAATTTTATTTATAAGATATAATATATTCGGCTATTTACTAAGATATATATTTTTTATCGCATAATTTCTAAGATATATATAATATTTCTAAGATATATATCGAAAAAGTCTCTCTGAGATATATTTTTTTTTAAATATTTCTATATATTTCGATATATTATAATATATTATAAAAATGTGTATCTCAGAAATAACATCGAAAAATAGGTGTATTTTAGAAATAAATTTTAAAAATATGTATCTTAGAAATTATTTTTTCATAGGAATATCTCTAATTTTTTTATAAATATATTTCGCTTTTTTTATAAATATATTTCGCTTTTTTTAAGAATATATTTCGCTTTTTTAAGAATATATTTTTCAAGAGTATATTTCGCTTTTTTTTTTAAGAATATATATTTTCTTTAAATACACGGCTATTTACTGAGATACACATTTTTTTTTTCGCAAAATTTCTGAGATACACATAGTATTTCTGAGATACACATATCGAAAAAGTCTCTCTGAGATACACACTTTTTTATAATTTTCGCTTACAGATAAATATATTACAGTATATTATAAAAAACATGTATATCTCAGAGAACAAATTAAAAAATATGTGTATCTCAGAAATTTAGTGAAAAAAAGTGTGTATCTCAGAAATATATCTGAAAAAATATGTGTATCTCAGAAAATATATTCGAGAAATATGTGTATCTCAGAAATTAATTCGAAAAAATTGTGTATCTCAGTAATATTTTTTTTTTAAAAAAAAATACTACTATAAATAATAAATATACTCTTAAAAAAATCGAATATACTCTTAAAAAAAATCGAATTATACTCTTAACATATTCTAAAAAAAAATAGAAATATACTCTTAAGAAATTCTAAGAAATTCTTAAATATACTCTTAAAAAAAAACTAAAGATAATTTTTAAAAAACGAAATATATTTTTAAGAAAAAATAAGTAGATAGAACACCTAAACGCCTAAAAGTAGAACTATATAAAATCAATCTCGTCTTCTTCTTCCTGCGACTGTGACCCAAATACAAGCTGGGAAAGCGTTGTAACTTGGGAGTTAGGTTGGTTCTCTGCAGCCAAATTTTGTAGAGAATTAGGCTGATTCTCTGCAGCCGAATTTTCAGAGAAACCTTGAAATTCTTCTGAACTTTCTGAATTTTCTTCAGCTATTTCAGAAGAACTTGAATTTTGTCTCCTTGCTCTCCTAAAATTCGATCTTTCAAGATCAATTCCATGCTGATTGAACATTTCCTGGCGTTGCCTTTTAGCTAGGCGATTATAGCGACTAGCTACTATTTCTTTTCGTAGGCGTTTAGTAGGAGGTCGCCCTGGCTTTCTCTTTCCAGTACTATTTTTATTTAGCTGCGTATCGTCAGATTCTAGCTAATCAAATAGTACTGGAGAAAGAAATCTTTCAGGGCAATAAATTGCCCTATAGGAATCGATTTTCTAGCTAAAATCGATTAAGTCTTCAGGATCTAGTCCTAAAGTAGTAGCTAGAGCGCAAGCATGTCGACAGGGGAGCCTATATTCTGTAAAATCTTTACAGGAACATTCTTTTTCAAGAATATTTATAAGAAATTGCGAATTTTCTTAAGAAACAAGCCCAATTTGCTGTTCTCTATTAGAAATAGAGATAATCCAGTGTCGAGACTATTAAATAAATTAGTATATTTTCTTTTAAAAAAAAAAGAAATAGGAGTATATTTCTTTAAAAAAAAAAATCGAAACAGGAGTATATTTTCTTTAAAAAAAAAAAAAAGCGAAAATAGGAGTATAACTTTTTTTTTTAAAAAAAAAAACAAGACTTACTGCATGTAATTCAATACTGAATTTTTGCCAGGCATAATCAGTAAATCTCGAATTTGTAGAAAATACTATATAGATTCGATCTTGCCATTTCTCTATACAATATAACCAAATTCGATTTATTGTATGGAGAATAGGTAGAGATCTCTCTGTAGAGAATAGAGAATTGGCCGATTCTGAGATATTTGACGTAAATTGGCCAAATCTAGGATATTCCTTTGGTGCCTGAATTCTTGACCAAGTATCTGCAGGAATTTCGCGAATATAGTCTGCAGCTGAGAGGTCGATTTGCGCAATTTGCGAAAGAATTTCATTAAATTCTCGTTAGATGGTTTTATAGCAAAGCTTTTTTTAATTAGTATATCTCTTAAAAAAGTCGAGTTTTTGAGTATATTTTCTTAAAAATATATATATATACTCTTTAAAAACTCGAATTTTTGAGTATATTTTCTTAACAAAAAATTTATACTCTTAAAAAACTCGAACTTTTGAGTATATTTTCTTAAAAAAAGAAAAAACTTACATTGCGAAAAAGGGTAGCAATTTTACTACCAAAACTAGTAGTAATATTTTCCGCAATATGCTGCTGGCAAAAATAATGCTGAGCATTTAGGCAAATTTCGGCTGCTGCAGGAACTAGTCCTTTTCCTCGATCTGAAATAATAGCAATTCTACCAGAATTTAGTATAACTGGTTGATTTCTGTAGGAGAAAATTCGCTTTTTAGCAGAACTAAGAGACTTTTCCAGGAATTAAAGGAAATGAACCCAATTTTCTTTATTTCCAGCACCCATAGCGATTCCAAAACAAATTGGAATAATATTGTTATTAGGATCCAATGTTGTTGCCATTAATAAATGGCAAAACGCGTTTTCTGGTTGATTTCTCATATGGGCAGCATCAATTGAAATATACTCGCGTAAATTCAAGATAGCTACCTCTGAAAATACGTCTAGAGAAACAAATGCATGCCTATTTATTAGATATATTAGTATTTTCGCTTTTTTTTTTAAGAAAATATACTCCTGTTTCTTTTTTTTTAAGAGAATATACTCCTATTTTACTTTTTTAAAGGAGATATATTTTTAAGTATATATTAAAAGCTTACTGGAATTCTTTTGTTTCTAAATTTCTTTTAAATTCAGTAAGGCCTCCTCCTTTTCCTTATAGTTCTTCGAGTTTTTTCAAAAAAGGCTAAAAAATCGTTAGTATATTTAAATAAAAATAAACTTTTAATAATAAATAGTACCTGAATTTTTTGAATCATTTCTTTTTGGTCGCCCTAAATACCCGAAGAAATCGAATCTTTAGCTCTCCAAGCTGCCTAATATGGAATCTTTTTTCCATATAAAATTCGCTCATTTGATCGAATTTGTGGTGGGCGAATTGCTGGGTTATCTATAATAAATTCCTAGCTATGGCAAGCAAGAAACTTAGTTGAATTCGAATATCTCCAATTTTCGTGGGTAGATTAAGGGCATGTATGATTTACAAGCCGTTTGACAACAAAAAGATCTAATAAATATTAGTATATTCTCTTAAAAAAAATCAAAATGGGAGTATATTTTCTTATAAAAAAAAATAGGAGTATATCTTCTTAAAAAAAACATACCTTTCTTTTTTAAGATATATATCTCGAATAGGCAGCCATTTGCTGCTAGATTACGGCAAATATAGTGCCGTATTTTTGAATCGCTGCGTTTTGTTTTCCATGATTCTCCTCGCTGGTTGATGTAGAATAAGGCCTGTTTTCTTGCCTCATCTTTAGTTAAAAACTCGGTTCAAGTTGAAAATAGCCCTATAGTCGATTTTTTAAATAAGAAAAAAAAAAAGGTCCTAGTATTTATATCCTAATATTAGGCATCTAACTAATTAAACTAAATATTAGGCGTCTAGTTCTAAGTTTTAGAATTTTAATTAAAGTTAAACTATAAAATTAATCGCGCATTTTTAAGTTCTAGAATACAGATCCTGATTAAACTAAATATTTTTATAAATTCTAAGTTTTAAGAATCTAAACTTAATTAAATTAGATAATAATAGCGTAGTTATAATATATATATATATTTCTATTTATAATATATTTATTTTTTTAAGAATATATTTATTTTTTTAAAGTATTTTTAGTTTTTTAATAGTATATTCGCTTTTTTAAAAATATTTTTTTTATAAATATATTCTCTTTTTTTTTTTAAAAAAAAAGTATATTCGATTTTTTTTAAAGAATATTTTTAGTTTTTTTTAAAGAAATATATTTAATTTTTTAAAAAAGTATATTCGATTTTTTTTAAGAATAAATTTAATTTTTTTTAAGAATATATTTATTATTTATAGTAATATATTTTTTTTTAAAAAAAAAATATTACTGAGATACACAATTTTTTCGAATTAATTTCTGAGATATACATATTTCTCGAATATTTTTTCTGAGATACACATATTTTTTCAAATATATTTCTGAGATACATAATTTTTTTCACTAAATTTCTGAGATACACATATTTTTTAATTTTTTTTCTGAGATACACATGTTTTTTAAATACATTTCTGAGATACACATTTTTGGTAGTAAAATACTGTGTATATAGCGCAAAACTCTGAAATATACATATTTGTGTATCTCAGAATCAAGATGTGTATCCCAGAAATTTTGCGAAATAAAATGTGTATCTCAGTAAATAGCCGTATACATATCGAAAAAGTCTCTAAGATATATACTTTTTTTTATATATTTTGCTTATAAATAAATATATTACAGTATAATATAAAAGTATATATATCTCAGAAAAACCCGAAAAATATATATATCTTAGAGATTTAGTGAAAAAAAGCGTATATCTCAGAAATTAGTTCAAAAAAAATTTTATATCTTGGTAATTTTTTTTTAAAAAAAAATATATTGCTACAAATAATAAATATACTCTTAAAAAAAACCGAATATATTCTAAATAAAAATTAAGTATACCTTTAAAAAAAATTGAATATATTTTTTAAGAAATAGAATATATTCTTAAAAAATATATTCTTAAAAAAAAATCGAAATATACTCTTAATAAATTTTAAATTTTTTTTAAATATATTCTTAAAAAATAATTAAATAGAACACAATATATATTTTTTTATTTAGAATATATTCGTTTTTTTAAAAATAGTTTTTAGGAATATTTTCGATTTTCTATAAATACTTATTGGTTTTTTTTTAAATTATTTGTGAAGTTTATTCGCTTTAAAAGAATATATTTTTATAAGAATATATTTGGCTTTTCTTAAGGGTATATTTGTTTTTTTAAGAGTATATTCGATTTTTTTAAGAATATTTTTTCTAAAAAATATTTCTAAGATACATAATTTTTCAATGCATATTTCTGAGATACACATATTTTCGAATTTAATTTCTGAAATATACATGTTTTTAAAATATATTTCTGTGATACACATTTTTGGTAATAAAATACTATATATATGGCACAAAACTCTGAGATAAATATATTTATGTATCTTAGAAATACTATGTGTATCTCGGAAATTTTGCGGAAGAAAAATGTGTATCTCGGTAAATAGCCGTAGAATTTAATAGAATTCTTTTATAAATTACGCAAATCGACTTTTTAGCTATAGACTATATTCGCGAAATTCCTATAGATACTTAGTTAAGAATTTAGGTACTAAAGAAATATCGTAAATTTAGCTAATTTATATTAAATATCTTAGAATCGGCTAATTCTCTATTCTCTATAGAAAGATCTCTACCTATTCTTTTTAAAGTAAATCGAATTTAGCTATATTATATAAAGAAATAGTAAGATCGAATCTATATAGTACTTTCTATGAATTTAAGATTTACTAATTATACCTAGTAAAAATTTAGTATTAAATTATATATAGTAAGTCTTTTTTTTTTAGAAGTTATACTCATATTTTTTTTTAAAGAAAATATACTCCTATTTCTTTTTTTTTTTTAAGAGAATATACTCTTATTTTCGATTTTTTTTTTAAAGAAAATATACTAAATTATTTAATAGTCTCGATACTAGATTATCTCTATTTCTAATAGAGAATAGTAAATTAGGCTTATTTCTTAAGAAAATTTATAATTTCTTATAAATATTCTTAAAAAAGAATACTCTTATAAAGATTATATAGAATATAAGCTCCCCTATTAATATACTTACGCTCTAGCTACTACTTTAGAATTAGATCCTAAAGATTTAATTAATCTTAGCTAGAAAATTAATCCTTATAGGGTAATTTATTATCCTAAAAGATTTCTTTCTCTAGTACTATTTAATTAGCTAGAATATAACGATACCTAGCTAACTAAGAATAGTACTAGAAAGAGAAAGCTAGGGCGACTTCCTACTAAACGCCTATAAAAAGAAATAGTAACTAGTTACTATAGGCGCCTAGCTAAAAGGTAACGCTAGAAAACTTTTAATTAGTATAGAATTAATCTTAGAAGATTATATTTTAGGGGAATAAAGAGATAAAATTCGGCTATAGAGAATTAGCCTAATTCCTAAGTTATAACGCTTTCCTAGCTTATATTTAGGTTATAGTTATAGGAAGAAGAAGAAGAGATTAATTTTATATAGTTCTACTTTTAGGCGTTTAGGTGTTTTAGTTGGTTATTTTTTTAAGAAAATATTTAATAATTTTTTAGAATTTATTAAGAGTATATTTTTGCTTTTTTAGGAGTATATTTTTTAAGAAATATATATTTGATTTTTCTTAAAATATATTCGCTTTTTAAGAGTATATTTTAACTTTTTTTTAAGAATATATTCGGCTTTTTTAAGAGTATATTTATTCTTTTTAGTAATATATATATTTTTTAAAAAGATATTACTAAGATGTATAATTTTTTAAACTAATTTCTAAGTTATACGCTTTCTTATAAAATTTCTAAGATATATATATTTTTTAAATTTTTTCTAAGATAAACATATTTTTTATATTATACTATAAGATATTTATTTATAAGCGAAATATATAAAAGTTCTAGATCTTATAGAGACTTTTTTAATATATATATCTCAGAAATACTACGTATATCTTAGAAATTATATAAAAAAAAATATACATCTTAGTAAATAGGCGATATATATATCTTAAATTTTTTTACAATTTTTATAATAATTTATTATAAAAAATAATATATATCTTAGAAATTAAATTCGAATATATATTTACCTTAGAGAAATAATTTAAAATATATATGTATACCTTAGAAGTTAAATTCAGATATTTATTATTTTTTTTAAAAGTATATTTCGCTTTTTTTTTAAGTGTATATTTTTTTTAAGATTATAAATTTTTTTAAGAATATATTCTTAAAAAGAGGAATATAGTTTAAAGAAAAAGAATATATTTTAGAAAAAAGTAAAATATATTATTAGAAATATAAAATTTATTCAAAAAAAAAGAAGAATATATATATATATATATATATATATTAAAAAAAAGCGAAGTATATTTATTCCTTTTAAAAAAAAGGATATATATATTTTTAAAAAAAAATTCTAAGATATATATATTATCTCTAAAATAAATATATACCTTAGTAAATAGCTATACTTCAATTTAAAACAAAAGTTATACCTAGAAAAAGATATAAATTTTATAAAAGAAAAAAAAAAGCTAAGTAAATTTTAGAAAAAGCTATAATTTTTAAAAAGAATTAATATTATACTATATTATATTTTATTATATTAATTTTCATTTATTATAGTATAATATAATATTTTTCCTAAAATATTTTTAGCTTTTTTAACATATATTTTTTAAGAATATATTTAAACCTTTTTTAAAAAATCTTTTTAAGGAATATATTTAAACCTTTTCTAAAAAATCTTTTTAGTATTTATATAATATATTTATTTTTTCTAAAGAAGAGTTATTATTACTATATAGAAATTTGTTATTTTTTTTTAAAAAAAAAATATTTTAGAAAAATAATTATTAAGCTATATAAATCTTAGTAAAAAGCTAATAATATAAATTAAAGTAGATAGTATATTATAAAAAATAATAATATATATTTTTCTAAATTTTTAAGTATATACTACTAAATATACTTTAAAAAGATATTAGTAGTTATTCTTAGAGAATTTATATATATTAGAAAATATTAATAGCTTTATAAGTATACTATTATTCTATCGTTCTATTAAATTAATAAAAATAATAAGAAAACTATCTAAATTATAATAGTATTTATAATAAAATAATTAGAATATTTTAGAAGATAATTTATAATATTATTTTTATATATTTTTTCTCTCTTAGGTTTTATAACTTATATAGGTATAGTAGAAATTATACTAAGGTTATCTAATATTAATAGGAATAAAGTTGATTCTTATAATATAAAAGTATAGTATAGTCGCTACTATTAGGATCAGACTCTTAATAAACTACTATCTAGTATAAGCAAGTCTTAGTTACGTATTTCCGCGCCTTGATCGCCTCCTTTCTCCGTAAAAGTAAACCAATACACCGTTAATCCGGGAAGCAATCGCTATGCTAGCCCCGTAGCAAAGAGCCCAATGCACCAACTAGCTAATCCTATTATGCGACCTGTTTGTCTTCATCTTTTCGGAGCACAATCCTCCATGTGTGGTTTTCCCCGATCCCCGACTCCACAGCTTGCACGTCGACCTTCTGCCCTTCAGGAAGCATTTTATGCTTTAGATCCCAACCCGCAAGACGACATAGCTCGGCTACTACTACGTCACAATCGCCCAGAAGATTGACGTCGAAGTCAATATGGCGGACAGGCTGGAGGATATCAGCAAAACAGATATATCCGCCAAGAAAATGTGACTTACATCGCGGGAAATATAGATTTGTGGTACACTAGGGGGCAATATCTGAGGTACTTCAGACACTGGAGCCACCTTCATGGAAGTTCCGATAACAATGACCAGATCAACGATATCTTTGTCATGGTCACTGAGTTGATTGAAAAACCGTTTTGGCAGAGCCTCTCCAAAGAACGTGATATCCGGCTGGTGAATTTAGTTAGATGCCTCGATATCGCGAATTATGAAGTGCTTACTTTCATGACACCTGGCTGAGGTATATCATATTGTCCGTCATCGTCATCATCATCATCACTCTGTCGACGTTTCTTGTTGGAACCGTTTGAGCTGCGTTTCCTCTTCGCGCCAGTTCTCGGAATCTGTAGTTGACGTATGCACTCCTTGCACTCTGCCACTTTCTGTTGTCTGATGTTCTCAAATATTTCTTCACCAGGTATCTTGAAACCGCATTTTCGACAAGTCGCTGTTGCCCATGAACCATGGCACTGAACTAGTTTCTCTGGATCGATACCGGCATGGCTTTCCAGATTGTCAATGTTTTGGGTATAATTCGTCAAGAGCTTGTCATGTTGCTGGAGCAAATGTATAAACTCATGAGTCGGAGTCCAGTTGTACAAGTCGGGCAGAATATCGCCCGCAAGGGTGTAAAATGTCCTGAAAATTGTTAAAATTGCCCGCCCTGGTACTAAAGTCGATACCTACGTCGGGTCTTCGTCAAAGTTGTGGATGTCAAAAACTTGTTCTGGCTCCGAATAGCCCATTTCCTGAAGTCTGGAGTAGAAGCCGGTGTTTTTTGATCTGAAATCCGGTATTCCAAGGCTGGTCGAGATCTGACAGTCCCTTAGCTGTTATCCTTACTGCTTGTAGGTGCACAGTATCTGCCACCGTCGTATAAATGGCATTAGAAATAATTGAAAGGGTACATACACCGGCGCCGGTTATGACCATGATATTCTTTGATTTCTTGAGTAGGTGTGCAGCATCTTCAATCGTGCTATACTTGGACAGACGCCGTCTCTTAGAAAGCTCGCGTGCTATGGCGATGCCTAGTAGCTGGTAGTATGCACTATCCGGCTGCCCTTCCAGAAAGGGAGGAGGCCGAATGGCAAATGCGGTACACAGCTTCTTGGCTGAGATCTTCCGAGTGGTTACAGTCTCAAAAATGAAAGGGCCAGCACCTATTTCATGCAATCGGTCTCTATACCCTTTTGCTTCTTCATAAGTACAGACATCGGGACCTAGATCCATCAGCGTGCATATAAAGAACAGCAGAGTACAGTATTACCACTGGCATATTCGTAAGCCTCCACCTCATCTAGGATGTCCTCATACAGCGAGGCATTATCCAATCCATCATCGGTCTCATCATGCTGTTCTTCCGCCGCGGGCTTGGCTTGCTGTCCGGCGGAGGGTCGCGCGGCGGCGTCGGTGGCGGACAGATCTGCGACAGGGAGATGTTTCCTGTCAACTAGTACAGCACCGGTCGCCATGGTCGCGGGCCGTCGTAGGTATCATTCGACGACGCGCAGGAGTGGAATTGAGAGTCGTTTGCAAGGAAAGAGCGGACGGAGATGTGTAGGATCGTCCGTCCCTTGGTCTGGAGGGCATTAGCGTTATCCGGGGGCACTATCAGTTAGCCCCGAGGCTTTGCCGAGACCTACAAATTTACTTGATGGGTGAGTGGCGACATGAAGCATAATTAGATACGAGCCTTGAGCGTTGCCTACCTACCTACTCCCAACTCCCTCTGCCACCCTCCGACCCTACCGTGCTCAAATGAAGCCATATCCTGCATCATGTGACCGCGATTGGACGGTACGTGCTTCACCGATGCTGGTTTCATATAGTGTTTGCTGCGATCATTGGCTACCAACGCTGCGGCTTTGTCGACAACTGAACAACAACCTGCGAATTAATCACGTACGGAGCATTCTTGCCCCTTTCTCACGCAGCCTCCGCTCTTGTCGAATCTCGAACTGATAAAGTTGAGCTGTCAACTTCGGGGCGGCCATGGCGTACGGTACTCCTATGGTGCTGCCGACAGTAACCGGTAAGACATGGCTGTACGACCGCTTAAATGTAGTTTTCAGCAAGTGCCAGCAACCTGAGTGTGTTGACTATTCTATATAATAGCCAATCGCATTGCGATTGGTTGAGACATGTTGTTGCTGATCGCTGCGAAAGTCGTCGACTGGCCAAGTAGGTGCGGTACGTGTATTTAGTAGCTTTTGCGCGGGCGGCACTTTGTGGTGTAGTTAGATTCACTACATGCATGATAGCGGGCCAGAACAGTGTTGTCTCTACGTGGTACGGGTAGTACAATACACGTGGTAGTAGAACAAACTTGGTGTTTGGTGATTACTTCATGTCTCCTGACAACCGCCCCCAATGTAGGAATATTGGGGTGATTGGCATCCCTCCCCATATATTTTGACAGTCTTCAGCCCTAACAGACCCATTATTAATTGGTCTCTGTGACGACGTGCCGTGTTTACAATCCAAAAAGTCAATTTTGAGCCCGACAGATGAACGAATCATTCGAAGCTAGCCTGCGAAGTGAGCTAGAACCAGATGCCGATACATATATACTGGGAGACACTGTGCGAAGCATCGCTTGGCAAGCTCCATGAAGAACAACAACAATAAACTGCCAATTGTTCGTTAGAGCTGGCTAGGATCGATAATCGTAACTTTTACGTCATAGGTCAATCTTCGCATGGCATGGAAGAGCGGGAGCTGGTCCCTCATGGTGATTCAGAGCCACAGAAACCCACATTTTGAGTCGCATAGAACTTATAAGAGGCAGCATTCGTTCTACTAGTTTTCTTCACTTTTGAACCCGAACCAGCTTGCATTGTAATTCTACCTGTTCTCAATCATACATTTAAATACACACAATGGCAACCTCCACCACGTTTAAGCTCAACACTGGGGCTGAGATACCCGCCCTGGGATTTGGAACTTGGCAGGATGCCGATGCCCAAGAGCCTGCTGTCACCCACGCTTTGAAAGCTGGCTACAGACACATTGATACTGCGCGCATGTAAGAAGCCAACGCTCCCTTTGCAAACAATATAATTCAGTTAACAGGTTATTGCAGCTATGGTACCGAACCCGCTGTTGGAAGCGCCATTAAGAAGTCTGGCATTCCGCGCGACCAACTCTTCATCACCACAAAACTCTGGAACAACAGTCACCACCCCGATGATGTGGAGAAGGCGCTGGATGCTTCGTTGAAAGACCTGGGTCTTGACTACGTGGACCTCTATCTTATGCATTGGCCATCTCCATTTGCACGCGGAGATGAGTTGATGCCGAAAGACAGTAACGGTAGGTGTTATATTATTTCAATCTGATTCGAAAGCTGACTTGCACTTTAGGAAAAATCAAAACCGGCGACACGGACTACGTTGATACGTACAAGGCCATGGAAAAGTGCTACCAGTCAGGAAAGGCAAAGGCCATTGGGTATGCGCACGCACCAGGCCATTCCATGAACAAGCATTTGACTGACCGTAACATAGCGTTTCGAACTTCAGCAAGGCGGAGCTGGAGCGGTTACTCAAGGAAACGACTGTGGTATGTACAATCACTTAGAGCCAGCGAAGCTAAAGCTCATATATTTCCCAGGTCCCTGCTGCCCATCAGCTTGAGATGCACCCATGGCTGCAGCAGCGCAGCTTTGCCGATATTCACAAGCAGAATGGCATTCACCTAACGCATTACAGCCCCTTTGGCAACCAGAACGAGATTTATGGTGACGGAAAGGGACTGGGCAAACTGATGGATGACCCTGTCCTTGTTGAAATTGGAAAGAAGCATGGAAAGACCGGGGCGCAGGCAGCGCTTGCCTGGGGCGTCACTCGCGGTCACTCCGTGATCCCGAAGAGCAAGACGAACGCGCGCATCGAACAGAACTTGCAAGGAGACTTCAAGCTTGACGATGAGGACATGAAGAAGATCGATGGCATCGACAAGAAGCTCCGCTTCAACGATTCATCAGCGGACTTTGGGTGGAACTTGTTCGCGGACCTTGATGGAAAGCAATGAAGATAAAGGCAGTGGTAGCTTAGGATAATTCATGACGATTTACGATTAGAATATATCAACGCTGCAAAGAAGCAAGATAGGTATTGGCTATGCACATGCCAGCGAGGATGTTCAGGGCACGTTCCTGTTATCACGTGGACAAAGTGGATGGGTGGTCAGAGCTCTTGCTTAGCGCGGCCGTTTAAGTTTTCCATTTCAACTTCGTTTCGCACAATCAACTTTCCTCTCCAGTCGCATCACGCATGCCCGGCTTCGTTGGCAAGCCCAGGACCTTTTGTCGCATCCTTGATGTAAGTCTGCACCTTATTTTCTTGCGCCACCTGAATGATGATATCTTTACCATGAACAATCCAACACCTATAGCGTCATGAAGGATTCAAACATACTCTAGAATTACTCTGACTAGAATGATCGCGTATCTCATCATTTACATCCGCACGTTTCTGGTACCGAGTTAACTGACACGGCCACACAGAATGTAGCACTCGCGCCTCTACCGTCGGTATCCCGCCATGACCTTCCAGAGAACTCTACCACGTTGTGCCCTTAGGCCGAATGATTCAAGGACGATCTACATCGTGGTAGCGGTGCCTGGAAGGGATTGTGCGGAGGATGACCATACAGGCATATTCCCCGTAGTTTGGCATCAGGGCCAAGTCCGTCACGCTTCTCATAACATTAAGGTACGTCAGAAGACTTTCTTTTTTTTCCCCCATCAGATCCCAATACAGGATGATGATCAACCGACAACGGAAAGGCATTCCTCAATCCGAACACATGGTGTCGAATTTGTCTATTAAAGTTTCAGCCTTGTCTGACCCTGTGCTATCATTGCTCGTTTCACGCTCGTACTAGCAGCACTAGACCTGAGCTAACAAATGACTTGCAGGTATGCCTATGCTATGCTTCCTGCTTTACCCTATACCCGCGATACATGAAGAAGATTTGAACGAACGGGCGGACAGACTGTGCAGTCTTTGGGTGGCACCTTTCACAACAAGGCTTTACAACCCTTGCGGGTGTCATCCCGAAGAAATGCTTGTTGAGAATTCGTCAGCAGATCCGCAAATGCCTCAAGAACCTGTTTCAAAGCGATCTTGCGTAGAAAGACTAACATTGTTACCTAGGTATGGCTCAACATTTCTTCCCCTTCCACCAAGCAGGCCATCGTAAATGATGATCACTATTCACACTGTTTGATCGGGCCGCCTCTAACGAAGGCGGCTTTGATATGAACGTACAACACTGAAAATTCTGATTTAATGAGGTATGTGGTTCCCATTGAACAATCCACTAGCATCTGTTTGCTAACGCTGCAATTAGCCTGATCCATGATGGCTTTTCAAAACATACCCGCGACACAATGCCTGTAGAGCTTTTGCTAATACGTTGCGGTGTCAACTGTAGGTTTACCGACAGTAGCTCGTATGCACATGGCCTATCTGTAAGTTTATTAATCACAATTTGTTTTCCTTTTTACCCTTTCATCTGATGAGCCCAATAATTTCGCTGTGTTCTTCCTGAGATACATCGTTGAAGAAACAATTATCACCTTGGAGAACTGACCCTTCGCCCGAATATCTATCTTCATCACACCCAGCATTTACCGTATATGTATGCTGATGATTACAGTTGTTTAGGTTTTGATGAATAGTAAGTCTTAGTATAATAAACCTATTTAAGCAAGGCATTCAATTTTCACCAATCTGATTTTGATTATATCGTGACTTCTGTCTGTCTCATGTCTAACTACATGAACCCGGCTGATGGACACTATGGCTCCTGACAGACAGTGATTAAATGTGCATGGTGCTAGGAATATGGGGCTAAAAAGGCTTGCCGCGGTGCCCACAGATGCCTTGTTGTTCCTGCTAAATTATACCTATTGGGTTATTCCTTCCAAAGAAGCGACTTTAACATGCATGACAATTCGTGATCGAGTTCTATTGCACAGTCTACTTCGTAAACATACCTTGACAATGCTACCTAGTATGTTGGAGGCCGTCGGCTTTACCTTCGGCGTTGCGTTCGGTGGCTTGAAGCGAGCGTGACGATTGACTTGGACATCATCTCCCGAACGACCGGCAGCGCGCTCCGTATGCGCAACATGCCGCCTCGCCAGCACATGGATTTCCTCGTACTATGGAACTCACCCGTAGGGATGTGATTCTCGCTTGCGTCGCGGTCTTCGTCGCATGGGGCTTCGTCACCAATTGGCTCCCGTCACTACGATATTTCCCTCACGCCTTCATCGCAGGCATCGCCGTCTCCATAGCAGCCTTCGGTTACCTGGCCCTCTCAACCTCTCGTGGACATGATTCCCATCTCAGGCGGTACAAGCGCACAACTCCGCGTCTGGCATTTATCACTGCGCCAAAATGGTCGCAGGAAATCAACTCTTTGAACAACAGGTTGCTGTACCGGCGAGAACCTCTTTACCCCCCTTCATTCGTCATATCCGACCACCTTGACGGACTTCTCGACCTTCTGTTACGCGACTTCGTTGCAAGCTGGTATGGCAGCATCAGTGGGAGGCCGACATTCATAAATGAAGTGGACCGAGCCATACGGGCGGCTCTGGACAACATTCGGGACAGGCTGTTGGCTGTCGACCTGGTGGAAATTGTCATTGCCAGAGCCGTGCCCTTAGTAACAGCTCATATGAGGGACTTCTATGAGGCGGAGCGCATTGTCCGTGGACGAAAGTTGTCGCGGGACGTGACCGAGTCAGAAGAGCTTGATCTGGCGATTGCTGGGAAATATCGGGACGGCAAACTGCATCCTGCGGCTTCACTTACTTATACCAACACCAAGGTCGTGCAGCAACAACATTTGCGAAGCATTGTAGCCCGGTTGATGGCGCAAGTGCTTCCCCGCAATATGAGGACTAGCTCTGCCGTAAATACCTTGATAAAAGAGATTGTTGCTTGCGCCGTACTATTTCCGGTCATGCAAATGCTTTCCGATCCGGATACGTGGAACCAGCTTCTGGAGGGTTATGTAGGTATTTCGTATATCTACAGCCCATGCATTTACTAATACGCGGCAGGGGCGCACACTTCTGCAAGATAGGAAAACGGTCCGCAAACTTCGGGCGGCACTCGACGAACACGCGCCTTCTTCACCGAGTACGACTACATTCCCACGATTAGCACCTCACGACAGTGAGCGCAGATTCGAGAGATTCATCCGTTCTATGAGACAATGCAATTCCCTCACCGATGCCCGCCGATTCAGAAACGAAATTGCAAGTCAACTCAAGAAAGATGCTGCGGTAGAGGGGCAGGATCCATTGTACCTTCGTCGCCTCGAGACTGCCAAACGGATTTTGGACCAAAGAGTTGCCCACCTGAGCTCTGGAGGCGCAGCTAAGCAAAAAGCAGCACCGCAAACTCCAGGAAGCCTCATACGCTCTGATTCTAGAGTGGAGACTGCCAACTTGCGCCAAGTGCTGTACGACTCTTCGGGTCTCTCGTATTTCATGGAATTTATGGACAGGCAAGGACTTATGCGGCTTGTCCAATTCTGGATTGTGGTAGATGGCTTTCGCAACCCATTGGAAGAGGATACGGATGAACCAGAGGATGATGCCGGATTCAAGCATTCTTGGGGAAGCTCAGAGCGGGCCGACCTAGCCCAGATTTATGAGGCTTACATCACAAAGCCGGAACTGGCAGTCCCAGGAGAAACGCGGCGAATGGTGAGCGAGTTTCTGAATGCCGGTAGGGCTGCTACCAGTTCACAATACCTGGCAGCAAGGCGCGCTGTTTTGCAGGTGCAGACGTCGGTATATCATGTCATGCAGGAGCGTCACTTCCCCAAGTTCAAAAGATCCGACCTCTTCTTCAAGTGGTTGGCGTCCGATGAAGCTTCTTCCATTGCCAAGAGTCCATTAAATGGACCGGAAAGGAGTGTCACTGTTCCGGCATCCTCAGCTTCTCTTGCAAGACCGCCAAATCTTTCTCGTACCTCATCTACCAAAAGCACACTCCTAGGACCGGACCTTCGCAGAGCAGCAGTATCATCCTCGGATCTCAAAAATGTCAAGACAGCTGAGGTTGCTGCTCCTGCTCGGAGATCTTTGGACGATGGCGGACGTGCACCTCTTTTCGATGATGACTATGACACCGATCCGCTCGCACGCTCGACACAGAGCTTTGACTCCGAAATGGATATCGCAAGAGCCAATGGTGATAACAGTCAGATAGTAGACGCCATGCAAGCCGCCTTGAACGATATTATGGATGCCGAGCCAGACAGAGATTCGCTTTTCTCTGATAGTGGCCCTAGGTCGATCCAAGATACTGATTCCTTGAGGGGTTCTTTGGAGATTTCTCGTTCAACTTCCCCTAATCATTCGAAAAGAGACAAAGAAAGGCCGAACATCGCATCGCTTGGCCTTGTAGGCGTTCCTTCAAACAGAGGTGTCTTCACAGATAATCTTTTCGGGGATGAAGAAAAGTTCCTTGAAGACGAGCTGGAAGATTCGGATACCAATGGCAAGGATGAGGAAGACCAAATCCATGAAGCTGCGCCAGGCGACTTAGGTCTCGCTGAAGCGATCGATGCGCTGTCCCAGGAGATTGACAGATTGGTCAACCAAGAGTCTATCGTTGATTCTCTTACGAGAAAGGCCGAACTTACCAACAATGCTGCGGAGTTAAGGATTCTTAAGAAGTCAAAGGCGAGTCTACAACGGGAAATACATAGGAAAGAGCTTCAGCGGCAGCAGTATGTTGTACAAGAGAGCGACAACAGTCTCTACGGCCGCGCCACGATATCAATTCAGTCCATCATGGTTGGCAACGACGAGGATGGGCGCGAGTTCGCAATGTGTAAGATGAATATACGTCTATTACGCGGATCACAGCTGATTAATTCCAGATGTTATCGAGGTACGCCGACAGGCAGGAGAACACATGCCTGCTGCTGCCTGGGTAGTGGCCAGACGCTATAGCGAGTTCCACGAGCTTAACAAACGGCTTCGAGCGCAATATCCCATGGTTCGCAACCTGGACTTTCCACGCCGGCAGATGGTTCTCAAACTGCAGAAGGATTTCCTCCAGAAACGTCGGGTGGCCCTAGAGAGATATCTCCGAGAACTACTGCTGATCCCAGCCATATGCCGAAGTCGTGAACTTCGCGCCTTCTTATCGCAACAGACCATCTCTTCTTCTGACCCCACGAACCCGCAGGCGGATACTAGAGACTTCGTTGCGCGCATTTACAGCTCTGTCACAGACGGAATGGAAGAATTTCTTGGAAATATTCCAGTGCTTGACCAGCTTTCATTAGCAGGACAGAATCTTATTTCTGCCGCAACTAACCAGCTCAACAACGCTGGACCGTTGGGTAACGGCGGAAACAGCGCGCTGTCGAACGACCCCCAAACAGCCGCAGAAGCGGAGGCCGAATTACGTGCGTATGAAAGTCGCGAGCTTGAGCCGTTCATCAAACCCATTTGCGACCTTTTTCTGGAATTGTTCGAGCTGAACCGCGAGAACAATTGGTTAAGAGGGCGGGCTGTGGTTGTAGTTCTTCATCAACTCCTCGGCGGCACGATTGAGCGTAAAACCCGCGAAAACGTCAAAATTTTCACACAAGAAGATAATATGGCCAGATATATCAGCATGATCAAGGACAAAATGTGGCCAGGCGGCGGACCAAGGCCGCAGGCTGTGCCGAGAACTCCTGCGGAAAAGGCACGCAGCCAAAAGGAGGCCGGGCTGTTACTGGCCACACTGATACCGGACTTGGCAGGCAGCGTGGTAGGCAGGGCGAATGCACAAGCAGCCAGCAGAAGAATACTCGCAACCCTAAATAACCAGCGTTTAAAGTAAGTCCATTCTATTCTGTTTCGTACTTTGCGCACAGCACACTAAACAAATCTGTTCGCAGCACCCATCTTGTCTTTACATTAATGGACGAGGTTTTGCAGGTGATCTTTGGGGCCTAGGATATCCGACAGTTTCAGTGTTAAGGCGTTGTTTTGTTTTGGATTTGCTTTCCACATTTGCAATAGCTACAGCCATCTACAAATGGACATACGAGGCTGAAACGCCAGAGCCTACTGTAGGGTTGAAAGTGGCTGACTGGTCGCTCACCCAGGCGTTGCTCCACCCTTCCAGTACCTTGATGGTACAAACGGCATCTTTGTGATTACCGCCTTTCTTTTTCTTCCTCTGACGATGACGTGTACCTCGGTGCCGCTCTTGTGCAGCCCATTTCTGATATAGCCCATGGCGATATTTTTCTTCAGAGTTGGGCTGGGACAACCGCTAGTAACTTTCCCAACGACATCACCATTCTCATCGACAATTTCTGCGCCCTCTCTCGCCGGTGCACCTTCGACAACCATTCCAATCCTTCTTCTGCTCACACCTGAACCCCCATCCTTTTTCGGCTTGAGCTGACCTAAAATGACGTCTGAACCATGGAAACCGCCCTTTTCGCGACGATCCTTACTGATGATCCACGACAAAGCCCCTTCGACTGGGGTGGTCGTATCGTCAAGATCATGGCCATAAAGACACATACCTGCTTCAAGCCGAAGGCTGTCACGGGCACCAATGCCGGCGAGTCGCAGTTTCTCGGGGCCTGCCGACTCCAGGAGCATTTCTGTGATACTCGCCGTCTCCGGGCCCGGGATGGAAATTTCAAAGCCATCCTCACCTGTGTAGCCGCCGCGTGAGACGATGACGTCCCCAACAGCCTGACCGCTGGGCAGATGAAAAGTAAGCTGTTTGCATTGCCCAAAATAGAGGGTTTTCAGGTCGCCGGATTTACTGGGCAGGACAGCGGATAAAATTTCATGGGCGAGCGGGCCCTGTAGAGCGATGAGACCCCGTCCGTCAAGAGTCTCCCACTGTACCTCGGGCTGCTTCTGCTCCCTCCAATTTTTGAGCTCCTGGCCAAGATAGTGCGAGTCTTTTTGGCGACAGGCAGCATTGGTTACTATGTAGAATTTTTCGGGAGTGAGTTTCGTGATGATAGTGTCGTCGACAATGCCGCCACTGGTGGGATGGAGGAGGCAGGAAAGGGTTGAATGGTGATTCTGCAGAACGGAGACGGATGAGGGAGTGATGCGTTCAAGGAAGGCAGCGGCACCAGGTCCAGAAATATAATGCTGCACCCTGAGCAGTGCATCAGTCTGATGGACGAAGGGGAAATTCGGCCGAGGCATACATGTGGCTGACATCAAATAGACTGGCTTTCTCACGCGTCCAGTTGTGAGAGTCACCGACACTTAGGTCGCTATACTGGACAGGCATACTGAAGCCCCCAAAAGGGACGAATTTGGCACCGTATGCCTCATGGAGCTGGAAGAGCGGAGTCTTGGCTGTGTCCGTAGCGTTTGCTATGTCGGAGCTGTACCGGACGGACTGATAGCCGGACGCGCGGGGACGTGCGGCGTACGCCATGGAAGGCATTTTGGGCGCAGCCGACAGCGTTCTGGCGGGATTGCACCGGCGGACGGTGCAATTGGCAAAGAGGGCAATAGCTCTTCGGGCGGCCATGGCGTGTTGATATGTGTGTTGTACAAGCAAGTTATTTGATAGTTAACGGAAGGTGGAGTAGTCAGGTAGCCTAGGACCGGCCGGCGGAGCTTCTAGATGACGAAGCAACCGCGCCGGCAGCTCCAGTTGAGCTCGGGCTGCAACCCAAACATCACCGCAACAACAGCCAACACTGCAACGACGCACACCATGTCTAAGGGCTCAAAATACCTGCTGGTCTCCCTGCCGACCTCTATATCCCCCGCCAACGACAGCGACGAGGCCCTGAGCGCCCTGCGTGCGGCTGTCACTACTGACAATGGCACCACGCACCCTTTCGCGATACCGGCCTTCAAGATCGGCACCCTTGACGCTCTGGTGCAGCAAGCCGACGATCTAGCAAAACTGAACACTGCCTGCGAGGGTGTTGTTAACAAGGTGGGAGATTCTCTGCGGACCATCCTGGACGGCGACGAGGACAAGATTGCGCAGCAGAAGACCATCAATGACAGTACGTGTGGCATATTGTTGTGACCTGGGCGGGCCAGGTTAGCTGACTACAGCGTCAGAGCCGGTTGAGCACTACCTTCGCTCTTTCTCGTGGAACAAGGTCAAGTATCGGGCAGACAAGCCCATTGCGGAATTGATAGATGCGCTGCAAAAGGTACGGCACCACTTGTGCCTCTGTTGCTCGAAAGTCCTACTCACACCGGGGGTTTTCTAGGAGCTTGTTGGGATAGACAACGATGTGAAGGCCAAGTTCAACCAGTACAACCAGGTCAAGACGAATCTTGCAGCATCGCAAAGGAGACAGACGTACGTTTTGGTGCCTTTTGTGTGCAGCTGCATGGTTACTGACACCACTACGCTTGATAGTGGAAACCTTGCAACCAAGTCTCTCGCAGCCATTGTACCTGCCTCCGCCCTCATTCAAGATTCCGAGTATCTCGAGACGCACCTTATCGCTGTGCCCCACCAGTTGAAGAAGGAGTATCTGAAGAGCTATGAGACTCTTTCCCCGATGGTGGTACCCCGCTCCTCCACAGAAATCGCATCTGATGATGAATTTACTCTCTTTGCCGTCACTACCTTCAAGAAGCACTCAGCCGACTTCATCCACAAGTGCCGCGAAAAGCGGTGGACCCCGCGGGACTACAAGTATAAGGAGGGCGGAAAGGAAGAGGAAGCGCGTGAAGTGGATAAACTTGAGAAGGATGAGCGCAAGATTTGGGGCGAGGCGCTGCGTATGGGCCGCACGGGATACAGCGAGAGTGCTATGATCTGGATACATGTGCTCGCATTGAGGGTGTTTGTCGAGACTGTCCTGCGGTATGGTTTGCCACTGGAGTTTGTGTGTGGCTTGGTGCAGGTTAGTTACGTTGCGCATAGGATTTTGCCTGGAGCACCCCGACCCCGCAGACCAAGAAGCTGACAAACCGATAGACCACTCCGAAGCTCGCAAAAAAGGCAAAGGACAACCTAGACGCCATCTACTCTTACCTGGGCGGCAACGCTTTCGGCAGAGACAGCAAAGGCCGGGTCAAGAAGGATGACTCGGCGGTTCACACGGAGATGCAAGCCGCTGGCCACTCAGCTGATGCAGCGGCAGAGTACACGGCTTATGTTTACTACGAGTTTGAGATCCTATGAGGCTATGGCGTCGCTGCTCCCCTGTACGATTCTAAAGACGCCTTCGACATAAAGATATCTTCCCGTGCCTGGGTATTGTGCATTAGCTTGACACTTCTACACTAACCAAGACCACTGATTCTGCATTTCAGCTTAGCGGCATGCATTGCAAAAAAAAAAAAAAAAAAAGTAGGAAATAAGAAAGTGGAATTCTCCGCACTTTGCCGAGCATTCTGTTACATTAGCCGTAGCGTGTGATGAAGCAGTAGGTTTGTTTCCCAAGTGATGGTGCACAATGCAATCCTCTGAGAGGTTTCCAGGTATGTGTGAGAAGGGAAAAAAGCAAAAAGTATAAGAAAGGGCCAGAATGTACGGCTGACGGTGAGCGTCGTTGACAGGGGGGCTCGAGGCTGGATGCTCGAGCCTACTGCGCCGCTGGTTCGCGGGGGCACGACATGCCGGAAGCGTCGAGAATGGCCGGGTGCAGTCGTGCGATGCTTCTAGAGTAGCTCACAGCTCACATGCGTACAGGTCTCGGGGATGAGTCGGGACGAGCCGTGTCGAGAAGTGACGAGTTCGGCGCAGTAAGCATTTGGGCCACATCGATGGCGGCTTGGCGTTCGCAGACGGCAGAGACACATCGCGCCACCAAGCCGTGTGCAGCTTGCATGGCAGTGCGACGGTCAGAAGGCCTGCGGGGTCTCCGCTCGCCGGCAGCACGGGACAGCACGGGGCAGCACGGGCAACACGGGCAACACGGCCAGAAAGCGTGGCTGCAGGGGGGGACAAGGCTAAGGGCGGCAAGAGAGAGCCGCAGCAAAAAGCCGCACTTTATTGTTTTGGCGGGCGGCGTTGGCGAGAATGCTTGGTATGCTTGCGTTGCATCGCGCAGGAGCCAAGTTGCATCGCGCAGGAGCCAAGTGGCAATCCGGAGAGAGTGTGGGTTCTGGGCAGAATCCGGAGTTTGGCCTGGAGATTTTGTGGGTCGCGCTGCATCATCAGGACAGCGCGCATCATCTGCTGCCATGGTTGGTTGGGGCCGTTATCCCCTCCTTAGCACTGCAAGTCTTTTCCTTCTTCTCTCGTGGGTGTTGGCGCACCTCTTTCCTTTCTTTACAAGTCGTTCGTGCCTTCCATGTTTCCATTTTGTTATTATTATTTTTTCCTAAAACTTTCTTTCTTTCCATACTTTCGCCCTTTTGCCCTGCCGCGGCTGAAGGGCTGAAGCGGGTGGCCGCCGCTTCCGCCGCCGCCTCATGCGGCAATGCTGCTTTGGATTAGTCCAGGCCGTGACCTAATGCGACTTTGGGGTGCAACGGCGGGCACTACGTCACCTGGGATGAATGGGAAGCTTTCCTCTGCCCACCCACGGCACTGCCGTGCCATCATTTTCGGCGCCCCCACATCATGAGAGGCGCCGCTTCTTGCTTGCCTCTCACATAAATACACCTACTCTTCCTGCCACATTCTCCACACTCTTCTCCGCCATCCCGTCACCAGCCTCTCGCATAATCCTCTTTGATCATGTCGATCCGGCAGCAGGTCCCTGCCGACATGGGCGAGAAAAAACACGACATCAGCCCCGACGGCACTGGCCAGGAACAAAGGGAGGCCGTGTCTGGAACATCTCCCGAGGACTCCGTCGCCGAGAAACAGGGCGAGCGCCGCGAGGTTACCATTTCCGAGGACGATGAGGAGACCTACAAGGAACTTCCCTACTGTTGGCCCGCATGGTACAGGTGGTACATCCTTACCGTCATCTTCGTCATCCAGTGTTCCATGAACTTCAACGCCAGCATCTACGGCAATGGCGTCGGCGGCATGGAAGAAGCTTTTGGCCTGAGTGCCCAAGGTGCTCGTGTCGGCCAGATGATATTCCTCGTCGCCTACGCTTTCGGCTGTGAGCTATGGGCCCCCTGGAGTGAGGAGTTTGGGCGAAAGATCATCCTCCAGTTGAGTCTTGGCCTTGTCAACATCTGGCAGATTCCCTGCGCCCTAGCCCCCAACTATGGTACTATCGTCGTTTGCCGTTTTCTCGGTGGCCTCTCTTCCGCGGGTGGATCTGTCACCCTAGGCATGGTGGCCGACATGTGGCAACCCGATGACCAGCAGTTCGCTGTCGCCTATGTTGTCTTCTCCTCCGTCGGTGGCTCTGTCATTGGCCCAATTGTCGGTGGCTTCGTGGAGACGTACCTGCACTGGCGATGGGTGTTCTGGCTTCAGCTTATTTTTGGAGGCGCAACTCAGCTTCTCCATGCCCTCACCGTCAAGGAAACAAGAACCTCGGTTTGTCTCAATCGGATTGCCGCCCAGCGACGCAAGGATGGCGACAAGGACGCCCTTACTCTTGATGAGTACAGGAAAATGAAGATCAAGGAGTCGGGCGTTTGGAACATTGGCGGCCTTCCTCTTAAAGAGATCGGGACCATCTGGTTCCGACCGTTTAAAATGTTCCTGACGGAGCCCATCGTCCTTTTCCTTTCGCTCCTGAGTGGTTTCAGTGATGCTCTCATCTTTACCTTCCTTGAGTCGTACAGCCCTGTCTTCAAGCAATGGGATTTTAGTGCGATTGACATTGGTCTCGCCTTCATTCCGTAAGTGTTAAAAGCCCGATTACCTGGCAGAAGCTGTTTCTAACAAAGAACCTCAGGCTTCTTGTTGGCTATCTGATTGCCTACTTTTCCTTCTTCCCCTGGTTTTATAAGCAACGACAGAAGCTCAGAGCAGGGACTCTCCAGCCGGAGTATCGTTTATGGTGGTTGCTGTTCAGTAAGAATAATCCGGTCCGCTGTGCTCCTTAGTACATGCTAACATAGGACGTGCTTTCCAGCTGCACCACTCGAAACGATTGGTCTTTTTGGCTTCGCTTGGACAAGTCTTGGGCCGGAGTACAACGTCCACTGGATCGCACCAATGATATTCTCCGCGCTCGTCGGTATTGCCAACGTGAGTTTCTATGAGACAAAACAGAAAGGCTATATTAGGTCTAGGTCACTGACGGGATTTTCCAGTATGCTATCTACATGGCTACAATTGACTATATGGTCGCGTCCTATGGACCTTACTCTGCTTCTGCTACCGGAGGCAATGGGTTTGCCAGAGACTTCCTTGCGGGTATCGCCGCGCTTTATGCCACACCACGTGAGTTTTGATGTCGGCTCACTTGACAAGACGATAGGACTGACCGCTTTTTCTGCTATAGTCTACACCAATGTTGGTGGCAAGTTCCACCTTGAATACGCTTCGACTATTCTTGCTTGTCTTGCACTTTTGGTCACAATTCCGATTTACATCTTCTACTTTTACGGGCCTCAAATCCGCGCAAGGTCCAAGTTCGCGCAGGAGATCGACAACGAAACTCACAAGCACGAAGATCACCGTCGTGAGTCTTTGCGCATTGCGCAGGTTTAAGCCAAGCCCGCTGGTCTTGAGCTTTAGCAGCTCGCTGAGAATGACATTTATATGATTTGCATGAGTTATTGAAAGGGACTGGGTTTACAATATATATTTCTAGTGCTTTAAAAGGTCTACTGCCGGATCTTCTAAATTAGGTTGATACCCACCGGCTTGGATGCCATAACGGCGTTACAATGGCCTTGTTCCAATTCTGAATACAAACTATATTCTTTTACGGTACTGTGTTGTGGATATGTTTCCATTGGCTCATGGTGAAACATTGAAATCTTGAAATTACTTTGTTGATGGTGTCTCTTCAAGTAGAACGGGAAAATGCACTCGTCTACTAATATCGGTCGTACAAATCTGCGAAAGGGATGCTCTTTGACTGGAGCAACTAGCAGCAGCCATTGTACAAAAGTACCGTCCCCTCACGCATCATGTTGTGCTTCAAACCACGAAGGACAAAATTACATTCTATCTGCAGCGCGATCGACGCTAGAATTTGCGACAAAACACCGCACAGCTCTCCATCCACTCGTACATATAGTCGTGGTCTCGTCTAACCCATAACATGTCACGCACTTCCATCAATCATATCATTCCCTGGATCATCTCCGGCTGCTGGGAAGCCGAGAGGTGCTGAACGGCTCTGGGGGTGGTGCTCCCACCAGTGCCCCAGCCATCCTTGCTATGCAGGGCGCGGGGAGTCGTCTCTTCACTGCCGCCGCCGCTGCCGCCACCTCCGCTACGCCGGGGGCGTAGGCGCTCGCTGCTGGCGCGCGGGCTCCTCACCGGGCCTCCGGCTTCTAGGGGGTCAAGCTGAGCGCTGCTTCCCTTGGTGCGCGCGGGGCTGTGGCCACTACTAGGGTTGCGACTGCTGTGCGGTTGTTGGCGCGCGGCGGCGTCGGCTCTGGTGGCAGCCTGCTGCAGCGCGCGGGCGCCCCCGCCCGGGCCCCCGCCCCCGCCATTGTGCTCGGGGGTTTTGGCGCCGGCGGTTGTGGCGCCCGAGTCGCCGGCGTGTGGCGTCCCTTCCCAGCTCTTTCGCCTCATCACCTTGCCCAGCATTCCAACGAGCTCGGCTGCGTCTTCGAAATCTGCGTCGTCCATGCCTTCCTTTGCGCGATAGACCTCCCTTATAGCTTTTCTTGCAAGCTTGCGCGCGCCGTCGTGATCGTTCAGGCAGTCCCACACGAAAGCAGTGTGCTCTAGGGCGACTGAAAGGCGTAGCGGATGCGATCCTGGAAGGATAGCCACAGCCATGTTAGCGGCCGTTGTGAAGTGCGTGTTGGTTAACGGGAGAAAGTTCAATGGCGGCAAGAGAAACGCAGATGGTCGGGAATTGTTCAGTGGTAGTCCAGGAGGGTGGGCAGGCCGAGGGCTGTTGCCTCCGCCTCCGGAACTGTTGGCGTAAGGGTTTGTGAGAAAAGAGGTTTCGGAGGTGATCGACGTAATGGGCTCTCGGAGCGTTGGCATTCGCCCGGTGGAATGACCTGCATCTTTTTGTTTGGCTTGGCTGGCCTTGGGCGACTCGTTGCGACCATTGCCATTGCTGTTGCCATTGCCGTTAGGGTTGCTGACGCCGTTACTGTTACCATCATTTCCATGTGTTCTTGCCTGTTTGTGAGTTTGACCAGGCATGAGCGAAGTGTGATGATCTGCGGGCGCCGAGCCCGTTTGGGAAGAGATGCTGTTGCTTTCAGAAACGGGAGGCTGGCTGTGGAAAAGACAAAAAATATGGTAGAGGGACGCGCGGAGTTTGGCGCCTAGGACCCGACATTCGGGACCGTGCTGTCCATCTTGGGTGTAGGGGAGAATGTTTAGCTCGAGGATGGACAAGCCTTCGCGCGAAAGCCAGAGGATGTGATGGTAGAGAGCCAATGACTTGTTGTCGCGGGAAGCGTCGAGCTTCCGCAGCTTTCGGGCCCGGACGAGTTTGCGCGAGAGGAGGACGGAGAGGCCGAGGAGCTGGTAGAGAGAGGCCGAGAGAAGCGGATTGGTGGTGGCCGTGTGGCTTGCTAGGCGGCTGAGGTATTTCTGATCCACATCAGACGAGGCCATGGCCGGGATGGCTGCAGCAACGATCAACGGATGTGATTTGGATGGTGGAGAGGCGGCTCACGTCGAAGGCCCACTGCTACCCGCGGCCGTGGAAGCAGAAGTCGATCTTGGCAAGTGGGGAGGCGTGCGCGTGGTCGCAAGGATGGTGGGGAAAAGAAGAGGAACACAAGAAAAACAATCTCACGCAGCCCAGCACGCGCAGGCTTCTTGTAAAGGGCCCATGGTGAAGACGTCACTCCCTCGTGCGGTGGCTTGGTGGTGAAAACGCATTGTCGCGGCGCGGCACCGACGAGGAGCCGCAGACGCAACGGTTTATGGATGGGCGGTGAGTGCAGGCTTTCATCAACAGGACGAGGATGCCGTTGGAGCTACGTGGCCGTAGCCCGACGCCAGGCACAACGTCCAGCAGATTGGCCCGGCGGGACGTCAGCGCGCCGCCGCCAGCTGGCACCGGCAAAGGCAAGGCGACAGGGCGGCAAAGGGCGGCAGAGGGCGGCAGGGCGGCAAGGCGGGCTTGCGTCACTTGCAAAGATATACTTAACAATATCACATCCTCCCGCATGAACATCTGTCAGCCTCTCGCCCTTGGCCTTTTGTCATGGCCGGGCTGCCTTATGGCAGGGCTGAATGACAGTTTCTCAAGTCAGCACCATGCCAAATAAGAAAACAAACCTCATTCATGGAATGCGACTACATAAAAAGCTCCTGTGAAAGTTCACGACTGATCCGTAGCAACG
This sequence comes from Aplosporella prunicola CBS 121167, assembly GCF_010093885.1. Lineage (NCBI taxonomy): Eukaryota > Fungi > Ascomycota > Dothideomycetes > Botryosphaeriales > Aplosporellaceae > Aplosporella > Aplosporella prunicola. Next base: position 1,061,352 of record NW_022983532.1, on the reverse strand, counting down.
TGTCTTTTCTCTCCAGCTGAAATTACCAGTCCACAATCACCACGATTCAACCAGCGCATCCATCTATCCCTCAGCTCCCATCCGGAACAACACCCGACCAACACCACCATGTGCCGCTACTATGCTCACACTCACTCGTGCGGTCACACCACCACCATTTTCGCCGCTTATTGTGCCTCTGGCGCTCTAGTCCAGCGACCTTGCCATGGTGGCGAGATCTGGCAGACGCTCAAGATGGACCATGTTTGCTCGGCATGCCAGACGGACTCGGCCAAAGCGAAGGGGAAGGCTGGTCTGGCGACTGCGGGACGGCGCTAAGTGCAAAGCAGACAGCTGACTGCGCGCATTTCTAGTCGTTTGCAGCCGCATGGAGAAAAGTTCTCGGGGTTGGGAAAACTATCAGTTCTCAGGGTGATTTTTTTTTTTTTTCTTTCTTTTCTTTTCGGAAGCCGAACGGGGCATTTGCCCTAGAAAGTTTAATTGTTCACCTTATCCCTTTTTGTTTTGCTCATTGGCCACAGCCTCTGCAAATGAACTTTCATCCAATTCTTAATCTTGACCCAAACCTACACATAATCTGTGAGACTGGCCACCGTCAGCTGCTTTGCCTGATCATCCTTGCTTTTGTCTGCTTATGTTTCTTTCCCTGTGTGCGGCCTATCCAAAAAGCATACATCGGGAAAGAACTGACTATTAGAATGGATAACCAATGAGACCAAGGGATAAAAGATGCAACTGAAAATTGTAAGATCCCGAATTGGATACCCGAAGGATAGTAAATCAAAACCATTGTCAAGTTGCGAACACTAATATGAATACAGCCCTAGACAAACACGTTAGCAAGACTTATATAGTACTATGAGAGGTAAACACTGTTTGGACGAGGACATACCAAGTTACTTCGTGGCCCATGCTCGCCTAGCGGACCGCATCATGTTCCAAATCGAGTAGGATGATGTTTTGCCAACCGCCACGCTTAGACCAAGCTCTGGGCAAGACATGAATACGCGCGCGCCATGACGGGAGCCACTTTGCACAGAGCTTTGCATCCAAAACAAATTCGTTTTAGATTGACGCACCATCAGGTAAACGTGCAAGCCCGCATGGTGGTGAGATGCAGGTTGTTGCGATTTTTGTCTTTTTTTTTTTTTCTCCTAGGCCTTTGCCTTGCATCTGCTAGAACTAGAAGCAAGAAGTGTAATACAATATTCCTCTGGGGACTGCTGGCCTTGCATCGCTGCCAGAGGTGTTGTGCGCATTTGATCATGCACGCGTGGCAACAGACCCAAAACTCCGAAATGTCAAACCAACGTTATCTGCTAAAGCAGAATTCAAGAGCCTCCTTCCCACCGGAACTGGTTGCTCCTTTGTTCAAATGCAATGTAACGCTCAAAACGGGTATAGCAAAAATAGACAGAGAACGGGTAGTGCCCCCTTCCACTCGTTTTCTTCAATGTTGTGAACATGGGGCGAGTCGCACGTAGAAATCGGCCGCGTGGCAAGCTGAACGTCAATAAACCACAGTCGTGTTGTGCCGTAGAGTGGGAACGTGAGGGAAGGCGCAAATGCCTCGGTAAGTAGCAGTGACATCAATGGTCGTGCCACTAGTGCCGTCCTTCCATACCGACAGAGCGCAGCCAGTGTCGTCTGTCAAGGCCGTCTGCAGAGCCTATCAGTGTCGAACTCCAACCATTCCAGGTTGGTAGCTTCCTCGGCGATTGTTGAAAGCAAGAGGACTGCCGGCGGCAAAGTCCTGGTGTCGGCGGCGGTCAGTTTGTGTTCTGATAAAATGTCGATGGAGATGTCGGTGTGACCGCAAAAGTCTCATACCTTCCGTCGCTTCTTCTTCAAGCCGCCCTTGCCTTCATCCTCGCCACCAGTTGATTCTCCCATCGGATCATCATCCGCGAACCCTTCTCCGTACCCCTTGAAGCTTGACTCCACATAGCTGCGCTTCTTGCCAGCACGGTCTGGACGCGCTGGTTTCATGGCCGGAGAGGGCGCCGCAGATAAACGACCCTGGCCTGGACCTTGCCCGACGGGCCTGATTTTCTTGGCCGTAGCATCCGTCATCTCGGGAGCAGATTTCTTGAGGAGCCCATCGTCGGTGCCAATTCTGCCTCTCCACTTTGCTGCCTCTTCAGCGGGCAACTTGCCTGGTTGCATCTTAACAGCACGGTTCAATTTTTCGAGCAGACTTGAATCAACACCCTTTTCAAGCTCTTTGCCAAAAACCCTTTGGCTATGCCATTCCTCATCTGGCCAGTCCAAAAGACCGTTCAGCTGGCCTTCCAGGGCTTCGGGCTTGTTTTTGCCACCAGCGATTTGGAAGCCCTTGATGTGGCCTTCATAAGACTTTCGAAGCTTGTTAATCTTATCACCTGTCACTGGATCAAAGCGAGCGACGCTCTGCGCAATTCGGTTCAGTCCATATGCTGCTAGGAGGTTTTCTGACGCGTGCGGTCGCGAGATCGGATAAGCTATCCGACAGGCAATGTTAACATGCATCAAGAACAAATTTTAGAAGCTCACGGATGCGGGGGCCTTACGAGTCTCACTGAGCTTATAGAATGGACTAGAACCAGCCTTCAGGCGGTCCAAGCCAACTTTTTCGCTCGCTGATGAGCCCGTGCCTTGCCGGTCGTGACCTGTGTGTCTGTGGCCGCTGTCGCCTCCCACGTGCACGTCGCACATGGGAACATTCGTGATGCCCTCCATCTGGTCATCAGTCATTTGCGCGTTCCCGTCCGCGCCCTTGGAGGTGAAGGAAGACATTTCCGCACTGCTTGCAGGCGTTGGAAAGGTGTTGGTCGTGTTCTGCTGCGACGAGGCCGAGGCGGCGACCGAAGGCGGCGTCAAGCCGGGTCCTTGGGTCGAAGAAAGAGAGGCATGGGTCTGACTCTGCGTGATGGAAGACATGTACGGTGGGGAAGTGGGCGTGTTTGGCTGCTGGTCGATGGTCGTGTCGACGGGCCCAGCGGGCTTTGCGAGGTGGTAAGGCGGAGAGGCGGGCGAGAAGGAACCTGTGTGTCGCTGGCGTTTGTTGGGGAGGTCGGCCGACATAGGAGCGGGAAACGAGGGCGATGCGATGGCGGTGGGCGAACGGCTGACCAAGGGCGACGACGGCGCAGCGTCACAGCAGCAGCGGATGGAGCAGCGGACGGCTCGGGCTAGTTCATGGGATCATGGGCGTCGTCGAGTGCAGAGGGCGGGCGCGGCGGTGGGTGGGCGGTGGATCGTGCCGGGGGGACGGTGGTGGTGGTGGTGGGTGTGGTTGGAGGAAGCAGGCAGGAGTGGAAAGGTGAAGTGAAGTCGGGCGGGCATTGTTCGCCCGGAGGCTCGCGTATGCACGGACCCGCCTCGCTTTGTATCATTTGCCTCATCGCGTCGCATCACATCGCTCGCCTCACGGCCTCGTTAATCACATAACTATGGCCCAGCAGCCCAAGCCCCAGTCGCTGCCCGCCCGCCAGGGCCCCGCCGCCATTCTCGTTTCCCCGCGCCAAAAGGGCAACCCCGTCCTCAGCGCCGTTCGCGCCGTGCCCTGGGAGTACTCGGACATCCCCGCCGACTATGTCCTCGGCACTACCACCTGTGCCCTCTTCCTGTCCCTCAAGTACCACCGCCTCCACCCAGAGTACATCTACTCGCGCATCCGCGCCTTGGCCGGCAAGTACAATCTGCGCCTCGTGCTGACCATGGTCGATATCCAAAACCACGAGGAGGCCCTGCGCGAACTGTCCAAGACCTCGCTCATCAACAACGTCACCATCATCCTTTGCTGGAGTGCACAGGAGGCTGGCCGCTACCTCGAACTCTACAAGACATACGAGTATGCCGCCCCCACCAGCATCCGCGCCGCACAGGCAAACAGCTACGAGGAGCAGTTGGTCGAATTCATCACCACTCCAAGGAGCATCAACAAGACAGATGCCGTTAGCCTGGTGTCCAACTTTGGCAGCATTAGGACTGCTGTCAACGCCCAGCCGGAGGAGGTGGCTCTTGTTGCGGGATGGGGTGGTAAGAAGGTCCAACGGTGGTGTAACACCGTCAGGGAGCCCTTTAGGATCAAGAAGGCAAAGCGCGCAACAGGCCGAGAAGGTTCTAAGAAAGACGCTCCAGATCCTCGCGTCGCAGCTCGTTTGGGCATCAATGCGCCTGGTTCCGTAGAACAAGCCACTTCTGTGCCTACACGTGTGGTCAGTCAGGATGCTGAGGAGCAGTCGTCCTCCAGAGTCCCTGAGGAAGCCCGCAACTGGGAGCCTGACGAAGATGAAGAAGAAGCGATGATGGGAGCTCGCCCTCCAGATGACGCCCGTCCCACGGCCGCTGGCAGTAAAGGCAAGGCTCAAGAGGACGAGCCTAGCGAGGGCATTATGGCAGCTTTAGCAAAACTAAGACAGCAAGGTTAACATGATAGTTTATGCAAATTGACGGTGAGGATGACTTTTTGCGGAAGCCGGCGTTAGGGGTTTAGGTAGGTAGGTAGCCGGTGAAACATTGGCCCGGCCAGCGGCTTGGCATTCGTAGGTTTGCCGTCCCCATCAACTGAACGCGCCTCACTCGTGCTGTCACCACGTCCACCCCCATCCCGTCATGTCTGCCAGCCTCTCGCTCTCTAGGGCGCTGCCCAAGCCCAAGTACTCCGGCGAGGACGAGGACTTGCCAGCTCACGCCCAGCCCAAGGGTCCGCGCGTCGTCGGCGCCGCCGAAATCGACCAGACTCAGCTCGTTAAGAGGCAGACCGGCCCTCCACCCTACGGCCAGCGATCCGGATGGCGCCCGCGCGCCCCCGAGGACTACGGCGACGGCGGCGCCTTTCCTGAGATTCCTGTTGCTCAATATCCGTTGGACATGGGTCGCAAGACCACCTCGAGCTCCAATGCCCTCGCCATCCAGGTCGACGCCGAAGGCAAGGTCAAATACGATGCTATCGCAAGGAGAGGCCACAGCGAGAATCGCATAGTGCACGCGTCATTCAAAGATCTCATCCCTCTGCGCCAGAGAGCCGACATTGGAGAAGTCTCGCTGGAGAGGCCATCAGAGGAGCAGGTTGCGGAGACGAAGAAGAAGACGGAAGAAGCGCTCGCAAAACTCGTGTCTGGTGCCGTCGCCGCGCAGAAACCTAAGACGGTCGCAGGTACCACCCGCAAGGCCCCGACGTACGTGCGATACACGCCCGCGAACCAGATGGGCGACAACAGCAAAAAACAGGACAGGATCATGAAGATTGTGGAGAGGCAACAGGACCCAATGGAGCCACCCAAGTTCAAGCATAAAAAGATCCCGCGCGGACCGCCCAGCCCGCCCGCGCCCGTCATGCACTCGCCCCCGCGCAAGCTGACCGCAGAGGACCAAGAAGCGTGGAAGATACCCCCTCCAGTCTCGAATTGGAAGAACCCGAAGGGTTATACGGTGCCCTTAGACAAGCGTCTGGCGGCAGACGGGCGCGGACTGCAGGACGTGACAATCAACGACAAATTTGCGCACTTCTCCGAGGCACTCTTTACCGCCGACAGGCACGCGCGTGAGGAGGTTAAGCAGCGGGCATTGATGCAGCAGAAGCTAGCGGAAAAGGAGAAGCTGCAGAAGGAGGAGCATCTGCGCGCGTTGGCTATGAAGGCGCGCGAGCAGGCTGCCAGTGGCGGGAGAAGAGGGTCGGGAGATCGCGGCTCGCCACTACGCAGCAGGAGTGGTTCTGAGTACTCTTCGAGATCTGTCGACGAAGAAGAGGAGGCGGCCAAGGAGCGTGAAGAAATGCGACGGGAGAGGCGGAGAGAAAATGAGAAGCAGCTGCGGCAGTCACGTATGGGCACGGAGCGGCGAATCCAGATGATGGCACGGGAACAGAACCGTGACATCTCAGAGAAGGTGGCGCTGGGGCTGGCGAAGCCGAGTGCATCGTCGGAGACGATGTACGACTCGCGGCTGTTTAACCAGAGCAGTGGCTTCGACTCAGGCTTCAACGAGGACCAGGCGTACGACAAGCCGTTGTTCGCGGCGCAGGACGCCATCAGCAGCATATACCGGCCAAAGTTTAACACGGATGCCGACGACGAGGACCCATCTGATACGTATGATAAGATCACCAAGACGAACCGCTTCGAGGTGCTGGGCAAGGCAAAGGAGGGCTTCAAAGGCACGCAAGATGCCGAGGTTAGTTTGCACTATGTGGATTTTCGAACGTTGTCTCTTTAATGCTAACGGTTCTTTTTTGCGCAGCAACGCGAGGGCCCAGTTCAATTCGAAAAGGACTCAGACGATCCATTCAACATCAACCAGATGATCTCGGAGGCAACTGCTGGTGCCGCAGGCAGTGGCAGCGGAAGCAAGCGGTACGGAGTGGAGGAGCCGGACGAGCGGTCCACGAAGCGGGCGCGCGTCGACGATGATGAGTAGGGCGCGTATGGCCCAAAAAAGCTGCGCCAGTTTGAACAAGAAATGAGGTGGCCATGCCAAGGAGAGGTGGAATCGTCAGGGGCCCCGATGTATGTATTATCTTTGCGAAGTTGATTGCAAACAAATCAGTATTTTGGAGTCTAACGACCTCCGAGCAAAGAAACACGTCGCTTTTACGTGTCATAGATTGCGAAGGACCAACAAGGTCAGTAGAGATGCGCCGTCTCATCTGTTTCCGCATCCCATTCGCCGTACTTTGGTTACTTCTTAGTAGGTACTCCAGAGAATGGTCCGGTAGTTTTTGCCCTCCTAGTACCTGACCTACGAAACGTCGATGTATCCATCCTGAGAGAACTATTGGTTTTTGGATGCCAGCCATATTTCACAACGCGGCTTGACCACTGGTTGGAGCAAAAAGGTACGGACTTCGAGCTATTTTCGACGGCTTGCACAGATCAAGCACAACTTCTTGACACGATGAAAAAACATGCCTTTCCGAAAAACGTGGTTGAAAAGGGTTTCTTTGGTTAACTCTGGAGATATGTAGCTGATTCGCCAGCTCATACCCTCTCCTGTTTTAAAAAACAAATGCACTCAAAGCCCAAGTCCTAAAATTGAGCCTCGGACATGCTCAACCATCTTTCCACAAATTCTTTGTTCGGGATCAGAATCCATTCTTGCTGCGGCCTGTTCGCCGTACGTTCCAGCACGAAGCCGACAGATATGAGGGTCTTCATGCCAGTGGTTCTGCCTTCTTTCAAACTGCGTCACGATACCCTGTAGACTCATGTCGTCTGAATCCGAGGCCGAGCCTACAAACCGAGTCTTTAGCACCCTCCTGGCCATTGTCCTCCACTCTTGCCCAGTGAGATCCATGCCGAATCTGGCGGGGCAGTCTGACGTTCCTGTATGCATTTCAGGAGGCGCTGATGCGTCGGCTATGTGAAAGGGTTTAGTGATGCCGAGCGCATCGACGCGGTTGGCCTCCTCATCAATTGAAATCAAAATTCTGTGAAAACAGTCCACAATGGTCATGAGGGTGCTGCTTAGCTGATGGAGGTTCTGAATTGCCGAGGCGGCTCCCTTTGGGCATTGTTGGCACTTCAGCACTGCGGCAGCCGTCGCCATTGCGCGTTGAATAACCGGTAGGCTGTAAGGAAAAGTGAAGGATGGTTGTGATTGCAGGCTCGAAAGTGTCAAATACATGTTTGAGAGGCATGAGCATGGCGGATTAAAGGGCGACGGGAGGTCAAAAGCAGGGGCGTCATCCGGGTCTGCACACTGAACGTGAGAATCTATCACTGTCAGCGAATGAGGCGACAGGAGCAGGTGAAACACACCAGAATAACCAGAGTCTGGGAGCGGGTGTGCACCCAAGATTGCATCCAAGCTGGAATCGTCAAGCAGCGGGTCTATGGCATGCTGGTGATTGAGAGACGGCAGTGCGGTGGCGTCGGTGTCAAGCTCGCCACCCGCCGCAAAGGCTGATTGAAGCAAACCGAACTCGACGGAGTGGTCAGTCGGGGTCAGGTTGGGGTCGTCCCTCCTCCGCTTCCGCGGACGGCCCATCTGCTTCTGGAGCGAGTAGACGCATTCGATGCGTTCCCGCTCGCAGCGCTCGCAGCGGGGCTGTCCGCCCGAACACTTGAGCTTCCTTGTTCCTGGCATCATCAGCCAAGTCACGTCGCCCAGTTGTCGCAACGCCAGACTCACTGCACTCATCGCACGCGGTGCGCCTCTTGGGCTCCATGATGGGATAGTTATAGTTCTGGGGTCGGATGGCGAGTCGAGGTGCGGAAACACGTGTGCGAGCATGCACGCGTGCATGGCCCCAGGGCTTGGCCTTTTTTTCTCACGTCCCTCCCCCTGTGCCTTTGGAGGTGAGATGGCTGACTGACTGGCTGACTGGCTGACTGGCTTGATTGACTTGACCGAATTGACCAACTACGAGTACTGCCTGCGCGCCCGTGCACCCTGCCTCTCACACCTTCCCAATTTTCTGGTGCCCGCCTGTCAGCCTGTCTGGAAAACGCCACCCCACCCCCGGTCATCCCCAGAATGTCATCCACAATCATCGCCGTCCTTCTCCTCGCGGCATACGCCCTGCTATGCCGCCTCTTGCGCTTCCGGCGCCTGAGGCAGGAGCACCGGCGCTTCCCCTACAACACTCCGGCCTCTTTCGCCGCCATGACCACGCAGCACGCGTGGGAGATACAGAAATATCTCATGGATCGTGAATTCCCTTTTACGTGGTTAAAGTCATGGCAATTCGCCCTTTTCCGCACCTACGGCATCCCAACCATCAGCAAGCTTCTCGTCCAGACTAAGCAGCTCTCCACTTGCGGCAATGCCCCCAGAGTAAGCTTTCTGCCTTGCTCCGCATCCCCTTCCCACGACTGAGGCGGCTGCATAGCGCTACGTTGATACCGAAGTCCTCATCCAAGAGTTCACCGCCTACGCTCCCAACTCAGAGCGTGCCAATTCCGCAATTGCCCGCATGAACTATTTGCACGACATGTACCGAAAATCGGGGAAGATATCTAACTCAGACTTGCTTTACACTTTGTCTCTATTCGCGCTAGAGCCAGTGCGTTGGATCAGCCGCTACGAATGGCGCCAACTGACGCCCATGGAACTGTGCGCCATTGGCACGTTTTGGAAGTCCGTTGGCGACGCAATGGACATTTCTTACCATGTCCTTCCGTCCAATGGAGCTGGATGGCGTGATGGTCTGCAATGGTATCAGGAAGTTCTAGACTGGAGTCAAGCATATGAGGCAGAATGCATGATTCCAGACGGCGCTAACAGGAGGACGGCCGATGAGACTACCGCCATACTGCTGTACGACGTGCCAGAGTTTTTGAAAGACGCCGGCTTAAAAGTCGTGACTGCTTCGATGGATGACCGTCTGAGAAAAGCCATGATGTAAGCTCGAAAGAGTGCGCTCTCAGATTGTCACGCATGTTGACCCGGCTGCAGGTACCCTAAGCCACCGGCCAGTTACCAGAAGATAGTGAACGTCGCACTCCGTGCCCGCGCTTTCATGTTACGTTACTTTGCACTACCCCGGCCATACGTGTTGCGTGTGCAAAAATCGACAGAACATCCGGACAAGCAAAACAGATACTTTTGGTTAGATTGGGAACCAGAGCCATGGTATGTGAAAGACAGCTTTGTCAACCGCTGGCGTCCTCTGGCTTGGTTCAAGTGGATCACTGGACGGCCTTATCCCGGCAATGGAGAGTACAGAAGCCAAGGCTACCTCATCCACAAGGTTGGCCCTGTGAAACTCGAGGGAAAGGGTATGGCCCAGTTTAAAGCAGGTAAAGAAAGACTGATGGCTCAAGGGCGAGGCGGCTGTCCTTTTGCGCCCTAGAAAAAGGTACCTTTCTAAGCCTTACTCAAGAAATAGGGTCGTTATAAATTACGTACCTGAAGAGGGATATTCCTAGCTCGTATCTTTAGAGAATTTGCACGTTTCGACAAGTAGTCTTGTCTCCACGCTCTGTTCTGCACCTCTTCCCAGCCTTTGAAGTATAGTTCTGGTTGCGTTTGCGCTGTGTCAGGGCCAGCGACGGCGTTTTTTGAGCTGTTATCTCCAGGGGTATTTTTAGGAGTAAAGCGGAACCACCAGTTTACCTGAGATATCGTCTTGTCAGAATATAATATTTGACGCTCAAAAGACCTCACACTAACCGAAGCATTGACTCCACTGTTTCCAACACCCTTTACGCTGTGCCACCAACCTTGGGGAATGAACAAACCAGAGCCTCTGTCAAGGGATGCTTGAACTCCACCAAATTCACTATTATAACGACCCCAGACTTCCTTCTCCAATTCTTCTTTTTCTCTGCCAAGCATCATTTCTTTCCCTCTCAACCTCCCGCTCATATCACCTCCCGTTCCAATTCTCGACTTGACGGTCTGAAATATTTTCTCTCCCACGTCCGGTGGGAAGAGCCGCACTAATTTCTTGCCAGCCAGCTGGACAAACATATTTGCACTTGGATCACGATGTAACGGCGTCATCGTAGGCGGGCGACCCATCCACAAGGAGCTGCCTTCGTGTTTAACCTTCCCATAGCAGCTAAGGATTAAGTCAGGTCTGGGGACCTGCCTTTGGAGGGCGTCCGGAAAGTCGTCGAGGGGCATTTGCGCAATATATAGATTTGAATTGGGCACAGGCTCTTTGAGGAATTTGGTGAAAACTTTCATTGGGGCTCTGAAACGGTTAAACGTCTGCTTGGTTCGATCACGCGGATCGGGCCCGGTGTACTCCATGAGAACTTGGCTCATGCTGGGGTGGTAGCGGTAATTCTCCAACCACTCATATCTGAGTTCGTGTGTCGTCCAATTGCGGCCGACGGGTTTGAACCATTCAATGAAGCATGGAAAGTCGAAAGTGCCTTGTGGTAGGAGTGTAGGTTTGTCGTACAGCACACGGCGCGGTCGTGGTTTACGCTTTTCATCTGTTGTCAGTGCCTCTACCGCTGGGTAGTAGTTTCGGTCCCAGGGCAAGGCGGTATTATAGCGGCGCCGACATGATATAGTTTCCAAAGGGAGGCGTTGTGGACGAAGCAGCATGAGTATGTAGGTAGGTCGATGAGTGGGAGTGTCGATGGCGGCGAACAATTTGCGGGCAGCGACACCAGTCGTAGTACGACAGCACATGACTCATGCGAATGCGGGTCCTCTCCGTCCATGACTTGTCCAAAATCTCAACACCAAGCTGCATCATCGCCGGGCATATCCACACGCGAAGAACACGTCGCGATGGCCTCGGCAAGTGACAAGGGCGGTCAAACCGGTAACTCAAGCGCTTCCGCTCCCTGACTCGGCTCTGACACAAGCTTTTGTAGTCGATCTTGCGACCCTGTCCGCCCCACAACTCAGCCAGCTGAAGAAGCAACTCGACTCCGAGCTCGAGCATCTGACCTCTTCTTTCCAATCTCTCCGTAGCGCACAGGCACGCTTCCGCGACTGCCTCAAGTCCATCTCTGGAGGCCTTGCGTCCGGCTCTACTGGTGCACTCCCTCCGTCTCTCCTGACTTTCCCGCGCCCCGCTAACACTTCCTCGTCGTTCTAGAGAAGCCCATCCTCGTCCCTCTTACCTCCTCCCTCTACGTCTCCGGCACGCTTGCCGATGTCAAGTCCGTCCTTGTCGATGTCGGCACCGGTTTCTATGTCGAGAAGTCGCTTGATGATGCCACGGATTTCTATAATCGCAAGGTCAAGGACCTTGAGAAGAACTTGAAGGATCTAGAGGCCATTGTCACCGGCAAGAGTAATAACTTGCGTGTCATTGAGGACGGTATGCCAATCAGCATTGATAGCACCAGGAGAAGGGAACGAGCGTCCGGCTAACGTCATCTCCGAATCTAGTGTTGAGGCAGAAGGTGCTTGCGGCACAGGCCGCTCAAAGCCAGGCGGCTGCCGCTACTTCTTGAGCGGTCGATAGCGCTGTCCTGGCCCCCCAATCGCCGGTGAACTGCACTGCGGCGTTGCATAAATCTAAGCTTTCTTGAGGTATCAAGCCAGCCAGGGTGTTCATTCGCGCAAGACACTGGCAACAAGCAGGGTCATCTTACTACCCACAAGGCTAAGATTTAATCTTTGGCATGAAAGACGGAGTCAGTTTATCTAGCGCCATTCGAGATGCTTCGAGGGTTTGGTTCTTTCCGAGGCCATTTAAGCAAGAAAGAGGCGCAACTAAAATAAAAAGTGCAATACTAGCTCATTTCCAGTAGATATAAAAAGAAGCATTAGACCCATTGAGTGTGAATCACTTCTCAGATTTAGAGGCTTCTAGCCCAAAGGTTATGCTATTGGGGATGCTAATTCTACAAAGTTGATGATTTGATGAGTTGATGAATCCCGACGAGCAAAAGAAGCAACTTTCGTGGAATGAGGTGTTGTAGACGTAGAAGCGGTCCACACCTAGGTTCTAGCCACTTAATCATCCGGAAACCCAGAAGCCAGATTGGCATTGAACGAAGCCGAAGCACATCCCACTACTTCACGATGTCTCTGATCAATGTATCGTCTCTTGTGCCAACCTTGAAGCTTGTGCAGGTGTGAGCAAAGAAAGAAAAGTAAGTAAGAACCTCAAATGAAAAAGTAAAAGAAATACGGATAAGCTCATATGAGTATCCTGTATTCCCCCTGATGCAATGACTTCCGCGGGGTTCGTGCCAAAGCATAAACTGCCTCGAAGTAGTAAACTCACTGGCTCTGTCAGCACTGTACACGGGCACTCTCGACGCCTTTGCCGGTGACCATGTCTTTCACTTTTCTCAGTAGGTCGACTAATTGACTAAAGGCCTTGATGGAGGCCAGCTCGTGCTTGTCTTGGCTGTCATGTGGACAGTATTGAGCCACCTCATCGTCAACGTCTCCGTGTCGTGAATAAGTTTCCTCGGATTCACTGTCGTCGTTGTCCGATACACGGTGATTGATTGTCGCAGAATCGGAAATACCATGCTCACCGTGGTATTCCGGGAAGAAGAGACTGCAAGCATCTTCCACAGCCCAGTTTGCGGGCCGACCAATTTCGACGGCACTGTTCGCTTCCAGCAGATTGGCCCATTCAGAATGCCAAACATTGACAGACCAACGTGGTTCGTACCGGACAGACGGTTCACCCCCAGACAATTCTGTTGTGTGGAATTCCGTAATCTCAAGGTTCCATTCGAGCTTGGGGTCAACGTGGAAACGCCAACTGCGTTTCTGACAGATAGACTTGATAGGAATACCGAGGCGTCGATTTGCATTCGTTCTGTAGATGATGAAGTCACGGTTTCCGCCGATGTCTTTTGCAGCGGTTAAATCAAGTTCTAGTGACTCGGGAAACTCCTGATAATCGATTGCCAGGCCCCTCTCGCTGACATTTTTGGCGTGCTCAAGACCGACATGCCATGCAAGGCCATCTTGAAGATCGATGATGTTGGCATCTAGGAACCTTTTTGGGGTTTTCTCTTTTTTCCCTAGCTGAGACCAGCGCTTCGATTCAAGCTGAGTAGCTCCTTTATAACTTGAGAGCACCACGTCCAGAATTAAGTCTCCAGCAGATTTTTCGATCACGAAAGTTGCTGAGTAGACGGGCTCGACATCTGCTAGGTGTATGGCTTCTACGCCAGTTGGTTTCAAGAGACCATTAGCTTGAAAACACCTTGAAAGTAGTTGCGTCTCCAAATCTTTCCTTCCCAGCTCTTCAGAAACATGGGCTTCAAATTGGTATTCGGTTGTCATTTCCGCAAACTTATTATATGGGTACGTAGCCCTTTCTGTCTTACGGTACTTAGTCGCCACGAAGGTGCCTAGGCGTATTTGCATCTTGAAAGCACCCTCATTGTAGCGTAGGTGGGACATGGTTTCGACGACAGATTCCATAAGTCGCTTTGCTGTTGAGGGATGTCCAGTAGCAGCCGCAGGATTGGCAGACGTGGTTGGAAGTGGTTGGGAGTATCTTGGGGTGGCCCAGATTGCATCAAGTTGGGCCTCAACTGGTCTGTGAAACTTTGAAGAAGGTACTGGCTTGCTATACGGCAGAAGCGTGACAGATGGAAGCGGCAATGATCCTAGTTCCGGAACTTCGAGCATGTAAGTACACTCAGGTTCAAATGCTCTCGCATTGAGCTGTGCGGGAATCTGCTTCATGCGACTGATGGCTTCCTCAAGCTTTGTCTTGTCATTCCCTCGGAGTGAAAAGGTGATGTTTGGTCCCATCTGGCAAGAGATGTAACAGAGAGAATCCATACGAATAGGATCGAGGGCTTCAAAGTTGGGGCCCATAACGTCCCTAGGCGCATATTCCAGAGGCCATTCAAATTCGGAGCAGAATTCGGGAACAGGATCATCCTCCTTTAAGGACTGTCGATACCTTTGTCTGACTTGTTCCCTTTGAATCTTTCTGTGCACCTTTCTGGCTCTCTTTTCGTCATATCCATATGTCTTGGCCCATATGTGGTTTTTGCGAGTGACAACGTTGAGTTGTTTGATCCACTCATCGATCATGTCGTAGGCTCTCTTTGCTGCTGCTTGATCTCCGTATATCTCCAATTCAAATTTCCCACCTTTGCAGATTGTATTAACGTGAACACCACAGACGGCCGCAATATCTGCGACACGGGGAATCAGAACTTGAGCGTCCGAAGGCCTCTCCTCTCCGCCAAGAGGATTGATGTCTCCAGGTATTTTGTACGTTTGATGACCACTACCCTTTCTGTTTCGCCATTCGGCAGTTGCCCTGTTGTCGGGCCTGGCTGCCAAGGTTGGGGGGCGACCTCTGCTGCCACGGCCGTTGCGCATATTTCTACTGACAACTTGTCCATTGTGAAGAGGATTTTGAGGTCTCTGAGGAGTGGCAACTTGGCTTGCTGAAGACGAGATGTAGGCGCTGGGTCTGTTCTCACCGAGAGGCGGAAGGGAGATAGGCCTGTGACCGGAAGAAGACAAGTTGGCGCTATCTTGACCGAGGGCATTCTGTCTTTCATTCCGTTGTTGGCCATTATCTCGGCTATTCTGCCGTTGAGACATCTCAACAAGCGGTGTAGTGCCTAGTTGTTGATTGGCTGGCCTGCGACCAAGGTTCATTCGACCACGTCTATGAGGCGTGGCATATGCAGAGTATTGAGGAATGGACTGGGAAGGAGACATGGCGGTTACACCGGTCGGGCCTTGCGCTCCGGAGCCAGCAATTCCAGTAGAAACAACCGGGAAATCTTGGATTAATTGCTGGGTGTTTTCCGAATCAGCTTGGTTACCACGAGGCTGGAATAGAGCCGTAGAAATGGTTGAAGATGAAGACGGCTGCTCATTCGACTGCTGTGCGGTAGAAAGGCGTGCAAGTTCCGGAATAAGCTGGAAAGTGTCATCATGGCGTGTCTGAATCTGTGGTTCAATGTCATCCGTTTTCAAAGGGATAGAGCCAGCCCAGTGCCAATAGGGCCTGAATGCTTTTCTCGAGTTTGATCCATGACGTACCCTGGTCTCGAATTCGGAATTGCTCTCAACCGCTACATGCGGTGTCAAATTATCACCCTGGCTGACATAGTTGGCATCCGACTTAAGCCAAGAAGTTGGTTGAAAATCAGGGCGAGGTGCTGTCCAGTGTGATTGGGTTTGCGTCAGGCTGTTGAGCTCTGCCGTAGTGGCAGAGATTGGAAGCTGAGTTAAAATTGCCGGTGCCACAAATACCGCAGATTGGGGAGCAGAATCTTGACCGTGAAGATCAATCAGCCACCCATCCTCTTCAGTCCGAGGGGTTGGTTGAGATGAGACAGGTGCCTCTGGCGGTGTAGGCGGCTTAGAGGTAACCATCTCACTCCTGGAAGCAGCTGCATTCATGCGGACATTGTTCAGTGATGGCTTGGCTGGCGGTCTCGGTCGGCTTCTTGATTCGACAGCCTGCCATTCTAGTATGGAGTTAGCAAGGCCTCACACGGCGCATACGGTGGGCTAGAGGCATGTGGGCTCTCACCGGCAGCGTCGCCTCGCTCAAAGCTGCCGAGAATGTTAGCTGTGTTGTCATTATTGTTTGAGTAAGGGTTGACTCACTCATCCATTGAAATTTGCAAGCGACAGGCTTTACTAGACGTCAACTCCGATGAAAATGTTGCACGGTATAGTGTTGCGAGAGTTGTGGATGCGACGTGAGAAAAGGAAGGAAGCCAAACCGTTTGGTGGCGACAGTTGCCAACGCCAACAGGCAGTCGCACTAGGACCCTTCCTGCAGTCACCCGCAAACCCAAACGGGAGACAAACAGCCTAGTGCCTGCACTTCCCTGATGCGGGAAGGGTGTTCAACCGTCCGGGCCGTCTGAAACATGTAGGGACGATGGCGGACCAAAACGTGATATAGAGGTTGATTCGCAGTGGTGTTGTAGAGCGAAAGAGGTAGAATGTAGAGATATCGTGGGTGGTGTTGACCTGATTCGGCCTGATGCGGCGGCAATAGTCTTCAGAGGTTCTCCCTCGTGCCCCTTTTCCCAACACCATAAAGCCTATTCTCACCAAACCGCCTCCTACAATTCGACTGTAGCTCTATGGCAGTCTTCGGTCTATTTAGTCCGCGAGATTGTAAGGGACTGCAAACCGCCGTCGGTCGTCAAGCCATGGAGCCGGCCAGACGGGACTGGACGGTTGAACATCCTGCTCGTAGGACATGAAACTCGATGGATAGGGCAATCAGTATGGTGCTACCGACAAAGAAGTCGGTCTCTACCTGTGATTGCAAGTGAAAGCCAGGGCGTAGTCAAAATTCCATCCGTTCCTGTCAACTGTGTTTGTGCAAAGGTCTATGTCCAACGGTGCCGTATGAATGCTCCCAATACACGGGAAGGAGAGTGGGAGTGTGCATTTTGTACTGCATGCCCGCCCCGTCGCCAAGTAGTGCATCAACTCGAGTCTCGAAAGGAAAAAGGCTGACTGATGATTGGTATGCTAAGGAATGTGCGCAGGGTATAGAGTTTAAAATGAACGCGCAAGAACAGGCCAATACAGTGTCTCCACTTTAGGTCACTCTTTCTAGACAAGGCGTGGCCATCTACCTGTACATGCCATCATCTTGAACGTCAAAAAACTGTGGAATGTTCAACCCGTGCCCGATGGACCGTAAGCCTCATACAAATGACCCGTCTTACTCAGCACTGTCCCGAGTCCTTTGTGTACCTCGCACTGGAATGGCTCGAATGGGATGCTCTCGCCGTCGATGCTGATGTAACCGTCCTTCTGATTTCTTGGCGTGATTCTGTATCCCACCACCTTGCGATATTGCACGTGTGGCAGGTCGAAGAAGGTTCCTTTCTCCACTGCGAGAAGCGACTGAATAGACGTCATGCGAGGAATATCGCCGTCGATGCAAATCATGTCAAGGCACCCGTCAGAGGGCAATGAGGCCTGGAAAAAGTTGGCATCAGCGGACATGTATGCCATATTGCCAGCATAGAAATTTCCCATATTGTCGTAGGGTGCCGTAGTCCAGCCTGGAGGAAGAGCATCATTAACGGTACCGAAGCGGAGTGCAGGAAGACCGTTGTCGTCGCTGTTAATCGGGGGACGCCGTTCCGTGAAATCATTCGGGGGTTTCGATGCTTCCTGGTCATAAGCTTCCTTAATAGCAGTCTTGTCATCAATTTCGACACCAACTGCAAGATCACAGGGATAAACGGTCTTCCCGAGCAGGCGGACGAGGAAGCCATACGTGAATCGTGCGGCGCCCATCCAACGAATGTTTTCTGTGCCAAGGTCGCATTCAGCGACGATACCGACGGATTGGGAAAGAAAAGAAAGTGTACGGCGATCGCCTTGAGTGACTGATATCAGATCGAGGGGTGTCCGTAGACCCTTTACCACAGCCAATGCAGCCATGCTGGGGCTATCCGTGCCGTTCAGGTTCCAGCTCATTGCATTGCCGCTTCCGCATGGTAGTTGGACAACCGCAATCTGCTGCAGGGCCTCCGTTGCATTGTGTTTTTTACCCAGGCCATTGAAGACCTCATGTGGCAGGCCATCTCCAGAACAGCTTGCGACAACGTCCCATTGGTGGACATCCAAGTCCTTGGCTATCTCGACAGCGTGACCGTTATGCGTGGTAATCTCCACGTCGACAGCACACCGTGCAGCAGCGAATATGGGCTCGATTTCCCGAGTGAACCATTTCTGCGCATTACCCTTGCCTCCGAAGGGGTTAACCAAGACCTTGATGCGCTTTTGCCTTTGGGATGCCTCATAGGCGCGCTCAAGTAGTTTCTCGATCCATGCCCCAGCTCCTTCACGGTGGTTCTTGTCCACGCTGTAATTTACGGATGCGGGGTGGACAGCATTCGAGGAGATGGGATGCGCATAATGAACGGTGATGTCAAACTCGGAAAGCTCGGCCCAAAGAACGTTGTAAAATGGAATTGATAGAGTGTCTTTGGTCTCTGAAAGGACGCGTTAGTAATTGATTACCAGCACGCCGAGAGGTTCCGCCTACTGCTTGGGATGAGACCGCAGCATGTTCCTTGGTCGTCATCCTGGAGTCCTTCGTCTGGGCGGTTCTATTAGCAGCCGGACGAGCAAATGGATGGCAAGGTCACCTACCTAGCACAATGAGAGAATCCTCGGTCAGCGTAAGGCTGGCCCTCCTGCCCACGCTGAGGGTATCGGTAGCGAGCGAATTGCCGGGGGCGGCGGGTTGAAGACGAGCATCACCGGCCAGCGATTGTTGCGAGGGATCTTGGAAGGGGTCTGCTTTGCCCATGGGACCGGCCATAATGGCAGAATCAATGTCTGGTTGTTACGCGCTCACTTCCGGCACATGCATGGCGACAGAGATGGAGACACATACGAGCGGCATCTCGGAGTTCGCGTGCAGCGCAATGGGCAGGTGGCTAGGGTAGGCGGTACGGGCGGGTGCCTCCAGCCGAGCCGAGCCGCATCCAACCACGAAGTAAAGCAGTGCCATTAACTAACAGTTCGTCCTACGCTGTTCTCCGCCGCATATGCAAGCAAAACAGCCTCTACCATACGTCCACGTCTCAAAGGCATCCATGTCATCATCCACGCGCTTAGGTAATTATCATGCTCTGCCGTCGCGCTGCGCTCATTTCCAAGCGACCCCAGGCTATAACCGTATCTCCGTCTACGACTCGCCCGCCTTGTTGATACCCTTGAGCGAGCCCAGAGCCAGTGCCAGTCCCTGCGAGCGAGACCGGATCCGCACGAAACCCGTCACAGGCCCGTCTTCTCCCTCCTTCTCAATGCTTAGGTTGGCCAGAGCATCCTCGCCTGTGATCGTGTCAGTTTGAAATATCAGTACGCACAGAAAGAGAAAGACATACCGAAAACGCTGCGAGCATACAAGTTCGCGCTAAGGAACTGACAATCGCCCTTCATCGAGGCCTCGGGAGTGAGGCAGCTCATGTTCGTGCTGGCCATTAGCTGTTTAAGGAATTCGCGCAACGACTTAGCCTTGGAGTTGATGTTGACCTTGTTCTCCCATTCGAACTCGGTCCACATGGTTCTGAATTGGGTTTCCGTGCAGTGCGCTGGCTGGATGTAGTCCATGATGTCAACGTGCACGTCGTTAAGGATGACAACGTTGGTGTCGAGAGAGCTTGCGCCATCATAGACAACATTGCCGAAGATGACACCAGTATCCGTTGACGAAACCTTGATAGTAGCCTGCACGTTCAAGAAGTCGTGGGGACCCAAGTTTTGCGTAGTCGGGCGCTCGACAACCTTCAGGTCACCAAGCGTAGCAAATTCGACGGAGAGGTTCTGCAAGGTGTCCATGGTCTGGTTGACCAGTAGAACGTCCAAAACGATATCGAACTGGTGCACCTTGACGTAGGCCTCGGCATAGACCTGATCGGAGAAACCCGTGAGTTGGACCACTCTGCTAAGCTTGGAAGACAAGTCTTCCGTTGCACTGTCGCCTCCGGTTGCCTTCTCCAAGTCAAGGTCAATCTCATCTGCGCCGTCAATGGTGTTTTTCTTGGCCAGTTGCCTGATGGGAATCACATCGTCAACCTGGACCGCAGTCTTTGCTTTCTCGACAGCCTCCTTCGCGGCACGCTTCTTCTCCTCGAATTGCACCATTGTTCGGAAAGCTTTCCGGGTGTCGTCCAGGAAGACCGATTCAAGCTCTTTCTTCTGTGCGAACTCCGCCAGCGAGCGAACGCATGACATAATTCTGTCGATCGAGTCCTCATCAATGGGAGTCTTCACAAACTGAGACTGACCAACGCGGATGATGGAAATCATGATAAGCATAGCCTCGGCGCGGAGGGCGTTCGTCCGAGCAGAATCCTGGGAAATTTCGGAATGGCGCATGACAAGCTTGGTCAAAGTCGAGGAGAGAACAGTTGCCAGATAGTAGTCTCCATCCAGGATAAGCTGCCTGAGAGGAGGTTTTTGGGCAGCTTTGACGGCTTCAAGCTTCGCCTTGACCGCTGCCTGGCTGGTTAGGGCGCTTTCCGTAGCATACGTACCATCCGCAAGAACCTTGCGAGATCCAGTTGGCGCGGATTTGGCGTTGCCGTTGACTTGGTCCTTGGGGTCGGGCTGTCCATCGGGAACCTCTTCCAACAGACGTTGCTCAGAAGCCAGAATGGGGATCTCGCCCAAGCTTGCACGTATTCTCTTCCATGCTTCCCGAATGTCCGTCGCTTCCAAAGAATACTCTCCCACGATCCACAGTGCTCCGCGGTACACTTTGCCTGCCCGGACCTCGCTGAGAGTCGACACTAACCGTCCAACGATAGATGGTCTGAGGTCAGGGAACTTCTCTACGACCTCCTTTACGAAGGAAATGACATCCACGGCAGAGGCGTTGTTGAAGTCTGCAATGAAGTCCATGAGCGAATCGACGACGCTGGCGGCGACCTCGGAGAATTTGATGGCACATTGGTGAATAGAGTGAATAAGGAGAGAGCGGTATTCAGTGTTCTAGGAAAGGCTGTCAGTACGCGCCAGCATATCTGTAGTCCTTGATCACCTACCTTTTCGTACTGCTCATCCACCGTCTTGGAAAGTTCTTTCTTGAGCAGCATGACCACTTCTTCGACATTCTTGCTCGAGACCATTTCCATAGCAAGTTCCAATGCCTTTTTGCGTACGTCAAGATCAGGGCTGGAGAGCACACGAAGGATCTCCATGGTAAGGTCATCCAAAATGCCTTCATTCTTCTGCCTCAACTGGTCGACCTTCTCCAGGACAATCAACTTAACGTTGTTGTCAGGCTCTTTAATGCTAAGCTCGATGAATTTGGAGGCCGCAGCCTTTACAGCAACGGGGTTGTTCGTGAGGGCGGTAAGAGAGGAAGCAGCTTCGTAGACAACGGTAGAGGTGTTGGCCTCGAGGAGATCGAATATAAGGCGAAGGTACCTAGCCTAAGCAAGAATTAGTTTTCAAACACAGTCCGACTATCTCTTTAGCACAACAGGTTGCCTACCTTGTTCTGGGGATTCGTCACGGCATCCTTACGGATGAACTCGAGCTCCGCCAACTGCAGCAGCTCGTCCGCATTGGGAATACCATCGAACACACCGCTGAGGTATTCTAGGGCTTTGTCGTGGCTAATCGAAGCCAACGCCGCGAAAGCGTTCCTCTTGCAAGTGTGATCGTTCTCTTCCTCCAAGAAGTTCAGGAGAAGCTCGGGCGCGTCAGGAATAAGAGCCTCAAGGTGCTGATATATCGACGCAATTGCGAAGACGGCGTTCTTGCGCACATAAGCGTGGCGGTGCTCAAGACATTGCCTGGCAGGCTGAAGAAGAGGCTCGACAAGTTCAGCATCCCTCAACTTGCACACGAAGCGGAGGGTGTTGCCACGGATGTACTCATTGGGATGCTGCAGGTCGAATCGCATGCCGTTGCTGTCATGAATGTAAGCGTATGCCATTGGGACCATGTGCTAGCCGCAGAACCCACCAGACCAGAATCCACTCCTGCTTAAGCTTGCCATTGGCGTCGTGCTTCGGACATATCTCGTAGTACAGGTAGAGGAGCTTCTTGAGCGGCTTGCTCTTCGATGGCATCACGAAGCGGATTATGTGCATGAGCAGGCCGGGCATAGGGTCGCCGTTCAGCATGATCGTAAGGACCTTCTTCATTGTCTCGATCTTGGTATCATCCGTTCCCTTCTCCAGCTGCGTCTTGAGCTCCTGCAGCGTCGGCTGGTCCGCCGCATTGTCCAGGTGGACCAGGCTGTACGCGTTGTCTAGGAAGGTCGCCATGGTGTCTGTGGTGTGGCCGTCTGGATGTTGATGGATAGGTGTAGCGAGATAGCTACACGTAGAAGACGGGCAGTTGCTTCGGTCTCCCGCCGCGGCCGTCAGCCGTTCGATGCGCTAATGACGCTGCTCAGGGCGGGCAACAAGATTCTGGGTCCGGCGGAGTGCAGAGCCGCGTGCGATTGCCGGGCGGATCTGGGGAGAGCGAATGGAGCAGGCGGCCTTTGCGGAAGAGTGGTGGTGGTTGGCGCTTTACGTCGGGCCCCTTGGCTTTGGGGATCTCCAGGTGTTCAGAACGTGAATTTGGCCGGCTCGGCGTTTGCCGCGTAGCCCTGACCTCGTCACGTCCCCCCAGAGGCAACACCAACTCGATATCATCAGGAATATCAAGCTTTCTCAGTGAGCGCCATGGTTGCAGACAACGACCCCTTCTACATCCGTTATTAGTATGCCCCCGTGTCTCCTGCTTAACCAAAAATACACCAGCTAACGTTCTCCCCAGCTCCGGCCACTCTGGGCGATTCGGTCATGAGTTCCTTGGTGGGTCCTGCATGGTCTTGTTCCCTCAAGAAGGTACTGACAGCTCCAAGAATTCGACTTTCGCACTCTAGGCGATGGTCGTAGCGCCTCTGCACGTTATGCAAACAACTCCAATTACCGGAACGATTCTCTGATTCGTAAAGAGAGTAAGCGGCGGCAACCCGCATATTTACATTATCCTCACTGACCTTGTTTCCCTTTTTTTTTCTTTTTAATTAGTGTGTGTCAGCTCTCTTTTGATTTCAGAGATCAAGCGCATCATCAAGGAAAGCGAGATCATGAAGTATGTGGCCCTGGTGTTGCTGATTGAGAATGAAATTACTAACTGTTCTATAGGGAAGATGATGCGAAATGGCCGCAAAAGAACAAGGACGGCCGCCAGGAGCTCGAGATCCGGATGGGAAATGAACACATCTCCTTCGAAGTAAGCTCTCCTGCCGCTTTCCTCTTCTTCAGCTCGTATGCTCACGTCAACTTGCAGACTGCGAAGATCGGCTCGCTTGTCGATGTCACCGAGTCCCAGGATCCCGAAGGACTCCGCGTGTTCTACTATCTCGTCCAGGACCTGAAGGCGCTCGTTTTCTCATTAATCTCGCTCCACTTCAAGGTCAGAAATCCCCGTATCCCTGGTGCACATCAGGCAACTGACGTCGACGACGAAAATAGATCAAGCCCATTTGAGGTAGTCACCGGGGGCATAGAAAAGCAACAGTGTCTTGTCAGCCGGATCGAGGTGGTGTAGAGCACTCCGGGATCTATGCATGCACGAATGCCGGTGCGTGATCAGCCGAAGGATTGGGTATGGGCAGCACCACGAAAGCGATGGTTGGCCGTGTCGATGCTGACTGCATCGACACGGCCACAGAAGGTAGATACCAAAACTGATGCCAAGGAAAAGGCATACGAGTTCTGTTCAGCTCCTGCATCCGGGGCCCCTACACTGGGTAAATTGCCCGAGACGCGTCGGTCGCGCTGAGAGAGCGTGTATGATGTCAAGGTCGGTGAACTGAAAGCGGCGCGTCCTGGCCCTCAGGACCTACCTATGCTCCTGCGAAAGGGCGTACTCAAGTACAGGCTGTCGAGTGCCTGTCGCACGTGATGTGGCCGTGGCTCTCTAGCTTCCCCGCAAGTCTCAAGCGAACGTCTGCCGCTGCAAAGCCCTGAGGCAAGGCCGAGTCCCTTCCGCATCCAACCATCAGCCCGTCATGAACACCGCCGCTCTGCGCTACGCAATCCTGCTGTAGCAGTCCTCCGACTCTCTGCTTTCCATCCTCCCTTGTGCATTCTTCTCTACCCTCCTACACTTTTTGTAATCTTCTTCTGATGCCTGCTCGTGTACATCGCCCTGACTGTGGATCAACCCAACTGTATCATGCCTACGCCGAGTCACGACACCCTGATGCTCTCAACCCCTCCGCCCGACCAGCCTTCCACTCGCGCGACATGTCCGCCGGAGGACCCACGCCTGTCCGCGCAGACTTCTGATCGCGCAATTGGTATTTCGACCGACGGCACCAATACCGCTGCTTCACAGCTTGCCACGCCGCCCGCCGATCAGAGCACCAGACCGGATGCTCCGCCACTCACCGAATCGCATGCGAAGACGATGGATGCCGAAGAAGAGGCACCGCTGCGGGACACGCCCAGTCCCCTGAGCTCTGCCGAGGACGGCGTCGAGTGCGACCGCTCTGCCCAACGGAGTCCTACGCTACCCTCCACCACCTCCTGGTATCCCGCGCTCCATGGCTCGCCTTGGCCAGAGCACAGGGTGAGACCCGCTTGTTCATCTGAGGAGACAGATCACGGCCGCTAACAAGGGGCCGTCTAGTTTTTGCCCAACTCAACTTCCTCCTTCCTGCGACCCGGAAGCAAATTCAAAGGCACACAACAATCCGACCGTCAAGTATATGAGGTGCAGGTGGAAATCAAATATGTAGACATGGAGGAGCATTCGCTCTGCGGCTACCTGCGCATACAAGGTATGTAGTCGAGGCTTCTCTCCGTATTATGGTCATACTCATGTGCCTCAGGCCTCACGGACGATCACCCCACCCTTACGACCTATTTCGAAGGAGAGATCATAGGAACTCGCTACACCTTCCAGACCAACCGGCCGGAATGGGGCTCGAACGAGAAGGTTGACATGCAACACTGGGGACGTTTTCCTGCCTGGCGCCCTCTGGCCAAACAAGCGAGACGTGCGGACTTCACGTACAAGAATTTTGCGCAGAGAGAGAACCTCTTCATGAGATGGAAGGAACACTTCCTTGTCCCAGACCACAAAGTTCGATCAATCTCCGGCGCCAGTTTTGAAGGATTCTACTACATATGCTTCAGTCAGGTCACCGGGAAAATCAGCGGCATATACTTCCATGCCAAAAGCGAAAAGTGAGCGCCACCTTGATGATTACAAGAGGGAGTTTATACTGACAAGAAGTTACAGGTATCAGCAATTGGATTTGGAGCACGTTGATGATCACGGGTGTATGGGCGCGATTGAATTTCGATGATTCACGAGTGATGATTTAGCGCTTGCATACTGGGCGAGATCGGGCAGGTTGCAGTTTACCTCTGCACGCGGATTCGGGGTTAGGTCTGGATGTTTCTTGTTTTTTTCTTTTTGGAGGGGCATTACCGGATATCATGGTCGGGATCTAGTTTTCTCTGGCGGCGAACTATGCGCGCTGCAGTTTAGGGGTTTGCTTACTTGGGTAATATGTACAACACCTTAGCTATTGCTACATGGTATCAAATTTCTGGGCTTCGGGTGGAGCGGGAAACCTCTTTTTCACGGTGGAGTAAATACTTACGTTTCTCATAAATGTAGCAATCGTATTGTATTTCATCAACACTTGACTCAGTCCTTGTCCGGTTGATGTCTGGCGTTTGGCAAAATGCACACTGCAATTATGTGGACATGACTAGTCGGTGCTCGTTCCGTGGAAGGCATCGGCCCTCAGGTGTGGTTGACGGACGAGTTTGCGGTATATGCTGAGCTACCGTATCATGCACTTCCCGTTCCGGTGTAGGCCCGCCACGCCGACCAAATTTCACGGGACTCAAAACGGTCAACCCGTCGACGCAACCTCTGCACAAGAACACCAGGCGTCAAGATGCCGGGACAACCAAATAAGAAGCAGAAGAGAGAAGAGTACCGCAACACGCTCAATGAGAAAAATGAAGAAGGCGCCATGGGAGAGCTTCCCAAGAAGAAGTTTTACCGGCAACGAGCGCACGCAAACCCTTTCTCGGACCACTCTCTAGAATAGTGAGGCGCAAATTGGTAGCATCCCAAATGGCAGGGACTTGTTGCTAATGCGGATTGCAGCCCGGCGGAGCCTGGTTTGATGTACTGGGCAAGTCTGTACCCGGCTTTTGCGGTGGATGAGGAAATGAAAGATGCGCCCGCGCAAGCGGAAGAGCAAGAGCAAGGAGAGAAAGCGGTGGCTCGGCGCAAGACCTCCAAGCAGGTTGAGATCGCTGACATTGGATGTGGCTTTGGTGGGCTTCTGTTTGCGCTTGCACCGCGCTTCCCAGATACGCTGCTGCTAGGTGGGTGGAAGCGCTTTCATTTTTATCTACTTTTCACGTCTCACAAAGTCCCTTTATCTACGTTAATTCACGTCTCTGGAGCATCATCGCCTCTGACACCCGTCCGCAGGCATGGAAATCCGCACATCGGTCACAGAATTCGTGCAAGAGAAAGCGCGCGCGCTGCGCAACCAAAACGCCAGCTCGGGGCTGTATCAGAACGTGGCGTGCCTGCGGGCAAACAGCATGAAGTTCCTGCCCAACTTCTTCGTCAAGGGTCAGCTGTCCAAGATCTTCCTCTGCTTTCCGGACCCGCACTTCAAGGCGCGCAAGCACAAGGCGCGCATCGTCTCGACGACGCTGAACTCCGAGTACGCATACGTGCTCCGCCCCGGCGGCATCGTGTACACGATCACGGATGTCGAGGATCTGCACAACTGGATGGTCGAGCATTTCACTAACCACCCGAGCTTCGAGCGCATTCCGGACGAGGAACTCGAGAGCGACGAGTGTGTTTCGGTTATGATGACGGAGACGGAGGAGGGTAAGAAGGTCACGAGGAACGGTGGAAAGAAATTTGTGGCATGCTTCAGGCGGCCTGAGGACCCGCCATGGCCTTGAGGTGGGAGGAACTGGGTGCTGTCTCGGTCAAACACATGGCATGGCGTTAATTCCAAGAGGTTATTTGAAGATATGAAAACTGCCAAGAAGCAGACAATGTTCTTGATATGCAATCCGCCAACGCCTTGCTATAATCACAGCAGTAGAAACCCTTCCCAGGATATCACTCATCAATGCCGCCCCACTCCTCGCCCTCGCCTTCACTCTCCT
Source organism: Aplosporella prunicola CBS 121167 (assembly GCF_010093885.1). Lineage (NCBI taxonomy): Eukaryota > Fungi > Ascomycota > Dothideomycetes > Botryosphaeriales > Aplosporellaceae > Aplosporella > Aplosporella prunicola. Next base: position 1,034,338 of record NW_022983532.1, on the reverse strand, counting down.
CACTCTCCTGCTCCGCCTCCTTCCCAGCATTGGGGTTACTCCAGTCCTTCAGCCTCTCATCTTCGGCCAACTCTTCCTTGACCCTCGTCCTCACTGCCTTGACAACGCACTTCTCACCCAGCTCCCGCAGCGGCGCCAACACTGTGTCCAACGGCAAATCACCCTCGCGCGCCGCATCCACCTTGTCCAGCTCGTCGACGTAAATATCGAGCACGTGGAAGCGCATGCCGTTGGGAATCTTCATGTCGGTTGGGTTCAGCGGCGTCGCGCGCAGGATGTCCAGGTATTGCGTCAGAAGGGGGGCGTTGCGCCAGCGCTGGCCCGCGCACTGCCGGAATCCGGCGTTGAGGTAGCAACGCACGAGGAAAAGGAACTTGTCCATCCTAGCGGCGTGGCGTTAGCTGTGCAAACTCGTGGCCTCGCGGGGAAGAGAGCCTTTTTTTTCTCGTACCTCAGCGCGTCAATGCCGGCCCATTCGCGCGCCATCGTCTTCCAGAAGGCGTCGAGGAAGGGGATGGTCGTCTCGGAAGGGAGGATGTCGACCAGGCCCGCCAGCTCCAGCGCGAGTTGCTGCTGCGTGCGCGGCTTGTCGCTATGCCACATGCAGAAGAAGAGGCCCTTCCATAGCTTGAGTAGCTCGAGCTCATCGAGCCCCGTCCGTCCGCCCAGGTACGTCTTCAAGCTATCGAGTGCCTTGTCGCGGATGCGCTTGTCTGCAAGGGCATAGGATGGTCAGCGAGGGCGCGGGGTGGGTAGATTGTGAGACAGAATGTACCGTTGGCGGCGAGCTGCCTTATGAAGGGGCTGTTCTGCGATACTGCGGCCATGGTGTCTTGTCGTCGTGGTGTGGTTTGCCGGTGGACTGCAATTGCGCCTGCGCCGAAAAAGTTACCCGATAGCGATATCCGCTCGGGCGCTAGTGCTGGGTGATGTGCGCTCGCTAGCCCTAAGAGAGGGGCGGGGCGGAGCGGAGCGGGCTGGTGGAACTACGATTATATATGTCGTACCCCTTGTGCCCTCGTGAATCTACGGAGTAACCTGTAGGAGAACGTTTCAAACGTCTCGCAAGCATGCGGATACCTACATGCTCGTCTGCGGGCACCAAATAATTCTCAAATAACTGTGTCACCACGGCATACTTAAATGTGCGACAAATGCCCATAGAATTGCTTTTCCTTGTCGCTACTGCTTTTTCCTAATGACCTTATCGACGCACATTGCCGTGAGACTTGCTGCAGGCATTCTCGTGCTAATAATAGTGTAGCTCCACAACCTGCTCTCGATAAAAAGGCAGGGAGTCCTGGTTTCGACGATTCTCCCCTGGACACCAGTCTTGCATTCTCCCGGCCGTACTACCTACTACCTACTACCTACTACCTACTACCTACCGTCTTCCAAACCCACGAAACAAGTCTACCCTTGAGACATGTCGGCGGCGGGGCCGCAGACGTCGGAAGGAATGGATGAAAAGATGGTGTTGATGGGACGGCGGAGCGGAAGGCGGTCAGGGCGACCTACCTAGCTCGAGCTGCGGCCGGCCGGCAGCGTCATCGGGCAGCTTGCCTCGCGCGCGCGCTTCATCTCGCTTTCGAGGGCCAGTACAGCATCCCTTGCGATTCCCTATTCCTATTCCATGTCTCAGTCACAATAATGCCAGCTCCGCGTCATGAGGCTGGCGCCAGTCACATCGACAAGCTCGATTATCACCCCCCTACCAGCACCACGCGTCTGCTGCAGGGCGAGGATCAGCTGGACATGAGCCACACACATGACTCCTCCGGCCGCCCCAGCCAGGCAACCTCCTACGCTGGCAGCTTCTTCGAGCACGTCGCCGAGGGCATCTTAGAGCGCGACCGCCAGAAAATGCGCCACCACGTCCTTCGCTATGGCAGCTTTGTCTGCGCCGTTATCAGCTGGTACCTATCTCCCCAGCCCTGCTCTTCGTAGCCCCGTGTGCTGACCCCGGCCCAGCCTGGCTGCTGGCTCCATCACGGCCTATTCGCTCTACGCGCCCTTGTTCCAGTCGCACCTCCGCTACTCGCAGTTCCAGGTCAACATAGTCTCCATCACCGCCGAGCTTGGCATGTACCTGCCGGTGCCACTGTTCGGCTACATCTGCGACCGTTACGGCCCCAGACTCTCGTCACTCCTTTCCGCCTTTCTCTTTGGACTTGGCTACCTTTTGGCCGCTTTCACTTATCGCGCTGGGCCAAATGGCTGGCCCTTCGGCGTCATGGTCTTGGCTTTCGTCCCCGTTGGCATGGGCACAAGCGCTATGTACTTCAGCGCCTTGACAACTTGCGCCAAGAACTTCGGTCGTGGTAATAACAAGGGCATCGCGCTGGCAGTTCCTGTTGCGGCGTTTGGGCTAAGCGGCATGTGGCAGAGCCAGGTCGGTAGCCGACTGCTGTACGAGCGTCGACCGGACGGCTCCCATGGTGACGTTGATGTCTTCAAGTATTTCCTGTTTTTGGCTATTTTCCTGCTGGTCGTCGGGTTAATGGGTGCCCTGACGCTTTATGTTGTAGACGAAGAAGAGATGATCGATGAGGCCGTTGACGAACTTGAGCGCAGCGGCCTGTTGCACGAAGACGAATTCTTCCACCGCGCCGCCCACCACCATGGCTATGGCACCATGGCGCCGCAGGATCTCTCCGATTCTCAATTCTCTTTCTTGCGCAATGAGGCTCAAGAAATGAAGCTACACGAGGAGCAAGAACGCGCAAAGAAGAACTGGCTTCTCAACGAAGAGACGCGGCGTTTCCTTACCGACAAGACCATGTGGTGGCTCGCAGCCGGATTCTTCCTAGTCACTGGCCCCGGCGAAGCCTTCATCAACAACCTCGGCACCATAATCGGCACGCTCTACGACCCGCCCACAGCGGTCGTCGACTCCTCCCAAGCGCACACGACGCCTGCAACACACGTCTCCATCGTCGCCATCACCTCCACCATCGCCCGTCTACTCGCCGGCACGCTATCCGACTTTCTCGCTCCCGCTCCCGCCAGTCCCCGCCAAGGCCTGGACTCCCTTGCATCCTCGATCGAAACGCTGCCCCCGCGCAACCGCCGCTTTACGATGTCTCGCATGACGTTCCTGCTGGGCTTCTCGCTGCTGCTCTCACTGGGGCAGGCCTTGCTCGCCTCAGGCTTTATCCAGCACCACGCGGAGCGCTTCTGGGTCATCTCTGCGTTCATTGGCGCAGGGTACGGCGCCGTGTTCTCGCTGGTGCCAATTGTCATTGCGGCAGTTTGGGGCGTCGAGAACTTTGGCACGAATTGGGGCATTGTAGCAATGATGCCGGCGGTGGGCGCGGCGGTGTGGGGTGTGGTTTATAGCGCGGTTTACGACTGGGGGTCCGCTATTGGTGATGATGGCAATGAGAGCGGGATGGGCGATGAGGACGTGCTGTGCTATGGTACCAAGTGCTATGCGCCCACTTTTTGGGCTATGGCTGTCAGCGTGTGGTTGGCGTGTGGGTTGTGGTTGTGGGCGTGGAGAGGACCTGGCGGATGGGTGAGGAGAGGAGTTGCGGTTTGAGCGTAGTGTTGGGTGTTTGTAGGTTGGTGCGCGATTGATTTCGTAGATACTCCCTCTTTTTTTTTTTTTTTCTTTATCTTTTTTCATACATCTCTCACTCTCTGTGTCGATGGTCATCTGGGTTTCGGGATACACATCGGCGTCCATCGGGTCGGGTGCATGGCGTGGGCGTCAAGTTTTCTTCTGCATCGAGCTTGAGTGCTGGCCAGTCACTGGACTAAGGCGGGTCTCACATATTCTTAGGGGTGATTACACACCCTGGGACTGGCATAGAAGAAGCAAAGGAAGCTTTTGCACTTGCTTGTGCGCTTTTCCACTTGTGTGGTGTTGATGTCATTGATTGTGGCTTGAATTAAATACCATGCTCCTTCACTTTCTTCAGTTTTATATGCGTACACATGCACACCAAAGCAACACCCATACGCCGTGTGCAATTTAGCCAGCTTTTCACCCTTACGCTCAACCTAGATTTACCACTAGCGAGATAGGGAACGATACAAGCAATCCCTACGGACTACTCCTTGTCTAGCTACAAATCTAATTCCTCGATATGAGTGAAAGGGTCTTACAGCACATATATTCTACGAACACCGTAAGTAGATTTATTCTTCCACTCCGTACAAGCGCCATTATCTCGTTAGGCGGTGAATCTCACTTGACATTGACGACGAACGTCACTGCTCTCACTTCCGCAGGAACCTAAGATATATCCAAGAGTCACAAAAACAAAACAAACGATACGAAGGACTGAGATGTACGCAAACCATCCCAGCAAAAAAGCAAAAAAGCCAGGACCCCCGTTCAGCACTTACAGGTAAACCTTTCTAGTATACAGGAACTAGAAGTTTTATCAAATACCAAGGCCTAATACGGGAATCGAACGCTGCAAAGAACGCCTAGTATAACTAGGGTTTAAGTCTTAAACCGCTAGGCCAGGGACACTGACTTTGTGATTGGATTGGCGGAAGAGATATTTATATTAACGGATATTTAGCGTAGATATGTGTGTATTGCAAATAGAGATAGAACTGTCTTCTTTCCAGCACTCCCAGCTCTAGTTCATTCAGTGAATATCTCGAGGCTCACTCGCACTCGTTTATCCCGTTTCCCCGAATCCTTATCCTCTATGTCACTTCTGCACTTGTCTTAGTCTTTCTGACAACCATTTCACCACATACTCTCTTCTAGATATCTGCTTATTGTCACTCGTACCCGAGACCCTGCTTCGTTTTTCACTTAGGACTTTTACAGGCCGGAGGGTTTCCCATGATCTTCCTCTCCGCAAAGCACAAACTAGTACACCGAGTTTCGACTCCTATTCCATCTCACTCTCACTACTATAAACCTCAATAAACCACCGTTCCAAGATAGCCTCGACAGCTGCTAATTGGGCTATGTCGACCTAGTGGTACTTCACTCTTACTAGATGTATACTTCTCACTTTTGCTGCACCGAGTCGCCGCTAAGATTGCTTAGAAACAGTTGGCCTTTGGCGGTTTGATTAGTTGTAAAGCATGTGTAGATGTATCTGGTCAGTCTCGCTAGCTTCGTCTTGTCTGGGAGGTGAGTGGGGATCAAGCGTGACATGGACAGTGTGAACATGAACAAGCAGAATTATGTTAAAGATGCGAGAATCCGCCAAGGCCAACGAAGACAACCTTCTATCGACCACCGGAACCTTCCACAACCTTCCAGCAGCCTCCCCAGTGACCTCACCGCGCACGCACGGCCCCACCCCCCAGTGTATATAAACCCCCTCCCCCCCTCCAGACCTGACCTTCTTTTTTTCTCCAGTTCTCTTTACCTTTTGGCTTAGATCTAAATGCAGTATCTGTTCTTTTCAGTTTAATCGCTGGAAGCCCTCTACGGAGGTGCATTTCGTGATTAACTAGTTTTTGGACCTGGGCGGCGGCGGCGGCAGCTTTTTGCTGTCGTGGCCGCTGCCACGGTGTCGCCTGTATTGCACTGTTGCGGGCTGACGCGAACCTTTGTTTTGAAGGCCGTTTTCATTGCTGTGCTCGGCGTGTCTGGGCCGGTGAAGAAGTCGTCTGCCTGATGAGCTTTTGCGTTCTGTTAACTACGCAGGTGTGTAGTGGATTGGCTTCCTTGTTGCTATGTTGACAGTGCCTGCTGCTGATGTGGAGAAGGCATAGCAGGGGGTTTTATTGTGACGTTTCCTTTGCCTGGCAATATGAACGGCATGTTGCTGCGGTTATAATGCTTCATCGAACACGACCACCGCGAATCACTATCACAGTCTTTCCTGATAATGTACTCAGAGTCCTTACCGCAAAAAAGCTCTGTATGTTCCCCAGCAAACGTCAAGTCAGCACGCCTTCACTTCTAAATCCCAAGCCGCAGGAGCTGAATATTTAAGTGACACTATTTGCAGGTCTATTGTATGCAATCGCGTAAGCTCTCTGCTTGCTGAGCTTTCACTTACGCTGCTTATAAGGCAGATGCTGCCATGAATGCCGCGCTTGTGAGATGTAATGCCCAGGAAACTTCACCGGTTCATTGGATATACACTGACCTCACGGGCCGAGACTGACATGACAACGAAGTGGGACGTGACGAGCGAGCGAGAGGGAGGTTAGCTAGGTAGCTACACATAAGCTTTCCCTTCTTTTGTTATTGTTGAAGGCGGAGGAGCGAAGCGTATAAAGAGAGAGAGAGAGAGAAAGTGAGAGCGAGGCAGGACAAGAGCAGCAAGCAAACACGTGAGGCCGTACACAACAAACAGGAGTGAAATTGACCTACGGCCTCCTGTATCCAACCAGCAGAGTCTGTAAGCCGCAGCCAAATACTACAAGTTTGTAGCACACACCAAGCCAGCAAGTCCGCTAGAGAACATCCTACTTATCCACCTAGGTACCTCCCTACTCTCTACACCCGTAGCACGCATGTTCTACGCCCAAGCAAACAGCCACACTCGCGCAATATATTGTAGTGAAGCGATCCCGACCTACTAGGAGGCATCACAGACGAGCACTGCACCAAGGCAGCAAGCACCCACCTAACTGGTGACGAAGTGAGAAACAAGAAAAAAGAAGGTAGGCCGAGAAAAGAAAAGTGAAAAAGGCCGAGAAAAAGAAAAAATAGCCAAAGAATAGGAAGGTTAAAGCCCGACGCGACGCACCCTGCAAGGGGCCAGCAGCCACGCCCACGCGAACGCGGACACGCGCATCACGCGCGCGCGCGGCACCCCACAAGCGAGACGAGGGGCAGCAGCAGCGCACACAGCGCACGACAGAACCCCGGTCCCATTTAGACAACCACGATCACACACCCAAAGGCCAAGCAGCAGCGCAAGAAGCAAGCAAAACCTAGGTAGAGCGCAGGGGGGAGCCGGGGGGCGGGCGAGAGAAAAATACAATGGAAACGGAAAAAATGAACCGGGGCGCCTTGTAGGTTTGACTTTGACTCTTCTCACAACCACAACAACGACAATAAGCACGGCTCATGCGATAATTGCCGGGGCGAGCGGTTAAGGGAAAGGGGAGAATGTGTCCACAATCCGTACCTAGTTAGACAGACAGACCGTACTACCATCAAAACAATCCTGTAAAAAAGTTGGTTCCATTCACCGTGGTTTACCATGAAGCCCGCCCCCCGAGAGAGAAGACAGCGACAACAAGCCAGCCAAAAGTATATGAGATGTACGACCCCCTTCAAAAGTAAGGAAAGAGAAAACGGCTTTCAGCTAGTCATGAAACAAGCGTCGTTCATGACTTCGAATCAAGCGGGTTGCGCCTTGCGACGAAGAGAGGGATGGAGAGGAAGAGAAAACAGACTTAGCAAAAGGCAGCAATAGTAGCTACCTCAGTCCGACCACTCTCCCCTTGCGATCGTCCTCCTCCTTTAAGGGCTGGGGGACGAAGAACGGCTCCTGGGTTCCTCGCCATAGACCTCCTTGTGCTCGCGGATATAACGCTGCACGTCGGCCTCGGCGGCGGCGTCGAACTTCTGCAATGATTGTCAGCAGCGATCCCAGGGCGAGCAGTTTCTCACGAGATTGTTCCTGCTACTTACCTTCTTCTCGGCGGCGCCGAGCTTCTTCCACTCCTGGCCCATCAGCTTGGCCGCCTCGATGACGGAAATGTTGGCCAAGTCGCCGCTCTTCCAGCGGCTCTCGCAGAAGATGACATAGGCCGACTTGCTGCCCTTGACCAGGCGGTCGTCCTTGATGTTTCCAGGCCTGTACTTGCCGTCCGTCTTGCGCCTCAGCGACGCGCGGGCCTGGTTGGCCTGGCGGATCTCGGCAGGCGTGTAGCTCTCGAGCCACTTCTTGTAGGCAGCGGCGTTGGCAGCCCTGGACTCGTTGGCGCGGTGGTTGAGTTGCTGTCGACAGTCAGCCAATGCCGTCCTTTCCTTTCTCGACACAACCATGGTTCAGCGCACCTCGAGCTCGGCGGGGCTCATGTTCTTGTAGCGCTCAGCCGTAGTCTTGGCAATGTCGGCGACGCTACGGCCATCCTTCTTGCTGGCTTCCTTGGAGACAGTCTCCTGGAAGAAGACCTGGTAGGCGTTGGCAGGCAGGCCCTTGGGCTCCTTGAGCGCCTTCTCCTTGAGCTCCTTGATCTCATCACGGGCCTTCTTAGCATCGCGGGCCTCCTTTTGCTTTTCGGTCAGGCGCTTCTTAGGCTTGGTCTCCTTGGCGGCGGCGGCGGTCTTCTTCTTGGGCGCAGCGGTCTTCTTAGCAGCGGGCTTCTTGGCGGCCGTCTTGGTAGCGGGCTTCTTGGTGGTGGTAGCGGCAGCCTTCTTGGTGGTGGTGCGAGACTTGGTCGCGGTGGCAGTGGCGTAGCCGGCGCGCAGAGCCAATGGAGTGCTGATAACGGTGCAGCGGAGCTGTTGCGAGAGGTGGGCAACGTCGCGCGCCGAGGTCTTGGGCAGGCTCAGACGCGCGAGAGTTCGGCAGGCAAGCATGATGAAGGAAGGGGGAAGCTCAATTGGGGGGATGACAGTCACTCAAGACAAGTGGTGGAAGGTGGCGGGCAAGAGTGGTGGTGCGAGGGAGCAAGGCGTAGCTGTCCGGTCTGTTGTTTGCGGAAGCGCGCGTTGGTGGAACAAAGCTGTTCCGAAGGCCCGCAGACGTCATCCTGGCGGCGCCTCCCTTGCATATCATGGATTAAAGTAGGGTACCCTATTGCACCAGCGCGCTCACAACGTCGCCCGCCCGGTAGCCCTGAGACGCCAGGCTTGCCCGTTCGTTCAACATCCGTCCCATGTATGCCAGTCGCACCCGACTGCTCGCCGCCACCTGTCCCGCCTCGACTATCTTTGCCTTGAGCGCTGCCACGCCCTCCTCCATGCCCACCTCCACCACCACATCCGTCCCTCGATCGCTCAGCCGTGCCTTCACCTTGACCACCTCGCCCACCCGGTCCTTGCCCTTGCCCTTGCCCAAGTCCCCCTCATCCTCCTCCTCTGCCCCTTGTTTCCCCATCACACTGTCTTCCTCCTCTTCATCTTCCTCTTCCGCATCACCACCTCCATCGTCCTGAACATCCTCCTCTTCCACCACCTCTTCCACCAAGCCCACCGGCTCCACCACCACCCATTCCGGCACCTTGTACTCCTCGCCTCGCTCATCATACACGCCCCTCCACAGCTCCCCCGTCGGACACGTCAACCCCGCCGCATCCAGCACGCCCTGCGCGCTCGCGACATCGCCCGCCGCGAGCGCCTCGACCGACAGCTTAACGCCCCCCCACATCTCGGCGCGGCCCGTCACGCGCGTGTCCCAGAACGCGGCGCGTTCGGTCGCGAGGCGCGCGCGCGTTAGCGGGCCCGTCCTCTCGTCCACCTTCGGCGGTTTGCTCCGCCGCCCCGCCGCAATGCGCATCAGCCGTTTGTTTGGTCGCGTGTCCTTGGCTGTCGACTCCGTCGTGGTCGAGGCGCCGGACCGTGAGCGCGGTATCGAGGCGCAGCAGCCCTGTAGCACAGAAGTGTTAGTTGAGGGGAATGCTCCACCAGGCTGACGGAGAGACAATTGGCATTGTTGGCATACCATGATCTTTTTGCCCCAACTAATCGCTGCACAGCAGTAATAGTAGCAGCAGCAGCAGCAGCAGTCCTATCCCGAACAGGCGCGGTCACAACCGTTCGTCCCTTTCCGCTTAGCAAGCGCACAGGGTCGTGCGCGCCTTCCCGCGGAAATGTAGAAAATCGAGACGCAACGCCGGCGGGATCCAGGAACGAGTGAACGGACAAGAAAATGTAGCCTCTATGTGCGGAAGAAAGAGAAAGAGAGAGAAGGAGACAGGGAGAAAGAGATTGATGGGGTATTTAGGTAGAGAGATGCGGGAAAACGAAGGGAAAAAGCCCGCAATGTCCTATAGTTTAGCGGCGGCGGCGCGAGAGCCGGAGATTCGCATACTTTGGCGAGGGTGTTGTTAACTCGAGACTGCGCGGAGGTATGTTAGGGAAAGAGAGCGGAAAAGAGTGGAAAGCAGGGTCGGTCGGTCGTGAGGCGCCGCCGCCGGCCCCCAGGGTCTGGGCTGGGCTGAGCGCCGACTTGCCGCCCGTAAGCCACGATCGAATCATTCGATCGATCGTCCAAGGCCTCGCTGGAAAATCATGTGAATTGTCACTGATCATCGCGGCCCGTGTGAGCGGGTACATGGCGCGCGTGCGTTTCATCCAACTCATTCGATCGACCCGCATCCACCTTGTACATGTCACACTCACGCGCCCCCCGTTTTGTCAGTGTCGTGGAACCAAAGAAGAAAGACCATTTTCTATTAGATATTACGAGTGTCGGGTGCCCTAGTGGTCGCTTGTACATGTCCTGATAAGGCTAGTACGCAGGGTATCAAGGGGGTATACGCAGTTGCCAAAGATCCCAGAGCAACGCAACAGCAAGCAGAAATGCCAACGGATTAAAGACAAACAAAGCAAAGAGAAGTGGTTGAAAGCCAAGAACACAGTTGCGCACGGTGGTATCAATCTAGACATGTAAACGAGAGACCGCCGAAGCCGCAAATGCAAAAGAGCATACCCCTTGGATGCAACGAGAGACAAACGGGAGATAAGGTGTCTTTTTTTTTGGGTTGTGTGTACGGAGGTTTTTTGTGGTTTGAATGCTTTTGGAGAGAAAGGGTATAAGACCGGAGAAGGTGTGGAGAGATTCAGCCAAGGGACAGCGACGAGCGGTTCGGGTTTTCCGTCATTCCGTCATGACAGTCATCCAGGGAAGTGGCTTCCCACCAAACCTTGCGCTTACGCGGCGGCATGGACTGCGGGCGTCGAGTTCTGGGCCTGCCCTACTTGAACGGCCTCGGGGACGACGTCGCCAATGGGCTCGGAAGCCTCGGCGGGCTTGGCCTCCTCGGCAGCGGGCTCCTCGGTGGCGGGAGCGGCAGCGGCAGCCTCACCCTCGGCGGGCTTGGCCTCCTCAGCGGCGGGGGCGGCGGGAGTCTCCTCCTCGACCTTAGCAGGGGCCTCGGCCTTCTTCTCCTCCTTGTTCTTCTTGACGGCCTTGCTGGGGTTGCGGAGCAGGCCACCGAAGAAGGAAGTGCGGTTCTTCTTCTTCTCCTCAGGGGTAGGGGTGGCCTCGGCGGCGGGAGTCTCACCGTCAGCGGGCTTGGCCTCGCCGTCAGCGGGGGCGACAGCAGGGGCAGTCTCGGTGGCAGGCGACTTGGCCTTCTCCTTGTTGCCGAACTTGCTGAAGAAGCCACCCTTCTCCTTGGAGGGAGTGTTGACGGTGGCGGTAGCGGGAGCCGGGGCAGCGGCCTCGGTGGCGGCACCCTCAGCAGGGGCAGCAGCCTCGCCCTCAGCGGGCTTGGCCTCCTCGGCGACGGGAGCAGCCTCAGCGTCCTTGGGGGGAACGACGGGGGCAACATCGGCCTCCTTCTTCTCCGTGGTAGGGCTGCGGACCTTCTCGAAGAAGTTGCCGAAGAGAGAAGCACGCTTGGCGGGCTTGGGCTTGGGCTCGGGAGCAGCCTCAGCGGGCTTGGTCTCCTCAGCGGCAGCCTCAGTAGCGGCAGGAGCAGCCTCGCCCTCAGGCTTGGCCTCACCCTCGATGGGAACCTCGATGGCTGTTTCATCGTTAGAATCAGATCCGATATCGGCGTGGTATTCAGATCGAAACTTACTAGGAGCAGCACCCTCAGCGGGAGCGGCGGCACCCTCCTCGGCAGCAGCCTCTTCCTTGGCCTCCTCCTTGGCTTCCTCCTTGGCCTCCTCCTTCTCGGCCTTCTCCTCCTTCTTCACCTCCTTGTGCTCCTCCTTCTTACCGAGCAGACCACCGAAGATGGAAGCCCGCTTGCGGGAGACAGAGCGGCTCTTGCCCTTGCCCTTGCCCTTGGCCTTCTTCTTGTCGGCATCGTCGGAAGAGCTGCTGGAGGAAGATCCGCGGCGCTCAGCATCCTCGGCGGCCTCGGCGGGCTTAGCCTCAGTGGGGGCGGCGGCGGCAGCACCCGTGGTGGGCTTGGCTTTAGCGAGTCGTTAGCGTCGGGCCTGAAGGTGTTCGAGCGGGAGCAAGCGAGACGCAGGGCGCAACGGGGACATTGCTTTTTACCCTGACGCGCGACGTCCCAAAAAATTGAGGAAAACTTACCGAGCTTCTCAATAGCAGACTTGTACTCCTCGCTGCCGGTGACGGCCTCCTTGGCGGCCTTGGCCTCCTCGACGGCCTTCTCGACGGCAACAACCCAGCCATCGCGCTCGGTGTTGTTGGACGCCTGGAAAGCGTGCTTGTGGCTGTGGAGCTTGAAGGAGAAGTTGTTGGCACCCTCCTTGGCGACGTCGGAAGCCTCAGACTGTAGCATTGCCGTTAGCTGTGTTTCATCGGTGCGATTTGCGCAAAACATGGGAAACTTACCAGGTTCAGGACACCAGCGGGGGAGTCCTTGTGGTCAGCGTGCTTGGCAAAGTAGAGCAGACCCTTGCCGGTCTTGCTGGACCAGGCAGCGGTGGGGTGGGCGACATCAGCCTTCTCGCCGCGCAGGTAGTTGGAGAGCTTCTCGTGGGAAACGCCCTCCTCCTCGCCGAACCAGAAGTACTTCTTGGAGAAAGTCAGGCCCCTGTGGTTGAGAGAGTGGTTAGCGAAAAATTGTTCGTGATCGGGGGGTGAAATGGCGACTCCTTACTTGACCAGGCCGGGGGCCTTGTAGCCGAGAGCACCAGAGTAGATGGGCTCGGCGGTGATCTTGACCTCGTCGTTGCCAACCTTCTCCTCGGCGGGCAGAGCGGTCGTCTCCTCAGCAGCCGGAGCGGCGGCGGCGTCAGCAGCAGCACCCTCCTCGGCAGGGGCAGCGGCGGCAGGCTCCTCGGTCGCAGCAGGTGCGGCCTCGGCGGCGGGGGCGGCAGACTCCTCAGCAGCAGCAGCGGGAGCCGCCTCGGTCTGAGCGGGAGTCTCCTCGACGGGAGCGTCGGGGGCACCGACGACGGGAACCTCCTCAACGTTCTTGGGGACGTCAGACATTGTGTGTTGTTGTTGTTGTTGTATGTTGGTGTTGGTGTTTGGGGGAGGAGGGGGGTATTAGGGCGCGCGGGAAAAGGGAGAATAGAAAAGACTCGGGTATCTAGGGTATCTCAGAGAAAAGGAAGGTAAAGCACGCAACAGCCAAACTCGACAGGTGTGTCGAGAGGAATGTTTGGGGCGAGGTGGGCAGGATAAGAGGAAGAAGGTGGTGGACACAGGGGGGCAGGGAAAGTAGGGGCGGGCGTGCGAAGCGATGTTTTGGGGCCTGGGCGCTAATGGGCTGCAATTTGCTCCTGCCACGGCCTTCTCTGACACGGCGCAATCAACGTGATTCGCGCGGGCCTATCGTCATCAAGCTGTGCTGCACCGGTCGCATGACCCGCCCTCCGTTATCAGCCTGCTGGGTGTCACATTTCATTCCTCTGCCGCGCCAAATCTCCGCCGGCCTGCCATTGGCCGCGGGGGGGCCCTGGTCTGGTGGAGCCGGCGCGAAATTGCAGGGTCCCACGGCCGACCGGCTGCCCCGAGTCTTCTCAATTATTCTCACTGGCCTACCCTGTTCACGTGCGTCGCCGCCGATCCTGCCCGCTAAGCTGATCTCAATGACCGAGTTTTCCCTTTTTTTTTTTCCCATGGCTCTATCCTTCCCCTACCCTCTCCGTCTGTCTCTTCACCACCACGGGTCTGAGCGTCCCCGCTAACCAACATTCCCTCGACTCGAAATGAGCGAGTCTAGATTCGAGAACTAATGCCAGCCAGCGAGACAGAGAGGGGCAGAATGTCAGCCACAATCATGTATATACTACGGTGAACTGCTGGCAGGGAACTCTAGTCTAGAATGTCCACTCAAAACAACCCACCCTGTGTGTCCTGCAATACGCCGTGTCCCATAAGTCCCAAGCAAGTTAAAACCATTACCCGGGCAATCACTCGATAGCGCCGGCCACGGCCGCACCTGCCAGCGCTCTCTTTTGATTCTCTCGCTTCCTCCCTTCCAGAATCTCCTCGGGCGAACAGCGCACACTCCTACCCACCCCAGACGCTAGCCATCCTTGCTCGATCCCGCCTCCAAATGCAAGAGGCGCGCCAGCCGAGATTCCCACGGGCGCGTGCGCGCATATGCAAGGGACCGTCCGCACCACTGGCCGCCCTCCTCTTTGCTCGCTGCGCTGATGCCGGGGGGGCCTCTGCGCTTCCGCCAACCGCCCTCAATCTTCTTCAGCCCTACGCGCCCTTCCAGACGGCCTGAGGTCTGCCTGTCAAAAGACCAGCCCGCGTCCCCATCGAACCACTTGCCACTCCCGCCCTCCTAAAGCAAGAGAGGGGGAGGGGAGGGATCATTTCGCACGCCCCAGGTGCTTAATGTTGGGCCGGCCGACTCCCGAGGGCCATGCGCGCGCGCTTCTGGAAGGTTAAGCCGCCGCTCCTCATGACGCAACCCCGCATCTCAGATGCCCGCCTCGCCACCCCCCTTGTGCTCAACTCGCCGTGACCAACACGTAGCTATTGGCAATCAAAAATTTATCAGCTGCCGTTGCTATTGCCATTGAGGGGGAAATCAGCGAGGAACCACTTACGATGTGATGGCATTCATGCGCTCGCTCGTCAGCTTCAAGCAGATGCGCAACAACTCACTCGCCACCTCCGGCTGCGCCTTCTCCAATTGCTTCCACTGCTCGCGCGTCAGGAGCCACGCGACCGTGTCCGCCTCCGCCGCCACATTGCCCGTCCGGTCCGTCTCCGAGAAAAAGGGTAGCTCGCCGCATGTCGTGCCCGCCTGGATCGACTCGTAGTACTGACCCTGCTCCAGATGGTAGTCGGCGCGCAGGCTGCCCCGCTCGACGATGTAAAAACCGTCCGGTTCGTCGCCCCGCGAGTACAGAACCGTCCCCGCGGCATACTCGCGCCGCTGGAAGTACGGCACCGCCCGGTGCCAGAAGTCGATATCCTTGTCTGACAGGTCTTGGAATGTGAGCAGCATCAGAGGAATCGGCTGCGCAAAGTTCTTCCACTTGTCTGGCGTCAACATGTTGGTGTTTTCGTCGACCGTCACATTACCCTGGCCTTGCTCCTGCAGTGCCATCGTGGCCGCGTGCTGCAAGAGACCGCGCCGCGGGGAGTTGAAGGCACCTGTGTCGAACGGATTCTGCGCTGCCTCTCTCTGGGGCGATATCGAGACAGGCGATGCCGTCTCCTTCGGTGAGCCCACGGCCCTTGTGCGCTGATGCAGTGTTTCCAGCAGTTCGTTCTCGCAACTCTCCAGCGCTTTATTCAGTGTTTCGAATCGCTTCGGAGGCGGGCAATGCTCGTCGTTGCTCTCCGCAGACTTGAACAGGCCTACCATGACCAGACCCTGGCCTACATCGTCGTTCAAGCTCACGCTCGAAATAACCAGACTGACGTTCCTGCGATGCATAATGCGGTTCAGACGGACAAGGACTTCTGCAGCAGAGTAGTCCATGCCGATGACATGCATGAGGTCCAGCACAATATACCGTATTGGGCGCTTATTGTACTGCTCCTCGTCGACGAGCTTCTTGACCTCGTTCTCTACAGAGACAATGGTGCCAAAGAAGAGATAACCCGCAATCTTGGCGACATAGATCTGCTGGCCGACCTCATGCAGATACCGCTGGTGCAGCGGCGGACGGCGCACAGTAGACTGGGCAATAGTGCCTGTGTAGGTGGAGCGAATGACAGGGGTGCGCGACGTCTGGACGACATAGATGAGGCACGCAAGAACAATACCCACCAGCACGCCCCAGACGAAGTCGTAGATTCCCATGACAAGAACGATGATGACGATAGTGAGATACTCGAGCCAGCGCAGCTTGCCAAGAGTATCCCAGAGAGCCTCCTTGAGCAGGTCAATGCCAAGGTAGAAGATGAGCGTGCCGACAACCATAATGGGGACGTAGCCAATTAGGCCAGGCCCAGCCATCCAGACACCGGTAGTAGCGGCAGCAAGCAGCAGACCAGCGCCACGACTATTGCCGCCGTGGTCCATGAACATGACGCTGTTGACGTAGACGAGGTAGTTCTGGATGGAACCGACAAATCCGGAGAGGGCGTTTGAGAGGCCGTGGGCGACGAGCTCGCGATTGATGTTGACGTCGTCTTCCTTGGCCGAGAGAGCCAGCGCCGGCACATTGATGGGCACGTGGATGATGCCGAAGAAGGAGAGCGCGAACATGGTTGGTAGAGTACGGAACAGCGCAGACCAGTCCACGATGCTGAAGTCGTACAGCGTGTAGAAATGATAGAAGGGCACTCCCGACTCGGGCTTCTCAAACACCCACCCTGCGTCGCGCGCCTTGTCCAAGTCGAAGCGAGACACCGCAGCTACAACGATGTGGAACACGGCCGTCATGACGATGATGTACGTCGGCATGAGCGCGGGGTGGTCATAAAAGTGCTTGATCACCATGAACACGACCGCGAGCACAAGCGGCGTGAGCCACAGCGCGACGGTATCGGCTTGGAAGAGCTCCTTGAGCGTCGCGAAGTTGTACTCCAAGTTGCCCTCCAAGCGGGCAGAGACCTCGATGCCCGTGACGAAGAGGAAGAAGCCCACGCCGCCGATGCAGCCATTGAGGATATTGCGCGGGAAGAAACTGACCAGGTTTCCCAGCTTGAACAGGCCGAGCGCCAGGAAGATCAGGCCCGTGATAATGGAGCTGACGGCGTACGCGAGCACGACCGTGGCAATGATGGCGCGTGGGTCTGCATCTGATCCCATGCGGCCCATGATCACGTAGGTCATCTTGTGGAAGAACGGTACGACTTCGATCTGTGGAACGTCAGCCAGTTTCCGACGACTACCACCGACCTCCTCACCATGGTACCAGCCTTCTACTTACCATTTCGGAGCCCACCGCACCCTTAAACGTCGACCCGCCTAGGGAGTAGACCAGCTGGGCCACCACGCAGCTGACGAAGAAAATGGACAATCCATCAATCCCCAGCTTTTCGAAAATCGGCTCTCCCAATGGAAACAATATAATACCTGTCAGATTTTAGCATCATCACCGCGCACAACAGTTTTCCCCGCCCTTGACAGCTTTGTTTGACATACCATAAGACAAACCATCAAGCACATTCAACAACAAACCCAAAAACACGGCGGGTAAGCTCCTCGCGGGATCAATTACCGCCGCCCGCAGCACAGTCTCGCGATCCCAGCTCTTTGGATTTGCTGCCCCGCGCACACGCTCCACACCCGCATGCACACGGCGCGTCACGGCGTGGTAGAGCAAGCGCGGCTGCGCTGCCCACCCGCCGCCGCTGCTGCTTCCCCATTCCCGCTGGCTCTCGACGTCCGCCGCGGCGGCGGCGGCGGTACCGTACCGCTTGCCTCTGCTCCGCGGCAGGAGCGCTGAGCTCTCGGTCGCGCTTTGCAGCAGTTGTTCGTCGTCATCGGAGGAGGATGAAGGGGAAGGGATGCTCTTCCTTCGGAGCGGGCGCTGATCCCGCGGGGCAGCGGCGGACGATCGGCCGTTGGCGACGGCATGCCGCGGCGAAGTCCACTCGTTAGACGCCGCTATGCTCTCGGGCGAGCTGGGCTCCGGCAGCTCCCTAATAGCCGGCGACGCGGCATCATACGAGTCTCGGCGGTCATGTTCTCTCTCCTCTGCGGTGGCAGTGTCAGGTCTCGCGTCAATGGAGGTAGCTCCGCGGCTGCGCGAGCTCGAGGTAGGCCTGTACTGCGAGAGCAGGGAGGCAGAAGGGAAGGAGCTCGGGGGGTCGGCGAGGGCGTGCATGGAGAGTTCCTGGGTCTTGTCGCGGACGCCCTGCGAGGAGTAGGCAGGCGTGTCTGTGTGCCAGCACCCGCGCGCGGGTTTACAAGTCAGCCAGAGCTCCACTTTGGTGGGGCGGGCTCGTATGTCTACTATGTGGATTGTTTATAGTATTGTGTATGTACATGCTGCTATTGCTTGCTTACCTATAGCGCCATGAGAGGCCTGGTGGATGAAGGAGCGGGCCGGGGTGCGGGCGTACGACGTCGACAGGTAGCTGCTGCCGGAGGTGGTCGGCCGGTCTTGGTGGTGGTGCGAGGCGACAATGGGCCGGGCCGTGGATTGGGAGGCAGAGCTGGCGAAGCTGTTGGTGTAGTCATTGCTGAAAGGCAGGTTCGCGCCGCCGCCGTTGGTGTGCGAGCGGGAGTCCATTGGTGCGCTGGGGGCAAGAGAACCAAGGATTCGTGGGAGATTAGGGTGTCGGAATTGCGATCATTGAGGACAGAATGACGAGCAACGGTGGTGATGCGGGAGGACGAGAGGTAACGGTAGGTAATAATAGTCTTCTAGTAGAAAAGAAGCGGGCCTGCCAGCCCGGCGATAGCGGGAGGCAGATACCTAGGTACGGGGACGGCCATGTCCGCTCAGGATTTTTGCGAGCGAGAGCTTGGGGCGCCGCCGTCCGCCGCCGAGCTCTAGAAGGGACGTCTGTCTCGCAGCCGCAACAGAAAAACACAATGCGAGATGCCGCGCCGCCCATGCAAGGATCGCCCACGGCCCTGCCACTATCATCTACTTTTGGCTCTAACTATTCGCTTTGTACAAATCCCAATTACTACCCACTACCGATCCATTCCGTTTGCGTTTATGAAAAAGCCGCCCCCGCACGCCAGTCCTATCCCGCAGACCCTCGGCCTGAGTCTCCGCATCGTGCCGCCAACATAGTCCCTTTCCAGTTTCCACAGTTATTTGTACGTACGCGCAGCCTCGAGTGCAGCGGCGCGCAGGGGGGCATGCGTGCCGGCACCGGCTTGGCGACGCCCACAGAGTGCTGTGACGTGAGAAGTCGCGCGCCTGTCGTCAACCTCAGCTACAGCTGGAGGCGATCAGACGCTCAACGTCGCCCTGCTGCGCGTACCACTGCCTGCCTGCTCTTAGCCAGCGTCATGGCTCTGCGCGCGCCCGTGAGTCTGTCGTACGTGCATTACATCGCAGGGCAGTGCCAAAACGCCTGCGGCTTCAAGGATGCGTGTGGGGGAGGGTCGATATATACCCGTACTTGGTTTGGATCTCCCCTGCTTCCTTGGGGACGCGCACGTCAACGTCCAGATCCTGCCCCGGCGACAGCGACACCGTCACCGTGAGATCAATATCAGTCCACTGCCTCTTGTACCTACGCCGCACGTACTCCCCAAGGCTCAATCTGCTCGCGCTGTCCATACTCCTATATCCGCTCCGAGATCCGGACTCAGCTGTCTGCCTTGCTACTGCTGAGCTTGCGTGCTGATATGCCAATCGGTATTATTGCAACGGTAGCAGCCTCACGTCAGGAAAGGGGACCGCGCGCGCACCAGCTTGTTTCCGAACTCGCCGTACATGATCGTAAGTAGTAGCCGTCGTTGTGGTTGCCGTAGGTTGATGAGAGACGAATCGGCCAAGGAAGGTTAGCTGAAAGTCCGCGCGCTGCAGCGGGACGCGCCAACGCGGAGCTCCACGCGCCGGAAATAATACCTACCCAGGCACTGCCAACCCCGCGGAGCAGCCCCCGCCAATCCCAATGGGCAAGGTGAGCTTCGAGTTGCATGTAAAATGCCCGGGGAACCGCAATTGGACTCCAAGCACTGCAGATTTCGGCTATACGGATCCAGTCAAGCGCAGTGTCACGCCGACGCCTGCTCACGTGCCCCCACCCGCCGTACCAAATGATACCAGATGCGTTTGATGCACAGCAGCAAAAAGAAACGGAACCGCTCATCGTCATCTCAGGCCCTCGTCGCTCGCATTTACATGAAAAAGTCAGATATGGATTCCCCGTCTATCAACCTGGAAGTCTACAAAGCCACTGAGCCGCCCAATACCATCCCCCTCCCCATCCATATCCTCGTTCCCCTGTGCTATGCAGATTTGTGTTTTGGATCCAGTAAAGTGCATGCAGTAGAAGGGAATTAAGGAAAGGCAAAGCTGCACTTAAGGAAACATACTCCGCCGCATGCAATGGCTTTCTCCTCGCCGCCACGCCGGCCCAAGCCAGGCTACTTGTACAAACGGGCCTCGCGCCGTGCGTGCTCCAACTAACCATCCCTGCCACATCAATGAGTGTAGTGCTATCATCTCCCAAAACCTTCCCGTCGCCATCACTATCATCGTCACCTTCACATCGCAACACCCATCAAGCCAAACCTAATGATGCTCATCCATCCACTTGTCGAACTCGCTGCCCGCCTCCAACGGCATCAAGCTGCTGTCAACCCGCCAATCAGGCTGACTGTGCTGCGGCTCCTCGCCACCCAAAAACGTCCCGCCGAATTGTTCGCCGTATGTACCGACTCCATCAAAGTGTTGCGGTTCGCCGCCAAGCTGCTCGCCGCCCGTGTACGTCAGTAGCATCGGGTCGACCTGGGGTTCTGCAAACGCGCCAGGTACCGCCACCGGACCGCCCAACTGCAAAAGCTCGTGGTGCCGGCCATGTCCGCCCGGCATGCCGATCAGGCCTGTTGCCTGTTGTTGTTGTTGTTGTTGTTGTTGTTGTTGTTGTTGTTGTTGATGTTGCGGGTTCACGAGGTGGTGGTAGTGACGCAGCGCTGCGCTTGGATGCTCCATGCGGTGCATGTGCACATCTTCGATGCCGGGTGTGCCACCGTGCGCGTGGATGGTCGTTTGGTAATATTCGTGTTGCAACTGGGCTCCAGTGAGAGCGGCAGGGACAGGGCGGCCCTCGTTCGTGGCCTCCCAGGAAGACTTGTTGATGGCGGCATTGATGCCATATTCATCGAACATGGTGGGCTCACAGCCAAGGCGTCTGTTAGACTTGGTCTTGGAACGACGGCCATGAGGTGCCCATTCCGCGTCGGGGTCGTCAAGGTCGGAAGGCTCGTGGTCTTCTTCCTCGTCCGAGTAAGTTCCCTTGCGCTTGCGGGCTGCGGTGTTTGCTTTGCTGGGGCTGAACTTGTAGGTTGGGTGCGCGTTCTGGTGATTGATGCGCTCGATCTTGGCCAGCTCGTTGTAGTGCTCGCGGACCTCGGGCGGCTCCATGGGCCAAGACTCGCCAGAAACGGAAGACACGACCTGGTGGTTGTTCTGTAGACACCAATTCTTCGTGCGTTCGGCGTATGCGGAGCGATACAACATGAAAGAGTTCATGGGCCTTGTAACATAGCCATTGCGCTTCTCGACTTCCTCTCGGCGCACCGATTCAGACCTGTTGACCCACTCCTCCATGTTCCTCACCGGGATCTTGTCGTAGTCCTTGGTCAAGATACTCAACGGCGCCGTCAGCTTCGGGGTCTTTGGCTTGTTCTTGTTGTCACTGGGTTTCTTCGCCCTGGACTTCGTGACGCGCGACTTGGTGATGGGGGATCCAGTGCGAGTAGCACCGCCTCTGGTTCTCCGTCCGCCTTCACTAGCAGTGGCAGACCTTGGAGTGGGTGGCGTGTGCGCTTGCATGCCATGCTGAAGGTACTGCGGCTCACTTATCTCAGTATCAATTTTCAATTCAATGGGCGTCGATCGGTTACTTACCAGGAGACCGTGGTATGCCTGACTTTCGTCATGGTAGTAAGTTGGACCAGGTGCCCCATAGCCGTCCTTCAGTGTGTAAGCAGACTCCATAGAATCCATTTTGTTGTGTTGTGTTGCTTGAGGTTGCTAGGATTGCGTACCATAGATATACCCAAGCCGCCATCGTTCTGTCCATGTGGCTCTGGATAGTTGCTGATGCCATATTGCGGGCTCATGTACGGGTCACCTGAGTGCTGATGCTGCATTCCAGGCGCAGGTGAGCCGTAGGCCGACTGTGAGCCGGAATGAGCGTACGGTGAGTCGCCGATTTCGTACTTGAAGCCCGGGTTGGTGCCGTGCGGAGGCAGGTGATGTATGTCATACGAGAGCTCCGCGGGCCCTGCCGGCGGCGTTGGTGGGTGTTGCTGTACCATTGAGGCGGCTTTGATCATCGTATGGGTAAGTTCCCCGTGTTAAGCCGTGAGCTTTCGAAAGTAGCCTTCTGTTTAGTAGGTGGCCGCGAGAGACAGAGTAAGTAAGCCGAATGTGCGTAGCTCTCTCTCCGTCGCACCAACGGCTTGCGATAAATGACGTCGAACGAGCGCGAGGTCGTACTGGCGAAGCACAGTATCTGCTGGATAGTTTCGCCTTGTACGGACACCGTTTCCTTTTGGAAGGCTTCTGAAAGGAAGCTGTGGATCAAATTGAAGGCCGAACAGCTCGGAATATGACCTAGACCATGGCTGTTAGCTGCGGCTTCCCTCCCGTGGTCGCTGCACGATGTAAGGGGTTTGTCTTTTCTACGTGAAGGCGCATTGATGCAGGGCCGCCAGAAAGAAGTCTTTGGAACGAACCTGTCGCGGCTACCCGTCGGTGAGCTGTACTTTCTGAGAGTACTGGGCGTGCAGGAAGCTTTGAAATGATGCAGCAATCAGAAGCAGAGTGCTATGCGGCTCGAGCGTGGCGAGTTGGCGCAGTCTCAGTGCTATTTCTTTGTCAGAGAGAGACAGAAGGATGGGCAAGCAGACGGGGGCAAATGGGCCGGGTGATGTTGCAGCGCTTCTTTGTCTGGGAGAGGGAGAGAGTTCCAGGCAGTTATTTGTAGCGACGGCCGTCGTCGAGGTCGACCGCATACGTACCAGGATGATCTGCAGCCGACTGAAGACGGATGGTCAATAGGGACCGGATCCGTGTGAATCAAGAGGATGCTAAGCGGCGTGATCTTGGTGGCTGTTTTGGGACGGGAGTCCTGGCAATCGACGCCTCGTGGGGCTAGTGGGCGCTCAGTGTTAAGAGAGGGAAGAGGCCGCTCCCCGCCATGCGATAGTGCTCGAAAAGGAACGAAAACGGTCAAACACAAGAGAAATAGGCCAGCAGTCACACAGGCCAGGCGCCGAGGGAGCGCATTCCTACTACCAGTCACCAATTTCCCAGATGGCCGTCGTCAAGCCGCCAAGGCGCGTAGCGACCTGGGTAGACCGAAAGCAGTATGTTTCGCGGCCATGGTATGCGCGGCACTACTTGCACTGCTGGAAACCGGCATCCTGGCGGCCGGATGGCATAGGGCGCAAATCCGTTTGAAGAATCAATTGTCTTAGTACGGAACGTGCAGGGGTATCCTTCGACGTCGCGGGTGACTAATCCCAGAGCTGGCATATGCAGGACGGCTAAGGCCCAGGATCTGAGACAAGCGCCAGTGACACCGCCATGGCGATCTGGGGAAGAGAGGTTGATCATGTTTGTATGCTGCAGGCGTGACTGACCGCCGTCTGGAGGTAGGGTTGGCGACTGGCGCGAACAGCGACGCCGCCATCTTCATCATGTGTTGTGTTGATTGAGGGCGACGAGGGTGACTGCCTGCTCTCTGCTTTTGGAGCTTGGCCCTTCCGTAAACAGAGCTCGGTTGCTTCCGGTCAGATCGGGCAGGCAGGGACACGGGAGTGACAGCCGCTCCTTCCAGTTCCTACCATGCGGGCAGCCGTCGTCTGGGCCCCCCGTCAGCCCGACGGCCGAAGCAGAAGAGGCTGCCTCCCAGTGCTCCCACACTGCTGTCTACTCGCACAAGGGCGCGCCGAACTGCTGAGCCGTGCCCGCAACACACCTCATGTTCGCTTCGGCCTGCCCTCTAACTCCTGGTAACCTTGACCTGGCGGGACGTGCTTCCGACGCCATCTTCAGAACTGTGCCAGGCACACGTTTTGAACCTTAAGCCACATCCCTTCTCTGTTGGCATCCAAAAAGCAAAGTCAATGCCCAATCGACAGCCACCGATGGTAGCGAATCCGACATCTTGACGCCCTCGCGCTGTCGATCGACGCGAAATCGCTGGAAGGCAGACGGAGTGTGTTAATCGGCCACGGTGCTCCGGCTCCGGTTGAGAGGCGGATTGGCTACCTATGAGACTTCTTCAGGGGAGTGGTACAGAGATTCACGGGAGATGAAGATGGCAGTCCAGACGGCCAAGGTAGGAGTCGAGGTGGCATCCATCAGGAGAAACCCTCCTCGCTTGGCCTCCAAGGTGCCAAGGCAAGAATGGTTCCTGCAAGGCACAAAACGGCGAGAGGGGAGCTAGATGGGCGTCGTCATGCCGGGGGCTGGGAGCGGGGCGCGGCGATTGGACGGAGGAGAGACGGCTGCGGAACATCAGCCAAAAGTTGATTCACAGCAAACGAGACAGGCGACGAAGGCGTCAAAGGTCACACGATAGATAGATGGCATTGGGGAGGAGGGTGAGTGGCGCTTGACAGTCACTAAGTATGATGCATGACGGGCCGTCGTTCTTCCCTAGGTGTGAGGTTTAGAGTAGGTTCGGGTTCGGGTCGTGGGTTCCCAGGATTCAACGCGCTCGCCATCGCCGACGAACCCTGTCCATTCCTTGATGCGTGCGACGGGCGCCGGCTGACTTCAGGCCACGTCCACCTAATTACCTACTGTAATACTCTCCTTCCAATGCCCACCCCCCAGTTACACCGCATCCCCCGCCCAGCATGAGCGCTCCCGCCAAATGGGGCTCCTTCCTTTCCGGCGCTGTGGCCGGCCTCGAGTCGCGCCTCGACACCATCCTGGGCGAGGATGAACAGGCCTCGGCTCGCAGCAGGCAGGCCGACCAGGCTGTTCGCAAGCAAGCCCGCCCCAACGACCGTCTCCAGGAACGCCTGGCCAAAGCCATCAAGGCCGACTCTTCGCGCCCCGCCAGCAGGGCCTCGTCCGACCTGCCCTCGCGCACCGCCAGTCCCTCCCTGGGCGCCGACACCACCCGCACCAGCATCGACTCCACCTCCAAGGTCTCCGACGTGCCCTCTTTGACCCCCGCCGCCGAAGACAAGCCTGCCGTGGTGGAACCGCTGGATAAGCCGGCCGACAAGGCTGAAGATGCATCTGCGGGGGACGCGGCGCAGGACGAGGCCGACAAGTCCGAGGACACGGACAAGGCCGATGCCCTCCATGTGCCTTCTCCACGCGTGTCGTTAGATTCCGCTCGTTCAAGCCAACCAGCCGCTACATCCCCGGCCGCGGAGACCCCGTCCGAAGTTGATACCCAGCCCGATTTCGACAACACCACTCCGACCAATGGCACAGATGTCGCTAGTCTCCGCCAGTCCCACGAGGAGCTCCAAAAAACATACCGCGAAGAGATGCATATCCACCTCGAGCGCATTGATGCGCTACAGTCCAAGCTCAAATACCTTGCCAACCAGGCAGCCACTTCCGCACGCGCCGCTGCCAATGACGCTGCATCCGGCAGCCCTGAGAAGAAGCTCGCTGAAAAAGATGAGCAGATTGCGCTACTCATGGAGGAGGGGCAAGCGCTTTCAAAAAAGGAGCTGAATTACATGAATAATATCAAGAAACTGCGCGCCAAGGTTGGAGAGGATGAAAAGAGCGCAGCAGATTTGAAGCGTAAGCTCGCCAAGGCAGAAAGCAGCTCCAATGACGCTACGGAACGTGCCAAACGGGCAGAGGCACAGCTCAAAGTTGCAGAACAAAAGGCAAAGCAGCTCGACAAAGTTAGCAAGGAGGCAGAGTCCAGGAAGTCTGAGAACGAAGAACAAGCGCGGACAATTGCCGATTTGAAAAAGCAACTAGCAGCGGCCAATGAGCGGGTAAGCTCGGCGGAGAAGAAGGCGCAGGCCAGCGCAACCGAAGCGGACAAGAAGCGAGCGGCAGCACTGGATGAAGAGCTGGCTGAACTCCGCACGGAGAAGCAGCTCGCCGAAGACCGAGCCAAGAGTGAGGTGCGCGGCCTCAAAGAAGAAGCTACGCGGCAAGCGGAGCGGGCCAAGGCCGTGGAGACGGAATTGAGGAGCGAAATCACAGTATGTTTCAAACGATACCCAAGCACTACGTCTAAATACTGACCCAGCTCAAGAACCTGGAAACCAACCTCGAAGTCCTCCGTGCCCGCACCGAAGAAGCGTCATCCAGTGGCTCTAGTGACTCGCAGATCAAGCTGTTGCGGCAGATTGAGACGCTGCAAACGCAGTATTCGCTGGCAAGCGAAAACTGGCAAGGCATCGAATCGTCGCTGACGTCGCGGCTGACGGCACTGGAAAAGGAGCGCGACGAGCTGGCCAAGCGCGAAGTCGAGGTGCGGCGGAAGGCGCGCGAAGTCAACTCGAAAGCACGCCGGCTGGAAGACGAGATGGATACGGCGTCAGAGCGGGCGCGCGCGCTGGAACACGAACTCAGCGAGCAGGCGGCAGCTATGGCAGGGCTGCAGAAGCAGGTGGCTGCAGCGGAGAAGTCGCTCGAGGAGGCAAAGGCACGTTTCGAGCAGCAGCGCCACATTTGGGAGACTGAACAGCAGAACAAGCTCGACGAGGAGCGCCAGAAGTTGCGCGCAGAGATGCAGGCTCAACTGCAGCTGCAGACGTCGGGAGGCACTGCCACACCCGGCAGCAGCCACCATAACCTCTTCTCGCCCGACTCAGCCAGCCAGTACGGCGGCTTCCTCGCCCCACAGACGCCGTCGCTGCCTGCTCGCAAGCTCTCGGCCCAAGACAGCCTCGGCCTCGGTGTCGCTGCCGCCCGCCGCTCCCCAGCCCCGCCACCCGGCCGCGTCTCCTCATCGGACCTGCTCCTTTCTCTCGACCACACTGCCGCATCGAGCGCAGGACGGCGCACTCCTGGGGGGTACGCGCCTTCTCGCGCTGGCGGGGCGCCGTTTACGCCACCGCAGAGGCAGGATAGCGCCTCTTCTATGACATTCTCACAACTCCACAACAGCACAGGCACAAGCACGCCAATCCTCCAACCCAACGACTCGGCATCCATACTAGCGGACGATGACGCCCTTACGCGTACCAGCTCCCCCATGCGCGGCGGCTCCGTGCCCCCTGCGGACCTTATCTCGGCATCAACCGTCGCAGCCGGTCCCAGCGTCCAGCTCGTCGAGCGCATGAGCGCCGCAGTACGTCGGCTCGAGAGCGAAAAGGCGGCCTCCCGCGAAGAGACGGCGCGGCTGATTGCACAGCGGGACGGGGCGCGAGACGAGGTTGTGGCGCTGCTGAGGGAGGTGGAAGGCGCTAGGCGGGCGGCGACGCGGGTGCCGGCGCTGGAAGAAGAGGTGAGGAGGACGAATGAGAGGTTCGAGGCTACGTTGGAGATGTTGGGGGAGAAGGAGGAGAGGGTTGGTGAGTTGGAGGGGGATGTGCGGGAGTTGAAGAGGATTTATAGAGATTTGTGCGAGAAGATGCAGTAGGTGGATGGATGGATTGGTTTTCGACTGACGTCCATGTCTACCAGTTTATTATTATGATGATAAGACGATGATGATGCATTATGCGAGCATCCAACCAACTTCAAAAAGAATAATACATGATGCTCGGTGGTCTTTGACCCGTGCTTGGTAGCCTCCCGATTAGTCATTAGGTTGGCTGCTCTGCTTCGCACTCGAGTACGAGTACGAGTAGCTAGGTAGCTGCCTCGGCATGCAGTGACGTGAACATCGGAGCTACAGGTCGCACCTACCTACCTATTTTCCAACTACTACCTACCTAATCTCTGCATACCCGCTGATTCTACCGCCTTTGACGTCTGATCTCCAAGCCAGCTTCTTTCCTTAGCATTCCTTCCTTTGCTGTTTCTGGATCTCACAGCTGTCCGCGAATCGTCACATTATGGCACCTCTCCGCCTCCGCATCGACGGGCGGACCTTCCGCGACAACAACGGCCGCGAAGTCACGCTCCATGGAATCAACGTCGCTGGCGATGCCAAATTCCCTTCCACCCCGGATCAGCCTTCGCACGTCGCCGAGAACTTCTATGATGCCGACCATGTCTCATTCATCGGTCGCCCCTTCACCGTCGACTCCGCCCATGTCCACTTCAGCCGGCTAAGGAAAATGGGATATAATACCATCCGCTACATCTTCACCTGGGAGGCCATCGAGCACGAGGGTCCGAAGAAATATGACGAGGAGTGGGTACAACACACCATCGCCGTGCTTCGGCTGGCCAAGAACTATGGATTTTACATTTTCATGGACCCTCACCAGGATGTTTGGTCGAGGTTCTCCGGAGGCTCGGGAGCGCCACTGTGGACCCTATACGCATGCGGACTGAACCCTAGGGCATTCGACGTGACCGAGGCCGCTTTGGTTCAAAACACCTACCCGGAGCCCGAGAAGTTCCCCAAAATGATTTGGGCCACCAACTACACCAGAATGGCATGCCAGGTCATGTTCACCCTGTTTTTCGCTGGCAGAGAATTCGCGCCCAAAGCCATCATCGACGGGATGAATATTGAAGACTATTTGCAAGGGCATTTCGTCAATGCGTGCAAACACCTTGCTCAGCGCATCCGCGAAGCCGGCGATCTGGAGAACGACGTCGTCATAGGTTGGGAGAGCATGAATGAACCGAACAGAGGTTTGATCGGTTGGGTGGATTTGTCCGTCGTTCCCAAGGAGCAGAAGTTACAGAAGGGTACTTCTCCAACAGCGTGGCAAGCAATTCTCACGGGCTCGGGCAGGGCATGCGAGATTGACACTTGGGACTTTGGTGGCATGGGTCCGTACAGGTCAGGGAGCGCTCTTGTCGATCCCCAAGGCGTGACTGCGTGGCTGCCCGCGGATTATGACCACTCGCATTATGGATTCAAACGTGATCCAGACTGGAAGCTTGGAGAGTGCCTGTGGGCACAGCATGGTGTGTGGGATCCGTCCTCGGACACGTTGCTCAGAAAAGACTATTTCGCGAAGAACCCGGCGACCGGAGAGACCGTTGACTACGAGTACTTTACGAACCACTTCTTTATGCGGCACTATAGGAGGTATCGCGACGCGATCAGGGGTGTGTTCCCTGAGACCATCATGTTCTGCCAGCCGCCCGTACTGGAGATCCCCCCGACGATAAAAAACACTGAAGACGATGATCCGAACATGGTGTTCACGCCTCACTTTTACGACGGAGTGACGCTGATGACGAAGAAATGGAACCGGCTGTGGAACGTGGACGTCTTTGGCGTCCTGCGCGGCAAGTATCTGACGCCCGCCTTTGCCATCAAGATCGGAGAGACAGCGATCCGGAACTGCTTCCGCGACCAGCTGGCGGCCATCATGAAGGAAGGCCTGGACAACATGGGCCCGCGGCCGTGCCTGTTCAGCGAAATCGGCATTCCCTACGACATGGACGACAAGTACGCGTACCGCACGGGCGACTACTCCAGCCAGATCCTGGCCATGGACGCCAACCACTTCGCCCTCGAGGCCAGCCACGCCCAGGGCTTCACGCTGTGGACGTACGTCGCGACCAACAACCACCGGTGGGGCGACCAGTGGAACGGCGAAGACCTGTCCATCTACTCGGCCGACGACGCGCCGCTGCCCTCGCCATCACCCGCCTCCTCAAGCAGCGCCGCCGACCCAGCCTCGCCGGCCTACTCGCGCAGCCAGTCTTCGGAAACCCAGCGCGTCTCCCCCGCCAACCTGCGCGAATCGCTGTCCGCAGAGCAGCCCATGTCGACGACGACATCGACACCAACGAAGCCCGGCCACCGCGCCGCCCAAGCCTACATCCGCCCCACGCCTATCGCCACGCACGGCCGCGTCGTGTCCTACGGCTTCGACCTGCGCGCCTGCACCTTCCGGCTCGCGCTCGACGCGCCTTCTCCTACCAGCGAGGCGCTGCCGACCGAGATCTTCCTGCCCGCGTTCCATTTCCCGCGCGGCGGCGACAACGGCAACAATGCGACGACGGTCGAGGTCAGCGGCGGGAAATGGAGCATTGACGACGTGAATGTGGGAATGGGAGAAGGGGCCGAGGAGAGCGCGACGGTGCAGCGCCTGCGGTGGTGGCATGCCGAGGGCGAGCAGGAGATTGTGGTGCGTGGACTTGTGCGGAAGGTGGGGGAAGTGGTTGCGGGAACGGGGGAGGAAGAGGGCTATCTGGAGCAGTGCCAGCAGACGGGGAAGAACTGCATCGTCATGTAGGTGCTCCTACCTACGTACGTACTCTTTAGGGCGGCCCGGTCGGGTACCTACCTATCTTAGCTACTTCCATGTGGCGTTGGGGCGTGGCGTGGCTAGCGGAATGGGATGGTTGTGCTTTCTTTCCTTACCTTGGTGGATGGTGGATGGGGCTTCGGCAGTTGGCGTTGACGGTTTTTTTTTTTTTTTTTTTTTTTTTTTGTTTGCACGGCTTGCTGCGTACTACATGGACTGTACCTACTTTATCCGCACGTATATATACAGCGGCAAGGACAAATATGCTGAGCGGCCTTGTCTTCTTTCTTTATTCACGCACACGCACACACTACCACGACCACAAGTGAATGACGTACGTGTCTGTCTGTCCTCATTTTATCGAATGATACAAGCCAAGGCAAACATTAACTAATTGATTGATTTGATTGATTGATTGTGTGTTTGCCTACTACGAGGAACGGGCTCAAGCAAAGTATTCGCGCCTGGTACCGGTGCATAGGTACCGGTCCCGTTGCCTGCCTGCCTTGCCTGCGGCTCAGCCCAACAAACCATCCCCGTCCTCCAAGCATGAGTAGCATGAGTGGCATGCATGTGACTTTCCGGAGGAGGAGCGGGGGCGAACACAAGGAAAGAGCGTGCTGTGCTGAGCCGCAGAGAAGGAAGGAAGAAGAAGGGTCCTGCCTACGGCAACGAGCAGGCAGACGAGAAGGACTCCGCGGCATGTACGTGCGTAGACGCTCTGCAAAGATGGATAGAAAGAAAGAAAGAATCTACAAGGGGATATGGCAAAAAATAAATAAATAAATAAATAAATAAATAAAAAATTTAATATTTAAAAACGCCCGAGAAGTTGCAAAAAGGCAGGCAGGCTACGCTACGCTACGCCTTCTTCTTATCGGTGTAGTCTCTAAACATGCCCAGCATGTGCGTATTCGACGTCGTCTTGCCCTTGCGCTGCGCCTTCTTCTTCTTCTCCTTTGGCTTGCCCGTGGCCTTGACCTCGCGCGGCGCGCTCGTGGGGTTCAGGTTGGCCGCCACGAGGCGGCTGCGCAGGTCGTCCGGGTTCTGCGGCAGCTGGATGCTGAGCCACATGCTCTTGAACTCGGCGTCCATGGCGTGCGTCAGCGACGGGTCGTTCTGCCATACTAGTAGCGGCTGGTTAGTCTTCTGGTTGCGCGTCACGAGTAGCTCGCCCTTGGCCTCGAGCTCGTTGATCGCGTCAATCGCGCCCGGCCACCCGTCCTTGAGCTCCGAAACCCTGATGCCCACCGAGCTGGTCTGCCGCTGTAGGAAGCCCTTGAGCTCGTCGGCTGACCGAACGTTGTGCTTGGGCCGGTAGCGGTACGAGCCCTTGCCGTTGAAGCCGTTCGGGTCATAGTCGACTTGCTTGTGCTTTTGCAGAATGCTCTGGATCGTATTCCACTCCCTACCCCCCTGCTCGGCGGGCTGGGGTTTCGCATGGCCCTCCACGTTCACCTGGATCGAAAGATGGCTGAATACATCGGAAAACAGAAGAGGACGGTTCTTCTCCTTGAGATATTCGCAGGCATAGACGATACGCGTCATAATCTCCTGGCCAGTGCTGGTGGACTGTGGCTGGGAGTACACAATGTTGTCATCGGGGCGAGGTCGCTTCTTGGTCTGCGAAGCCATCTGCGACGAGGTGGACGGCGTGGGCGAGGGAACCGCCGGACCGGCGCCCTTGCGGAACGACATGGCTCTGATGTGTTGTTCTGTTGGCTACGGATGTGCTTATCGTGGTTTCGGCGCGTTGTTTTGCTAGCTCAGCAGATGTGCTCGTCGTAGGTAGATTGTCGTGGATGAGGCAGTCGTGGATGGATGGAAGTGAGAGGCGGCCATGGATGCGACCAGCAGTAAAGTGAGATTCGAAAGTCAAATGACTCGCCGCGACCAGGGGAAATGACTCGCGCCGTGCGCGATGTCACTACCTACCAACCTTCTCGCTCATAACCACCTCACAACAACGCAATCTATAACCTGAAGTGACTCTGCGAAACTCAGTCAGATTAATAGGACCGTCTGGAATCTGCGTTCTGTCCGGACACGGACGCAGGCAGGGAATTTTGGACGTATGTATATGCAGGTGCCGCCCGCGCTGGGACCGAGGACGGAATCGGAGTCGAGGCGCGCTGGCATAGCGGCAAGACTGTTGTCGGCAGCGAACATGCGTGGTTCGTGTGTGCTTGTGGGGTGGCGAAATGGAAGCAAGCAAGGTGAGGGAGGAAGCAGTGACGCGGCGAGGGCGTTGCTATTCTCCGTCGATGTTGGACTCGCGAAGCTTCACATTCAGCTTTACATACTCCTAGCTGCAACTGGACGCGCGCCGCACCCAGGAGCGCGCGAGCAGTTGTTGACGCAGTCATCCCCACACCACACAGCAGCTATACCCGCTGTCAGATCACTGCTGTGTCGTCAGCAATTCACGACGTGTCTACGGCAGCTCGATGCCCTCAATTTCCGCCGTCTGCAGGATATAGTTTTTGATCTAGTATATGCACTCGTCAGCAGTGTATCACTTGCATATTTCAATAAGAAAAGCGGGTCAGATAGCAAGCAAGTGGGCAGGCAAGCGGCGCGGGCGCTCAGTATAGCTCTCGGTATGTTCGCATCGACAACCATATCCGTGAAAGCGGCAGGCTGTCTATAAACTTTGCCTATTTGTATTTGTCGTCACAGCGTTGCCGCCGCCGTCTGCTGCCGTGCCTGAGGTGGAGCGAGATATAGGTGCACGATCGCAAGAAGGGTACGTACCTTTGCGTCTGGCGCGTGGTCGATGGCTAGCTGACCGTCGTTGTCGCGCTTGTCAAGCTCGGCGCCGGCTTTCATCAGCATCAACGCCGCGTCACCGAAGCCTTCTGCTATCGCTGTCCAGAGCAAGAAGTATTGTCAGCGCGTGTAGGCAATGGGAGCAGGCGCTCTTGATCAAGGCCTGCGGCGGAGGAGCATACCATGGTGCAATGCTGTCATGCCGTCCATATCCGACGCGTTGATGGGGCTGTTGGCCTCGAGCAGCAGCTTGAGCATGGGTACGGAGCCCACGGCCGCGGCGCGGTGCGTGGGCAACTGCCCGCGCTTGTCTTTTACGCGAGCGGTCGCTTTGTGCGCGATAAGCTTGCGAGCGATGTCGAGATTGTTCTTCGAGGCAGTAAAGTGAAGGGCGGTCTGGTGGTGGACGGTGTCGGTAGCTGTTCTACGGACGGGAGGGAGGTTCGGGTAAGGAAGCAGGTACCTGACCGTTGTTGTCTGCGCGGCGCGTGTCAGCTTAGAAAATGCTTGCGGGGTGCTGTCGCTCGGCTTACTCTTCATGTTGACGTCTGCGCCTCGCGACAGGAGTAGGTCTACGAGCTCGTCAGACTCCTTCAGGCTCGCCGCCATCATGAGCGGCGTCCAGCCGGACCCGTCCTAGCACACGGCTCTCAGCTCTTCGCCCAAATATGGACCGATTGTGTTCCGGGGCGTACCTGCGCATCGACATCGAAGCCTTTGGACTGGACAAGTACAGAGACAATGGGCACGCGGTTGTAGGCTACGGCCCAGTGGAGCGGCAAGCGGTCGTCATCGTCTCTGCGGGTCGCGAGCCGAGGGTTCGCCTGGGGCACGGTCGTGACATGGTCAGTCGGGAGCCTGTGAGAGGAAGATCATGGGTGGAGGCTCACGTTTAGTAGCGACTCGACAACCTGGGCTGCGGCAGAGTTAGCATTGCACTCGGATGAAGCTCAATGCGGGGCCGTACTTCTGCCCTCACGGCATGCCTCGTGGATGGCGAACTTTTCCTGGTTCTGTGGGTCCATGGCGAAGAGGAGGAGAGTAGGTAGATCAAGGGTCTGTGATGTCCATAGCTTGCGGCAGCCGAGCTGGAGCTTGAAGCTTGAAAGATGATCCGGTCGGCGTCGGCAGTGGGCAGTGCCGACGCTAGTCCGGTTCAGGAAAATTGTATGCATTGCGTCACTATCATAGCTTCACATGCGCGAGATCTTTTGGCCTCAGCATAGATCAATTGAACAATGCAATCCTGGTAAAATAGTAAGCCCCCTTGCCGCTATCCCTTCGCTACCCGTATCCGAAGAGCCCCATTTTTCAACAACCTCCCTTTCCCCTCTCCCTTCTCCCTCGACCTTCACCGCCCAAACCTACCTCGAGCCTCCCAACCTCTCTCTATAGCCGCGCCCCTCACAGCCCCAACCGCCTACCATAGTCGCCATTATTTCCCCACCCGAATACCTGCGAATGTTCTCGCACACCCCTTTCCAACCACCAACCAGCTCGCCGCCCACACACCGCTGCCCATCCCCACACGCGCAACGGCGCGCAACCGATGAACGCTTGCCCCACCGTCATTGCCGCAGCGCACTGAGCCGCAGCTCCACCTGCCCGCCCATCACAACCCCTGCCACTGCGCGCTATATTGTATGCTTGGGTACAATACAATACTGCCAGCTGTGCGGCGTAGCGCGGCGCAGAGCACGTGGGGCTGACGTAGCGAGCGGTTTTGCTGCAGCGCGCGCGGACGTGGGCGCGCACTCAGGGTCTACAAACGGAGGAGATCATCGCGGAGCATGCGAGCGCCCAGGCACTATCGTTTTAGCTGTACTGTACAGGACTGGGCCGTGTGGGTGTGCTGGTGGTGTGAAAATCGGGATCTGAATTCGGGGTGGAGTGAGCGTGGGTGTAGAGCGGGTGTTTGCATAGAAGAGCGGTGACTACGTGAACGATGTCCTGTGGCATGGCGTGTTTGTCGCGCGTTGCGCCGCATGTTTTAGGCGTTGTTTGCTTGAAGGGAACGCACAGAGCGGTCTGGTCTGGTGACTGGGGAAAGGGAACGTAGGGGCTTCATGCGGTACTCCTAGTGCTGGAGGTCAAGGTAAGGGAGTAACCAATAGCGTTTGCGATGAATTTGTGAGATGTAAAGGCAATTGTCGATTCGCAGATCTTTTGTGTCGGAGGGCTCGGAGGAGTACGTGCCGTGCCGAATGTGCTCGATCGTGGGTCGAGATCTGTCTGAACATGGTGAATCGATCACAGCAGCTTTCTACTGCTGTGTGAAAAGTTTACTATGGACTTAAGTTAGCAGAATTATCAGTTAGTTCACGTTCGGAACAGGCATGAATGGTGTGATTCAATAGTAAATGTGGATTGGATTCATTTCCGTTGCTGCAGGCGACAGTATTCTAGACCTGCCATTCAACAAAAGAAGCAGAGATGTAGGTAGGGTATGTAGGGTAGTCGTGCTACGGCCGGAGGTATCTCGCTCCGGCACTGTCCATCCGAGCGCGCCAAGGCCGCGAATCTAGCAAATGAGGCATTACATGAGTCTGGACGCCTCCGCTTCTGCGAACATCATTTCGAAAAACTGAAAAGCGCAAAACCGATCCCTGTCGACACGATAATGTGCCGCGCGCTCCAGATCCCTTCACTCCAAGCACTCTTCGTAATGCGCAAAGTGTAAACGGGGCGCGCGGGCGCACGACAGGACGTCATTGTGCCTAGCCGTTGCTGTGCGCGCGTGCCCCAGCTCGGGAAAAAGGTCCAGACCGGGCGCCGCAGCCGAGACATGTCGGCGGGACCACGCGCACGTCGGGCGCTAGACACCCGAGCACGACAGGCAGCGCCCAAGAGCCAGCCATTCGGTGCGTGTCGGGCAAAAGCGACCCATGGGTGAGTGGTGGATGGAGGATGGCTAGACGGATTGGATGGATGATTTGAGCCAGACTTGGGATGCTTTAGCCGAAGCACGCCGGCCCGGATCATTGTTGACCAGTTCGGCCGCCGGCCAACCGTGGATGCGCTGCGCCCCGGCTACGCTCCAATCGAGTCGCGGGCTAGCTTGTGCTCGTCTGACTGGCGGTGATGCTAGCTAGTCTGCTGCTGCTGCATCCCTCTGCTCGGTTTCCTCCCAGGGATCGGCTGCTCCATGGCTTTGGATGCGTGACACGCGAGTCCTCCGCGTGACAACCTTATTCCTCTAAAGTGGTGGTGGGCAAACGCCGTGGTGGCGGTCTAGACCCATTGCTCATGAGTGGCTCTTTGCGCTGAGGGAGAAGCGCTTGAACTTGCTCTTGACCGGGCTGGAGGGGCTGGTAGGTCGCGTGGCATCTTTGCCGTCGGTCGAGTAGCCGCTGCTGCTGCTGCTGCTGCCGGCGGACGAGGAGCACCGGCGCTGGGTTTCGGCGAGGATGTCGTCGAGGGAGACGTTGTAGGCCGAGTAGGTGGGTTGGATGTCGGTGTCGAGCATCTCGACAAACTTGGAGCCGGCCATGTCGACTGGTGATATGGTGGTTGATATGTTGGTGGGTTGGTTGGATGAGAAGACGGAATTGCCGGATGAGGCAGTCGACGAGGGACGGGGGAGAGGGATCTTCGGAGGAGTGGATGTATGTCCCTTGGGAGGTGGGGAGCGAGGCAGTTTATGTAGAAGCGTGTTTGTAGTTCAGGAGGTAAAGCTAGGAGCACACACCGCATTCTTCAGCGAGCGAGCAAAGACCAGACCCTTGAAATACCTTGGACCCTCAGGCACGGCGGCGGCGCACGCACACGCGGCCAACGCAGCCGTCATACGCCGATCGCATGCGCCAGACGCGGAGATTTTCGCACCGGCCTGCAGCCTTTGGTGGTGCTATTTTGGATCCGCCGGGGCGGGCGGGCACGGCGGGATGGCTGGCTGGTTGGTTTAGTTGGCCCAGCGCGCCAGGCGTGACCCTGCCGACGACCCTGAGCATGATGGGGCGTGGAGGAGGCTTCGAAAAAGCGGATCCGCACCGCGCTCGGATGACGTCCCTCCTCCGCCCACGTAAAACACCTCTCTTGACTCTTCCATTTTCTCTTCGTCTGTCTGTCTCAGAGTCATGATTGTTAAGCGAAGGCTACCTTTATCCCGCCCGCCTAATTACATCTCTGTCACCCCCCGGCCCTGCCGCGGAAGCCCGAGAGACAAAAAAGAAACCACCTGGCCAGCTGGATGTCGCCGGATGTTGGTGGCAAAGACAATTGCGCACGCAGCCCGTCACCATGCCATGCTGCCTGCTGCTGCGCCATACTTGCCTGCGTTGCCATTGGTGACGTCGCACATAACCTTCTGACGGCGGCGGTGGAGGCGCAGTGGTGACATTCACGCCTTCCCTCGCCTTCTCCTTCCCTTCGCTGGGAATCGATCATCCCGCGGTTGCGCGGCACCCTCGATGCTGTCCGTCATTTGAATGGGGGTGAGCATTCCCGCTTTTGCGGGGTGGTGGAGTTTTTTCAACGTCCTGCGACGCCATGCATGTCTCTGCCCTGCCACCGGCCCCTGCGTGCGGGAACAACGCGACTGACCCTGTGCGATGACATCGTCTATACGAGATCCGCAGCGGGGGTGCTGCAAAGAAAAAAAGGTAGATTTTCTGTGCGCTCAGCGCGCCGCGCTCCCTTCGCGACTCGAAACAGTTCCCACCTACCTTACCCCAACAGTGAAGAGAGGGGGAAAAAATTGTGAAGAAAAAAAGAGAGACGGAAAGAGGGAAAAGATGCGCGACAAATCTCCGTGGCCGCACCCTTCCCTTACCCTACTCGTCCGACGACTCCACTGACGCACGCCCGCCCGCGCTACTCCGACTATCGCGCTCGATATCTCCCTCTTAGTTGGCTGATAACCTCTCATCGTCGCCGCCGCCTCAGTTTGCGTGCTCATCATCAACAGCCGGCCCGAGTCGATCGTTGGCTGTGTGTCCTCTCATCGATGAGCCGTGAGCGCATCAGGTCCACCTCCACGCCGCGCCGACGCAAGTAATCGAACCACAACGCACACAAGGCTGTGCTGTCGTCGGCATTAGGAAGCCCGTCACGTGCCCGAAATTACGACGCCTGCAGAGCCGCAAGCCCATCTCTGCCCCGTACGGCTGGTTGGGCGTTGATGCGCGCGAAACCAAGGAAGACGCCCTTGCCGTTTTGCGCCAGGCTGCGCGCCGATCACTGGGCAAAAGGGAAGCATTGAATACATAATCTACGTCGTGGACGAGTGGACGAGCGCGCGCCCGTTGCAGTTGGCGGCCCGGTGCTGAACGAGGACACGACCGTGTGACTCCCTCATGATGCTTTGCTGCGCTGTTCACTGCCAGCACCAACCTCCCCCCAGCACCAGCGCGACCTAACTTAGCACCTGCAGGCAAGCAAACGCCGACGGCGCCCGTTCTCCACACTCCGCACTGGCGACCGAACCGCTTGTCGGACGGTCGGCGTTAGCGCATCTCAACACCGAGCCCTTCTGCGGCCCGATGGTTTCAAGGTAGCGAAGATCGTGTATAAGATTGCTCTAGCAACGTGCCCGTCCTCCCAAACCAGCCAACCACGTGGTCACGAATTCCCGGCTGACGGGAATGAAGACAAGATCGTCTCGCGCTCGACCCGCGGCGGCTTGAAGCCCGCCCGGACGACGGGGCGGCATGTTTCCTACTGGAATAAAGTCCAGGCCTCCCAATGGAAAGGGGAGCGGACTGAATAGAGAGGATGTTTGCTTTCGCATCAACTATAGACATTCAACGCATAGTGCGTGGAGTTGAACGTATATGCTCGTGATGCTGTTGGCGTGTTTGTCGTCGTAATCTGTGGCAACGCGTGTGGATACCGGCTGCCATCAGTGACGCTGTGACTGGAGACGGTCAAAAAAGGATCTCATGCGCTTCTGAAGCAATCCGCGGGTATCTCCTCCAGCCGAACCTGAACCTGAACCCCTAATTGCGCCGATCCAGTCAAGATGTGCTGGGACAACGGCGCGCGACCCGTAGACCGCCCATCACTCAATGAACGCCAATAACATCGCCCAGGCCAGTCGATAGGTTTTAGCACGTCGTTCATCATCAAACTGGAGCAGAGTCAGCGAGTCGATCAACGCCACACTAGTGACCCGGTGATCAGCCAGGGACAGCAGCGCGAAACGAACCATTCAAGTAGTCGGCCGCCATGAGCAGCTCGAGGCAGAGCTCAGGCGGGATATCCATGTCCGGCACGTCCTTGGCGTTCTTGTACTTCTCGTTGTAGTACAGGTACTCGCAAACTTTTTCGAGCACGACGCCGTTAATGTTCTCAAAGACGCAGCGGTTCGACAGCGCTTCAGAGAAGTTGTCTGCAAGCACACAACGATTGGTTGTTAGTCGTCGTTGGTGAAACCGGCGGCTTGCTTAGGAAGAAGTGGAAGAAAAGCTTTGATGATGAGATGAACGACTGAGGGAAAAACGCACTCGTAGGGTCGAGCATGCGACGGATGGCGCCGGCCAGACAAGCGGCAGAGCGCTGCACCTTGAACTCAAAGCCATCTCTCGAAACCAGCGTGACGTACTCGGTTGAGTTAGGTTGCGCCATTGTTGCGGTCTGAGCGATGGCGGTGGAGTTGAAAGGACGTTCACGTCGACGACGGAGAGAAAGAAGAAAGAAGGTGGCAGGGCGGCGGCAAGCTCGTCGGAAGAAAAAGGCGCTCTGGAAGTGGAGCTCTCGACGCGAAAGCACGCGACTACGCGTTTTGTTTCACCCCGCCAAACCAACGTCACGTCGCGACTAATCCCGTCCCCTCCACGTCCCCTCATCCCCTTCGAGATGCCTCCCCGCGCACCTCAATCCCTCCAGCAGCTCCGCCTCCGGACCCTGCGCATCCCTAGACCCTTGTCCGCAGTGCGTCACCAAGTTCGGCACCGTCATCACCACCAACACCAACACGGCCGTTCCCTCCGCGGCCTCCGCTGCCTCGTGACTGGCGGCTCGCGCGGCATCGGCAAAGCAATCGCGACGCAGTTGGCCGCGCACTCGGCCCAAGTGACGCTGGTGGGGCGCTCAGAGGAGCGTTTGCGCGCCGCGCTGCGCGACCTGCCAGAGGAAGCGGGGGCGGGGCAGCTGCAGCAGCACGGCTTCGTTGCTGGCGACATCAGCACCAAAGGCTTCTGGGAGTTTCTTGTGCGCTCGCTGCACCTATGCGAGACGACTGGCGGTGAGAGGGCCCCGTTTGCGCCCGGTGTCGACGTGCTCGTCAACGCTGCCGGCATCACGCAGAATGCGCTGCTGATGCGCCAGAGCGCCGTTGCTATTGAAAACATTGTGCAGACCAACCTGATGGGAACCCTGTGGGCGTGTAAGCTTATGGCCAAGCCGATGTTGGGCCAACATGCCAAAAGCAAAAAGGAAGAACCCGACAGAATTGGTCCGTCGATCATTAATGTGTCCAGCTTGTTGGCCATCCAGGGTGGTGTGGGGTCTGCGGCTTATGCGACTTCCAAGTCGGGCGTCCTAGGTATGTGGAACGT
The DNA here is from genome assembly GCF_010093885.1 of Aplosporella prunicola CBS 121167. NCBI lineage: Eukaryota > Fungi > Ascomycota > Dothideomycetes > Botryosphaeriales > Aplosporellaceae > Aplosporella > Aplosporella prunicola. The sequence goes on along the minus strand of NW_022983532.1, from coordinate 994,208 downwards.
TGGGGTTCGATGGGAGATCTGACTACTGAAAACAAGAACACGGCAGGTCTCACTCGCGCCCTGGCAGGTGAACTGGGCCCTTTGGGCATCAGAGTCAACGCTATTCTTCCCGGGTACATTGAAACCGACATGACAGCAGGTAAGAATCCTCGCTGGAGCATGTTTCTCATTCACTTGTGTTTTACATTGCTTGCTGGCCAACCTGTCTTTCCGAGCGGCAGACGGAGAAGTCCATGTTGCTCGCAACGAGCCTTGCTAACTTAGACAATCCTAGCCATGCAACCTGCTGCGCGTGAGAAGGCGTTGGAGCGTATCCCGCTCAAGCGCTTCGGTGATGTGGCCGAGATCGCCGATGCTGCCATTTTCCTCGCCACTAACCAGTACGCAAACAACTGCATCCTCAACCTCGATGGAGGCATGAGCGCAGTTTAGCTGCTTCTGTCTGAGAACGTCAAAGCAGATGGTATATTCGAATTCTCTAGCTGTTCTCTGCTTGTCAACGCCCCGATTTGCCTGATCACAGTCTCTGCTGCCCAGTACCGGTATCCAATCCGTGTGTACAAATATGTTTGCTGTGACTGCCGCCACTCTGCTGCGTTGTTGATCGTCGTCCCACAGAGTGGCGGAGAGATCAGATCTAGGACGTCGTAGACAGATCCGCAGATCGCTCGAAGAGTGGATGCATCAAGAATTTGAGCCGGGCTGATATCCATTGACTTTCAAAATGGACAGGAAAATGGTATGGCGATTGGCAGCATAAGACAGCTGGAGAATATACCGTGGTAACCTAGTAGTTTTTGATGCATGAGAGGCAAATATTACCACCAGTACAGACCGCTACTGTTTATAACGCTACACTCTTTACAATGGCCACGAACAACGTAGCTGGATATACCAATAGACACCTTTTCAAGGGTAGCAAGTTGCGGACTAGTTCAACGTGGTGACTATATGTACATAGCTCCTGGCCTGAGCGCCAGCAAGCGCGTACCTAGCCTCGGTCCACCTGCCTGCGACCCGCAGCCGTCGCGCTTTCTCTCACCACTCATCAACGTCACGGTCGACCGACACGCGCGACACGCCAATCCACCACAATGGCCGACTCCGAGCCCACGAAGCCGCGGCAGCCCTCGCCCGAGAACCAAGGCTCCGACGATGGCGAGCCCGCCATGGTCGTCACGCGCGCGCGCCGCTCCAACGCCGGCAACTGGATGCGCAAGCTGCTGGACCAGGAAGAGCGGCACGAGGAGAACGCCGAGATGGTCGAGTTCTACGGCGGCGAGGGCTGGGCCGAGCTTGCCGACGACGACGAGTTTGGCGCGTACGGCGTCGAGGACGAGGGCGACATAGCGCTGGAGAGCTCGGGCGACGAGGACGAGGACGAGGGCGCCAACGACGATGACGACGACGACGATACCGGCGAAAAGGTCATTCGCAAGGAGGAGCGCGAGCAGCGGGCCGCGCAGCGCAAGAAGCGCAAGGACCCGTTCGCCGCCAGCGCGCTGCGCCAGAAGAGAGCGAAGACGGGGTCCGGGCCTTCGGCTGCTGCTGCTGCGGCCGCGCCTGGTTCCATGGCTCCACCGCCGCGCCCGAAGAAGAAATCGGAGCGCGTCTCATGGCTGCCTGAAGTGCACGTGGGCCCTGTCAGGTCGTCGTCGCGCCAGCTCTCGGTCCAGAATAGGCAGATGATTGCGCAGAGTCTCGAGGAGAAGGAACGGCACAGGCTCGAGGTGCTGGAGACAATGAGGCAGGCGGAGCAGCGCAAGGAGCAGGGCCAGCCGAAGCCCATGACGCAGGAAGAACGGCTGGCCGAGGCGGCGCGAGTGGAGAAGCGGAACAGCAAGACGCTGAGTCGGTGGGAGGAAGCGGAGCGGCGGAAGGTCGAGGAGAACAAGGCGCGGTTGGAGGCTTTGAAGAACCGCAAGCTAGAGGGCGCCTTCATACGCTATTACAGCGGCCCGTCGATCTGGGTAAATGACAAGCTCAAGTTTGTCGGCAAGGAAAATTGCAAGGTTGAAGACCTTGACCTCCTCCAAGAAGAGCCCACGCCCACACCCGTAAAGGCGGAGGCGTCTGAAGGCAATACACCCCAAGTAGATGCTGCGTCGACGCAGGATCAAGCCCCTAGCGGAGACCAAGAGCAAGCTACCAGTAATCAAAACCAACCTCAACCACAACCACAACCAACTCCCGCCGACACTACTGTGTCGACTCAACAACCACCACCACCGCCACCTCCGACCACCACCACCACCCCTCCCCAACCGACAGACGCCAAAAAGCCCGATTCCTTCGCCGCCCCACCCACCACCATCCACCAGTCCTTCGGCAACAGCATCATGTTCCCACCCCCGGAAGCAACCCCCGGCGGCTTCCTCGACGGCATCCTAGACTGGGCCTCGCGGGACCCGACGACGACGACGACGACGACGACGTCCAATACCGCCGCCGCTGCGCCCGAACCGCCCCAGAGCCCCCGGCGCACCAGCGCTCCGGCCGCGACCCCCGCGCCGCCAGCAACGCAATCGCAGGAGGGGGGAGGGGAAGCGGGAGCGCCAGCGCTGGCAGCACTACCGCATCGTCTGGAGTCTTCTTCGGCGCCGCCTAAACAACCTACACAACAACCACAACAACAACAGCAACACGACCCTGCCTCTGCCCCACAAGCCACAGACACAGACACAGACGCGCAGCAACCCTCCGCGGCAACAGAAGCAGCAGCAGAAGCAACAACAGGCGCACCAGCACCAACATCCACATCAACGCCCACGCCCTTGCCCTTCCCCCCCGCCCCCCTCACCAAACGCACCATCCAGCGCGCCACGCGCAACCTCATCACGCTCTCCTCGCCCGAAACCGCCGGCGGCGCAGCGTCCACCACACACAGCACACACACGCACAACGCCCTCACACGAGACAAAGCCTTCCTAACGCGCACGCTCCTCGCCTGGCCCGCCACCGCACCCACCACCCTCCCCCCCTACCCGCACCTCCCGCCCGGCACCCGCCCCGGCCGCGGCTCCCGCTCCCACCTCCTGCATCCCCCGCGCACGCAGTGCGTCATCACGGCGCAGCCGGCGCGGTACCGCGACCCGCTGACGGGGCTGGCGTACGCCGACGCGTATGCGTTTAAGGGGTTGCGCCGGTTCGTGCGCGATGGGACGGCCCGCTGGAGTAGTTTGCTTGGGTGTTTTGTTGGCGCGAGGGAGGGGCGGTGGGCGGTGGCTAGGGGGGTGCCGGGGGGGTTTGCGGGGGATAAGAAGGATGATGGGGAAGGGGAGGGGGATGGGGAGGGCGGAGGAGGAGAGGCAGGAGGAGCGGGGAAGGAGGGCGAGGCTAAGGAGGCTGCGGGGGTGGTGGCGCTGGAGGGTGGTGCTGAAGGGAGAGACGAGGGCCGCAAAGACGCGGACACGGTGGTGGTGGCGGCGAAGTGACGCTCCTCTCCTGCTTTCCTGTCTTGTTCCGCCTTGTTATGATTCGGCTCTAACACCCCCCCCCCCCCCCCCCTCCAGGCACCACAACCCACAACGCAAAAAAACAAAAAAAAAAAAAAAAAAAAAAAAAAAAAAAAAAAAAAAAAAAAAAAGCTAGGTATATGGATTTGATGGACTAGTGGCGGAGGCTCTCACCAGGTCTTTTTGGGTATAAAACAAAACAAACAAACAACACTTTCTCAAAAACAAAAATTGCCATGGCAGGAGGAAACGGGGGGGATGTTTTTGGTCATCATAAACTGGCTCGAATTTATTTGTTTGTGGTGCGCTCTCTCGCCCATGGCCCCTGCCCGGGAGCGCCGACCCAAAAAATGCTCGGGCATGGGGATGGGATTACTTAGTGCAGAAAAAATCAGTTCTACTCTTGGCGCATGCATGAAGAAACCTAGGACATATCGCAAAGTCGCTTCTGATTTTGAAGGGGGGGTTCTCCTTCCTTCGGGGGTGTGGGCAAAATGGGGGGCTGGCGGCAAAAAACCTGCCTCACTAGAGCCGAAGAAGATCGCTTGAGTGTAAAAACTTAGCAAAGCGCACGCGTGTACGTGTACGTACGAGGCTGAGGTATCGTGTGTGAAGTTGTTGGGGTGGTGGAGAGGTGGTCGTGCTCTTCAGTCGTCGTCGATGATGATGTGGCCTGCAGAGCCGTCATCGTCCAAGACAATTACGTCGTCGACGGGAGCCGGGACCTTGGACGGTCCTCCCTCCGCGACCTTGGCCATCTTGCGGCGTTGCACGTCTTCGTTGCTCAGGTCTTCAGCCTCGCGCTTGCGCTTGAAGCCGTCGCTTAGGCTGTCCTGAACGCCGTTTGTCGCGGTGATTCCATTGCCGTTCGTGGCTGCCACGTCCGCCTTGGGCTTCCGGGGAATTTCTAGCTTCGTTGGCAGGTTGATGACCTTGTCGCCTTCGCTGATAGGCCTGGGTCGTGTTAGTTTCATTACTTTTGATTTCCCCAATGTATAACCTACTTCTCTGCAATGGATAGAACGAGGTTCACCCTCGGATTGTCGTCCTCTTCATCAATGACAGTGATAAAGCTGTCACCCTTGATTCCAACTTCGCTGAACTTCTTAGGCAGGTTGTCGTCTAGCTCCGGGTCATAGAGAATTCCGGCATCAGTGCTAACGCTGAACTCTTCGCCATAGCCGAGCTCCAACTTGAGAAAGTTTTCGACAAGATCCTTCAGCGTTGCGCGAGAAGTGTCAACTTCTAATTTGGTTTGAGCAACGCTGCAAACCGGACACTCTGGCTTCGGTGGATGCAATGGTTCTGATGAGATGACGCGGTCGACCGAACGGGCAAGGAAGATCATCTTGGCCTTGTCGTACTCGTCTTTCATCACCTTGAAGGCCTGCAGGACGCAAAGTCCGGCAGTCATTGCGTTAGTGGTCGCGATAGCAGGGATGATGTTACCAGCCATTTCTGGAAAACGTTAGTTCGCTGCGGCAAAGGAGATGGGCTCGCTCAATACACATACGTTTAATGTCAAATTTGGACCTCGTCTCAATGCCAAAAATGTAAGATCTGAGATTCGCGGCCGCCGCGACAAAGTCCAGCGTGTCGACGTCATCCTTGTCGAAGCTCAGAACAGGAGGGGCATTGCCGACGTTTGCATTCGCCCTCAACTCCTCCAGCCGATTGCTGAGGCGCCGCAAGCTGTCGCAAAAGACTACGAAGTTCTCTGACGTAGTCCAGACGCTCTGATCTTGTTGTGCAACCGTAGGTCCAACACCCAGAGCCTCTTGCGTGAGCTTCTCCCACTCCAAGGGCTCTGGGGCCCTTCTGTTCGCCCACATGTCCTTCATTGAGAGCAGACGATCGATATCCTCCTTGAAGACCTTCTCAAAGACTTTCTTCGGGAATTCCTCCAAGCCCATGGACTTGCGAATGTTCTTCAAAGCCTGCGCCTCCTTGCGCAGATTCTCAATCTCTTCCGCATTCTCCGAACTTTCAGTATGATCGAGCTCGGGCGCTTCGTCTTCGCTGATGCCAAAGATTTCCGTAAAGAGGTAGCTTTTGGCCCAAACGATGCAGTGAATGGGCTGGCTCGGCGTGCTGCGGATCGTGCAAACGGGGAAGCTCTTAGGGGTTTCCTTGATGTTGCAATCATAGCATTCGGTTCTACCCTGAGAAGAGTGAGCGGCTGTACCTCACACCACGTGGCTCGTGCCTCACCTTCTTAATGACTTGCACCTGACCGTTGAAGCCGGTGGTGCCACTCTCAATCAACGGCACATCTGCCGCCAGGCACATTTTGTTGACATGACGTCTCGCATCGAGGTTGTCCAGCGCATTGAAGACGATCGCGAAGCTCTGAAACCAGTCGATGTTGAATTGGGGGTCCTTGATGTTGGCGTGGTGCGCTTCGATGTTAACGTGAGGGTTGAACTTTCCGGCGGATTCCTTTGCGACCTGTGGCGTGAGGTGACGGGTCAGCACATGTAGCACTCTTCACCTGGCCTCGGCGCAAGTGACATACCAACGACTTGGACTTCTTGATGTGTTCGTGCCTGAAGAGGAACTGACGGTTGAGGTTGGACAGATCGATCGTGTCGAGGTCGACAATGTGGATGTTGCCAAAGCCGGTGAGGGCGAGATTCTTGAGCAGCTCGCAGCCGATACCACCAGCGCCGACCATGAGGACGCGCGCCTAGAGAGGCTTGTCAGCGATGCGGCGCGGCGGCATGGGCGCGCGCAAGGCATCTTACCTGCTTGATATGGCTGTGAAGCGACGGGCCGAGAGACTGTCTCGCGAACTTGTCGCGCCCCATTGCCATGATGGGAGGTGTCGCGTGGAGGGAGGGTGTAGAGTGGAGAGTCAAGGAGCAAAGGAGAAAGCCATATAAGATGCTGTGAAGGCGGGAGCGCAAAGTGGGAGGACGTGACGAGGTGAGCTCCCGTCACGCTAGCGGCGCCTTGCAACTTCGGCGATGTAAGACTCGCTTGCCGCGCTTTGACTCAGGAACATGCAGATCAACCAGGCCGCGGCGCTGCTCGAAACTCCCAGATCCGATTGTGCCTCGTCACCATGCGCTTCTGCCCCAGCGTCCGCCAGCCAACCAGGCGACCAGCTCTCCAGGATCCGGTGGGGGGTTGCGACGGGGGCCCTCCAAGCCTCTATCAATAGCCACTCGCGCGCCGTACGTCATTGACCGCGCTCAGACATTTTTAGCTGCCCGTCCACATCCACGCGAGAAATCAGCCACCGCCGCCGATCAGCACATTGCCTTCACCCGGAACGAAGGAAAAAAAAAACACACGGTAGCGCGTAGCTAGGCACACAGCGTCAAAGGTACTCGTAGACGGAATGAAGGCCTGAGACAACAAGATCGGGGTCATGGACCGCTCTTCCACCCGCCTTCCTCCGGTGACGTCAACATTGAAGAATCCGAGCCTTTCCATTTTTTCCCTACGGTATAGCAGATCCATCGGTGCTCAGCTTAAGGCTGATCGTGGATTTCTATTTTCAGAACTAAAGAGCATAGCAAAGCAAAAGCAGGAGATGCATCTGGCCCCGTATGCCCGCATTAAAACGCCATCGGGAAACTTTTTTGGTGGAAAGCAAGTATGGCCGCGACCCAGGATGCAGTAAAAGCAGTGTTCAAAGAACCAGCAAGCCGGATGGGATGAAAAGAGCAGAGAAAGAAAAGAAAAAGGCAAATCAACTATGGTTCGCTGGAAGGTGGTGTACAAGTGCGGAATGGGATCAAATCGAGAGTTCGTATGCGGTTCGTGCAAGCGGAGGATGGGGCATTATTACTGTGAATCCAGGGAATTTTTGAGCTCTTCATCGATGAAAGCGCTGATTTTCTTGCGGTTCTTCAAGTTCAGTTTCCGGTTTCGCCAGGCTGCTTGGAGCTGGTTGAAGGCGGGTTTGTTCTCCTCGGAGCTTTCGGACTTGATCAAATCCACGTAATGCTGCGCAACGCGCTCTCGAATGACAACGGTTTGACTAGAGAGCGCCTCGCCGTAGAACTTGATGAGGCTCTTCAGGCCTACGTCGGACGCGCGGTGCGCGTAATCCTCGAGGGCCAGCCGACGAAAGTCATCGTACATGTGTGTGTTGAAGTTCCGAATAAGAAAGTGAGACCAGAATTGGAAGAGAACATCCATGTCGTACGGGCATTTTCCAACAGCAGCGGCATCTCGTCGAACGAGAGCTGTTCTGTATAGTTCGTTGTAAAGCACGATTTTGGAGTCCTGGGGCAAGGATTCGGATTCAACAGGACTCTCCTGACCCTTGACCCAATATAGCCGCATTGTGGAATTTCCAGGTGTAGCAGGAGTTAATGATCTCGTGAGGACGTCAGACTTCCGAACCTCATTCCTGACCGTGCCGTTAGCACGACACAGCTCCCATTGCGCTTGCACGACAGAGCTTACGCTTCGACTGGGCCGTGACCGTTAGTCTGAGCCTCAGCCTGCTTGGTGTCGGTCTTTTGCAATTCCTTGGCAATTGATTTGCCATCGACTTCGCCGTCAGAAAAGGTGCGCGAGGCGTCCGTGTGGAAGGGTGGCTGCTTCTCAGTTGCCTGGTCGCGCTTGCGGACGATAACGGTCAATCCCTTCGTCTGCGCATCGGAGAACGTGTCCGCCTCGGGGTTCATGCCGTTGGACGCCGCAGCGGGAGCAAACGATGGCACTGCGCCCACGTTCATCGAAGGAAGCTGGCTCGTCTCGGGATAGGCGCCGCCATTGGGGAGATCAGATCCGACAGGACCGCCGTTGACGGGCGAAGCTCCTTGCACCATGCCGTTGAGAGGCTGGAAAGCCTCCGACGGAGGGCTCACGGGCATACCGCCAGGGAAGCCCGGGAAACGCGCCGCCTGAACCTGAGGCATCTGGGGTTGGTTGACCTCTTCAGGTCCCTCATTCTGCGCAGAGGCATCACGGTCGTTCATAGCCAGGACCCATTGCTCCCAGCCCTCGCGCTTCCTCAGCCTATCTTTGCCATCCGCGCCGACTCTGTAGTCGATAGTCTTTGACAAACAGCAGGCATATCTGATGAGATCAAGTTCGGTGGTCAACTGCTTCACGCGGTTGAAATCGGCGATGAAGGTCAAGAAAACGAAACCCTGAGAATCCATGTGCTTGCGCAGGTACATGTCCTTGCACAGGTTGTCCACAGAGAAATAATATTCGCTTAAAAATCAGTATTATAGAACGTGACATGGGCAATTTGGTACTTACAGTTGCATCAGAACAGTTTGCGCGATTTGGTACGGGTCCATCTGGTAGTTGAAAGGCACTGCACTCATAGGGTGCTGCATCGAGTAATCGTAAAGGCCGTATGTCTGCAGTGGGTTCATTCCCGGGGCGCCAGGGTAGCCGGCAGGAGGACGGCCAAACATGGTATCGGCCTGCATCGACTGCGAGCGAGCGTTGTTGCCGCGGTAGCCACGCTGCTGCTGCGAGCCCTGTCCAAAGAACTCCGCGCTGTAGCCGGTAGGCGAGCGTGGAAGACCGAAGGAATGAGCGTTAGGATAGCTAGCGTGGTGGCCATTCTGGTAGCCATGAGCACCGTTACGGCCTCCACGCATGTTTCCACGACCGCGGTTTTCACCTCTTTCTCGGCCAGAAATGGAACCAAACTGGCCGGCACGGCGCTCAGCACCACGCGACGGCATTTGTTGGCCATCACCTTGAGAGAATGACCTCCTGCGACCTTGCTCTGGAGAAAATAAAGATTAGCGATAAAGAGCAAAAATTTACGAGAGAGGGAGGATGACTAACCTGATGAACCCGCACCATTGGGCAACAAATCGGATGGAGACACGGAGTCGTCGTTGCGCTTCTCGGAAGCCGCTTGATCGAACTTCCTGTTGCCCTTCTGGCGAGGGGCGTTGTTACGAGGCGCGGTTTGAGAGCCAGAGAGGCCAGAGGCATTGTCAGCGTTCGAAGACCGAACTGTCTGCACACTCGCATCGTTACGCTGGGCTTCACCACCGGCCGGGGCCTGGGAGTTGGCGCTGGCGGTCCTCTTCACCTTGCCAGACGCCTCTTGAGCGGAACCACCGTCAGCCCTACCACGTCTGGGTTGTTCTCCGTTGACAAAGTCTCTTTCCGTAGCCACACCGTTGCTAGCACCGTTGGGGGTAGGCCGGCCTCCCACCGCGGCACCGCCACGGCTGCCGCCACGACCTCCTCTCCTTGGATTCGTGTTGGGCAAGGGGGTGTTGAAAACAACAGACGGAGTATATGGCATCGAAACCCATTCGTTCTTGCCATGCGACTTGGGAGCTGCGACCACGCGATCCTTCTCGGGCTTGTCGGTCTTCTCTTGGGCTTTCCTTTGGTCCTCATTCAGAACATCTTCAGGAGTGGGCCAGGATTCCTGGTCCTTCACAGGTGGAGGTTGTGCGGCAGTAGTGGGCTGCGCAGCCCGGCGCGGCTTATCTCCCTGGGGTTTTCCACCCACTTTGGACACTTCGCTTTCATCAATCACCTTGCTCTTCCGCCTGGCATCGGCCTTGGCGGGCTCAGCCGCCTTGTCAGTAGAAGCCTTGGTCGCACCCGTCTGGGCAGGCTTGGGGGTAGAAGCAGCAGGCTTGGGAGCCGGTGTAGTCTTAGCCTGGGCCTCCGCTCTCTGCTTCCAGATGTTCACTGCGGGGAGAGGGGCTTCCTGAAGAACAACTGGTGGCTTCTCCTTCTCTTTCTTCTTCTCCTTGCCTTTGCCCTTCTCGGACGCACCAGACTGTTCGTTGGACTTTTCGGCCGCATTCGATGCCTGTGACTTGCTGTCCCAAGTGGAATCAGAGGAAGCGTTAGGGACCGAAGAGCTGTCGTCCTCCTTGGTCGTCACGGAAGATGATGATGCGCCCACACTGGGCGACGAAGTTCCGGAATCGCCGTTTGGCTGCGCGTTCGCTGCCGGCTTTTGGGACGAGGATGGAGCATCGTTAGCAGCAGCTTCCTCCGTCTTGTTTGCATCCTCTGCGTTGTTCTCGGCCGCATGGTCATCAGTCTCGCCGTCCTCAGCCCAGTTTAAGCCATTAGGCTCCGAAGCAACGGCCGGCGTAGTCGTGCCGGAAGGCGTCTTGCTGGATTGAGAGGTGGAAGTAGTGTTCGATACGATGCCCTTGGCGGCTTGCGCATAGGAAAATGATGCTGCCATTTTTGGTGCTTTTTGACCTTGCAGTCACACTGGGTATCGTGATTTAAGGGAAATTTGGTTTAGGAAGCAACTGTGTGCGCCTGGGTCAAACTGCGGTAACAGACAGACAAGCTGACAATTTGTGACCGGAGAGGCTTTGCGCTCGACCTCTCCGCACCGGGCAAGGGCCTTAGCTGCCGATCCAGGCACGTCCGCTGGGAGTTTTTTTGGGGGGTGCGCTGCACTGAAGATACGTGTGCGGAAGCGGGTGATGGGCGGAAACGGGCGTTGACGGCAAGCTCTACGGCTGAGGGTCAGAGGAAGAACTAGGCGCCAGTTCGTCAGCGGGAGATGGAGGGGAGTGTGTGAGTCGGGCGCAGGCGGTTGGGTTAACACGAGCAAGAGTGGGAAGAAGAGGGAAGAAAAAAAAAAGAAAAAAAGGCGTGCCAACAGGGAGCGACGGACACGGCCGGCAGCGGGGAGAGAGGAGAAGATGGCGTACGACGGGCAAACAGGCGGGGAGGGTGTCTGCGCTGTGCGGCAGTCGCAACCTACCTCGTCAGCTCAGGTGTTTGCCTGCGCGGAATTGGCCCGGAGTCGCGTGTGCTCACGGCGTGGTGCAGGATAGGCCAAGGCACACGACGGTCGAGGGCAGAGCGAGGGCGAGCGTCTGCAGAGGCGGGCGGAGTAAGGTGCGGCGGGTGAGAGGGAGTGGTGCGGAGTTTTCGAAGAGTTACGTTGGAAAGGGCATTTAGTTAGGCCCTCGTCGGCGCGAAAAATTGGTCCCGAGGAAGAAGCGAGGCGGACAGCGGAGGAGGGTGAACAATTTACTCTGCTACATATGACCTTCCGTCTTCCGGCCAAGTCCGACTTCTTCCATTTCTGCCAGTTCAACTAGTTACCCCTCAGCTCCCCTGTGCTTGGCCGCCGCCGCCGCATGCAACCACCTGGCCCTCAGCGGTACGCTGACACAACAAATCAATTCCACAGGCTGACCCGCCCCGCGCCCACCGCCAGAAACACGCTGTGAATTTTCGCTGCCGCCATGTCCGACAGCGCCTTCATGTGCGCGACCCTCCGCCGCGCTGCCACCCCGCCGGCGCTGAGCCCTCTGCACTCGCCGAACGGCCCAAACGCGAAGGTCTCGTCGCGCGCCCATGGCGCCTCGCCATTGACAAAGCAAATCCACTTCTCCCTCAGCCGCGAGCCCACCGCTGCCGCTGTAGCGCTGAACGACATGTCGACGCCGCCAAAAAGAAAAAGTAGATCAATTGCATGGTGTGCACGGCTCGATGTCTGCCACGGATTCGCTTCGTCGATGACGTACGTAAACACTGCCTTGCCAGCGGATCGCCAGACCTCGCTCAGCTGCCGGATGGGTAGCCCGAAGCGAACGTCGTGAATAAAGTCCAACGCCCCTGAATGTGAGATGTTATATAATCCCCGGAGCTCTGGTGCCCGATCGAAGGCGTCGACTATCGCTCCCGCACTCATCGCCTCGACTCCCCTCCTCCATATTATCGACTGTAACAGACTGATTAGCACAACACCCGTCACCGTTTCATCTCTCGTCTCCTACCTCGTATTCCACGTCGCCAATAAGAAGAGCTTGGGTGTTTCCTGTCTCGGTGTCCCACCCTTCCAGGTCCGCCTCCTCCTGGAGCCAAAGGCTGTTAATGTTCAGCTCCGCTTGAGCTTTCAAGAGAGCTTCGACAGGGACATCTTTGAGAGCGGCGCCTAGCTTCTCTTCAATCGCTTTGATCAATGTCTCACCACGTTCCAGCGGCTGCGGAGGCGACAACCCCAGCGACCCGGATGAGAGAATAGCCTGTCGCACCGGAGCTCCCGTCACAACCTGAGCATGGGCGTATACGGCGCCTGCACTTTCCCCGGCAACTGTAATGTTGTTCTGCGCTGATTTATCAGCCTATCCCCTCAAAGCAGTCGCTGTCATTTTACTTACCGGATCACCGCCAAACCCGCCAATATGTTTTCGCACCCATTCAATGGCAAGCCGTTGATCCTTCAACGCCAAATTCCGCGAGCCTTTTCCGTCTCCAAATGCGAACATGTTGAGCCTATACTGGACGGATACCACGATGATAGGCCTCCTTTGCAAACCCGAGCCCGTGTCGCCCCCACAAGAGTCCTTGACAATAGTGTAGGCATCTATACTTACTTAGCCAGGATAATAGAGTCATCAGACACAGTATTGCTTACCACAGACGCCTGACGCTCCACTGCCAAACGTCACTACCTGCGAACCACCTGCAAAAGCACCATCAGCTCAATCAATAGCAACAATCCCCATTCCAAAGAACACGATACCATGAATCCAAACCATGACCGGCAGCCTGCCCCTCTCATGCTCCCCGACCTCCGCCGGGCCCGTGACATCGAGATTCAAGCAGGCGAACTCATCCTCATGCTCATCCAACCCCACACCCTTTTCCGGCAACCGCAGCAAATATCCCACATCGACGGCGTTCTGCGGACACCGCGGCCTAGGCCACCACCATGACATAACGTCAGCCTTTGCTCCCACATCCCCCCACGCAAAAAATAGAACAGCCAACAAAATAAAACCAACAAACCACTTACCCATACTCAGCGCACTCGACCACCTCCCCGCCCCAGTCGTCCACCCCCTCCGCCTCCGCAAACCGCTCCCCGACCCGCGCGTACTGGATCCCCCGCCACGCAGCCACGGGCCCGAGTTTGCGCCCACGAAATGTCGCGTTCAGCGACGCGTGCGGCAGCGCGTGCAGCGCCCAGGGAGCGGCTCTGCGCTGCTGCGCCGTCGCCATGGCATGGTTTGTGTGTGTGTGTGTGTGTGTGTGTGTGTGTGTGTGTGTGTGTGTGTGTGTGTATGAATGGAAGAAGTCGCGGCTGTTTCCGGGTGATGAGAGGGCGCGGTGCGTGTTTGTTTATAT
>NW_022983532.1:922565-980591 GCF_010093885.1 Aplosporella prunicola CBS 121167 | reverse complement strand
AATACAAGAGGGCGAGGCCGCGGCGCCGCGACGACTCCTCGTGGAGGGGTAAGCACCTACCCAAGGTGGGGCAGCGCGGCAGGTGTGGGGTAGCGCCGGCAGTTGAGGCGCGGTCCGAGGCCTGCCTTCCATGGCCTTTGCTCCCATTGCCTGCGCGCGCAAAGTACTCCCGTACCTAGAGTAGGTATACGACGGGTATGCGCACTTGACGACTTTTCCGCCTACCTAGCTGTCGCCGTGGTGGCCGTCTGCGCGCGCACGCGTCGTTGCGGGGTAGGTACGTACATGCATGCATGTACCGTCAAGACCGGCCACGGCGTTTCCATGAGACTTCCAACCGGACCGGCAAAAGGGCGTTCGTCGGTATGTGTATGTATGCACAGTACATATGCCTACACAGCTAGATCCTGCTCATTTAATACCTAGTCTTTTGCACGCCTTGCCCGGGCGAAAAAGAGCGCAAGCGTACGCTGTCGCGTCTGCGCGCCCGCGCGCGCGCATGTGCAGCCACTTCATCTCACATATGTATGTACGTACTGCAGGCAGCAAGGAGCACGCTCGCCGCTCCGCGCACGCCTCCGCCTCTCCCCATCTCATCCCATCCGTAGCGCAGGTGCTTTGCCTATTCGCGGACAGCAGCGCTGCCAGGGCCCAACACAACCCAACCCAACAGCACAACACAGCACAGCACAGCACAGCCTCCCTGGCAAAGCCCATCGCCAATAGCCAGTCAGTCACGATAGCGCGTAATAGTCACGCATGCGCACGGTCTAGATCTAAGCAGAATCCTCCATTTGCTGCCTACAGTATGTGAAGAGGACTAGAAAGGGGAAAAGGGACGACAAGGGAAATGGGGAATGGGGAACTCGGGTGATGATTAGATGTCTGCCCACCCGCCTGCTCGCTCGCTCGTCTGTCAATGCCCGAGGCTGCTGTGGAATCCGGTCCTGGCCTCCCTTTGCTCGGCTACGAAATACTGATCGAGGGCGCGCTTCTGCAGCTGGTGCTCGTGCGTAGTGCCGGCCAGGTCGGAGTGTGCGCAGCTCGGCGCGTGTAGGCAAGCTGCTAGGTTGTGTTGCGCTGAAGCGCCCGAGTCTTCGGCTTTGGCGCGCGTCGTTTTTGGTGCAGCGGGTCGTGTCGTGTAGCGGGACTGCCCTTCGGGGTGTGCCTGTGCTGGCAAACGTGCAAGAAGAGAAAAAGAAAAGAAGGATAGGAAATGCAAACCAGTGTCAGTGGGGGCTTCGAATAGATCCCACTGTTGGGAAGGATGATGGCGCAGCCGGAGCGACCGCACACGCGCGATGCCTGTGAGGTGAAAGAGCCCGCCAACCAGCTGCTTGCCTAGGCTTTGCCCGTCCGCTCGTCCGAGACGCTCGCAGACTGCAACTCCCTTTGCTATCGTTCATCCGTCTGTGCTGTCGTGCCGCATGTGGCTCAGATCCAAAGCCATTTGCGACACTTCTTGGCACCGCAGCGACACTTGGTGGGCTTGATTCCGCCGTCTTTGCGCTCCTCAGGGTCTGGGGCCTCCTCCTCGTCTTCGTCCTCTTCATCCTTGTCCAGGTAGTCGAACGTCAACTCCTCGCCGGCGCTGATGTCACGGGTTGCGAAGAAGGCGATCTCGTAGACCTTTGGGTCATGTCTGTTGTATGAGACGACGTACTGGCGGCAGTTGGGCTCGCAGGAGTGGTTGATGAAGCGCGTCGGACCGCCTTTGTACTGACCGTCGATGACATAGAGGTCTTCTTGCTGAATGCCGAGCGTTTCCGCGAACTTGTCGAGAGAGTAGAGGTACGAGTCTTTGCTGCCGATGGACTTCTTCTCGCGGCGGGTTGCCTCGGCGTCCGTGATGATTTCACCCCGGTAGGTGTCGATGAATTGGCCCTTCATGAGCTTCTGCTTGCAGCGGAGACCCCATCCGCGCCCATTGCTGGTCCGGAAAATCTCGAGCCTGACCTGGCGTCCGAACTGCACGATGCGCGTCTTGCATCCGGGGCCGCACTGGCAGTTCTCGTTACACTCGTAGATCGGGAAGCGCCGCTCGAGGTAGAATGGGACGAGGCAGCCTTGCCTGGCACCGCTGCTGTAGTACGGGAACTTCTTGGGAAGACCCGCAGTATCACCTCCGCCGACCTCCTTGATGATCTCCCATCGTTCGCGCTCTTCGGGTAACATCCTTTCGCTCTCGTGGACTGCCGCGTACTCCAGGCAGTCACATATCTTGGAATACTCGCAGCCAATGCCCTGTCCCATGTGCGCCTTGCATTTGCTGCATCCCGTCCTGGTCGCAGGATCCGCGGCGTAAACACCTTCGCCCAGTATGTTTTTGGCGATGAACTGGAAGTCAAGTGGTGGTGAGGTGGAGTCGACAGTGTTGACCAGAGTGACTCTCGGACCTGGGAGGGTGTCTAGGCGGCGAACAACTTCGTCACGTATCCGCTTTTGGGCTTGCAGAGTGGTTGACATTTGAGCGACAGCTGTCATTGCCGGAGTTGGTACGTGACGGACGTCAATTCTCGCGACGTCCGGGCGCGACGACTGCGATTCCATGTCAATTCTGTAGCAACAAGCCTGCGACTCAATGTGAAGATCGTGGTGTGCATACTGTTACCATGGTGATAAACTCATCCCTGCACCTCAAGGTGCCATTGTAGACGGATGGGATCTGGTCCGAAGAGATCTGTAGGTTCGAAAGGTCCGTTGAGGATAGGGAGGGTGACGGACTCGCAGGCGAAGACCTCGACGGAGCTGTCAATCTCTCCGCAGGTGACGGGCGAAAAGGTTGTCTCTCATCGTGCTTTCTTTTTCTCGAGGCCCTACTGTGTCACGTGAGCAGGTGTGAGGGTGATAAGGGGAGGGACAACACGCGTAGATGAGAGGTGAAACGCGCGAAGCAGATCCTACTGACCTTGGCTTGTCCTTGTCTAAGCTCTCCAAGTAGACTTGAAGGAGCGGTAGACACGACGCTAGCTCGTCTGCATCGTGGTACGAGAAAGGTACGTCTGTAGGGTTCGCGGACTCCGTGACCCAGCGGACGAGGTATTCCTCTCCCTATGCGCGGGCGATAAGTTAGACTAATAGGGACTAATTGATCTTTGGGGACTTACTCGCTCCTCTGTGGTTCTATGCGCGACAATCTCTATAATCTTAGGGGTGTTAGGGACCCGTTAGGACGGTCAGGTTCGCGTTATGGACGCGTAGATCTCACCTTGTCTGGGTCAACGCGCGCATCGACTAAAACCACCGTAGGCATCCTCTACCTATTAGCCACCTATTGTTACATGTTAGTTACTCTATTCCTAATTACGGATGCGAACAGTGCCTTAGAGAATATCTAAGTAAGAAAGAGATACCAAAGCATCTCTATCTTAAACTAGAAAAATAGAATAGAAAAATAACTTACTCGCTCGTATAGAAGAAGAATTAGTAAAGACTTAGAAGACTTAGACCTTTAAAGAAAGGTACGTAAAGTCCTAGAAAGTAAGATTTAAAGAAGACGTAGCTTAGTATTAAGATTTTCGCGTAAGGCTAGTGCTTACTAATAAGTTTATATAATAGTTTCTTAAGTATAATAAAGTAACTTATTTTCTACTTCTATAGCTATTTTTCTAGAATATTCTAAGTATTTCGAGAAGCTAATAATATGAATAGTTATTACTAAATTATAAACTAATTTAATAAGAAATTTAGTTTTAAAAATTAAAATATTTTTTTTTTTTTTTAGCTTAGATATTAAAAGCTTATAAGTTAGTACTAGTCTTCTCGCTACTTAATCTACTATTTATAGCTAGGTAGAAATAGTAGAAACTACTAACTAGTATTTATAAGTTAAACTTAAAGTCTTCTATTACTATATTAGCGGTCGCTACGGTAGTACGATCTACCTTATCTAAGTTATCCTTAAAAAAGTTAAGCCTACTAGGTTACTACTACTAGACAAATTACTAATAATAAAATAGACTACAAGTCTATATAGATAAGTTAGTATACTAAGATTTCTAATACTAATAAAGAAATAAAAGTAATAGTTTGAAATATTTATCTTATAATAGCGTTATTACGGAATCGCTAAGTGCTACTGCTAAGATACTTAAAAACTATTGACTACTGGAAAGCTGCAGTATTAACGCCACTGCGTAAGCTTAGCCTCGCACATGAACAGGGGCCGACAGAAGCATGAGTAAGGCAGTCATTCCGCTATGTGCACTACTAAGGCTCACTCCATGTTCATTGGATGTCCAGCACACTGACAAAAACGATAATATTCAGGAAATTCTTGGAAATTGCAAATAGCCTTGTGTTACAATACCGATTAGACGTGCCCCAACCTATAAGATATACCTGAACCCCACGACCCTCACATCCGAAATAGCGGCACCGCGTCCCCTCTCATCATTATCCAGCACCTCACTCTGCGCCAGCTTCGTATTGTCGCGCTTCAAAAACATGCGAATGACAATAGCCATGAAAGCCACAAACAGCCCCACAGCAGCCGTTGCGCTGCCGCCGGGGATATAGCGCGGCGAGTCGAACGAGGGGTACATGTACGTGCCGTAGATATTCGCAACGTTGCCGATCATGTTTGCCACGGAGATGCAGGTGCTTCGTTTGACAAGGGGCCGCGGGAAGCTGTTTGCTACCCAGGTGATGATGATCTGGTAGGCAGACACGGCGCCCATCTGCAGTGGTGCCGGGGTCAGTGATGATGATGAGCGTGGGGGTGTGCGGAAGGGCTGACATACCGGCATAAGGAACATGGCGAAGAAGCGCACTGGTGTGCTGAGCGTGGCGGAGCACAGAATGTTGCCCACCACCGAGATCATTATTAGGCAGACGATGTGGATGCACCTGTCCCCGGTCCGTCCGGATGTGTATGTCACGACGAGTGAAACTAGGAACGTCGCGATCCATACCGGCGCAGTGATGAGGAGCGTTTCGATGTTACCGTAGCCGAGAGTGCTCACCACGCTGGGGAAGAAGTATTGAAACCTGTGTAGAGATAGTAAGCCACCAATCGTTCTGTATGCATGGGGTACGCATATCTACTGACGTCTGAGTTAGTAGCGAGGCATGCTGGAGTATTGTGAAGAGGTATAAACGGTAGTCGCGCAGCGCCATCTTGACACCTTCCATGATGCTGGTTGATTCCGCAATATCAGCTTCACCTGTATCGTCAATGAGCCGCCACTGAGCATAGGATCTCTCCTCGGGCGTCAACCAGCGTGTCGTGGCCGGGAAATCCGGCAACACCACAGCCGCAATCAGGGCGATGCCGACAGTGATAGTTCCTTCGATGATGAACAGCCAGCGCCAGGCATTAATACCATGCGCGCCGTCGAGATTTGCGAGCACGCCCGCTCCAAGGAGGCCGCCGAAAGCATTTGCGAGTGCGCTCCCACAGTAGAACCAAGAGATTCTGTGGGCTAGCTCACTGCGCGTGTACCACGACGACATTAGGAAGATTGCGCCCGCAAAGAACGGCGCCTCAGCAAAACCAAGGCAGAACCTGGCGGCTATGAGGCCACCGAAACTGTGGGCCGCGGCCTGCGCGGCGGATATCATGCCCCAAATTGCCATTGCGACACCCAGATATAGAGAGGGTCGGATACGGGTTAGAATGAGATTGGAGGGAATTTGCATTAACAAATAACCCTAACACATCGTTAGTATAACCTTTGTTGATTTGAATATGGCGTTCATTTACAACAAACAATATGCTTGTAGCCAGATTGAAGTCTGTCCCGGTCATACCAAGATCCTCCTCCAGCCCTCCAAGTCGAGCTTGCGAGAGGTTGCTACCAGCCAATCAGCAACTGTTGATAAGAGCAGATATGTAATCAAGGCGAGATGGGTCATACTTTCGGTCCAAGAAGTTGAGAAGGTACATTAGAATCAATAGAGGGATTAAATGCAAGTTGACCTTTCGCATCAACTTCTTCGTTTGCTTGCGATGCCATTCCTTGTCCTTGGCTTTGAACTCCCTGTAAAGCGCCGCCTGTTCTTCGTCTGCGCCCTTTTGCTCGGTCACATTCTGGGTTTTGTCGACATCATGATACTCGATAAACTCTGCGCCTGGCTTGTTGTCGATATGTTTCGATGATTCCATTGCCTGATTGTTGGAAAACTGGGCGGTCGCAGTGTGGCCGCTGTCTCAACAAAGGGATCGGGTGGATGCAGTTCAACGGTGCGACCATGACGAAGGTTCTGATACATATAACCATGCCCAAGACTTGCGGAACCATGAACGCGGAAACTTTGCCGTGGACACTTGCCGCCACGCCCGGGACTTTCCTGCTCACGTTGTGCCCTTGCTATAGGCTCACGGGGTCGTATCTCGGGATGCCTAAATGGAACCATCAACGTCAAAAACGTGGGGTGTATTGTGGGGTAAAACGCGGGGAAGAGCTGGGGTAGTAGTGCAGATCACCATGCATCCTTCGCATATTTTTGCACCGAAGTAGCGAGTGCGCGGTCTTCTCTCCGCAAAGTCTAGTATCGGAGCTATGACGGTAGGTGCGCTAAAGTATGTTTGCCGACAAGGGATCTTCCTTCAGCACAAACCGGATACCAGCTGCGGTGTTTTCAAGGAAAGCCTTGCTCCTGTCCAATGAGGGATAGACGAAGAAATAATGCGGCATTCCCATATAATGATCTCTTTTGACAGGCACGCCTGCATCTCGCAGTAGAGCTTCCATAATCACCCCATCATCGCGCATCACATCTTTCTCAGAAGTCACAATGTACGTTGGCGGAAACTGGGAGTGGTACGATGAATCACTATAAGCGAAATTCACAATGTCCCGATCCTCTGGTTTTGTCGCGATGCTTTCTGTCAAATAAACCCTTCGTATAAGCCAAAACGACTATAGCGCAACATAGATGATCACAGGACTTACCGAA
The DNA here is from genome assembly GCF_010093885.1 of Aplosporella prunicola CBS 121167. Lineage (NCBI taxonomy): Eukaryota > Fungi > Ascomycota > Dothideomycetes > Botryosphaeriales > Aplosporellaceae > Aplosporella > Aplosporella prunicola. The sequence continues at coordinate 973,691 of NW_022983532.1, read as the reverse complement.
AGCTCCTCGCACATTAGGGCCCTTGACGAAACGGGCGGTGAACTCGAACTCTTTGAAAGACCGGTATAGGTGCTGGTACTTGTTGGGTGGCTGCTCAGGGTACAAGGCCACAGGGTTAAGAGCAATGCAGCCACGAACCGGCGCACCCATTATGTTGTCGCCGATTGACGCAGGAGCAAAATGTAGCGCCAAAGTAGCACCAGCAGATCCTCCAATAGTGAAAAGCTTTTCGGGGTCACCGCCCAATCCAGCAGCATGAGTGTAGGCCTTGATAAACAATGGTTAAACAATACCGCAGGTGTATGTATTTAGCGTGACTTACGTAGCGGAGTGCATACGCGCAGCTGGCCAGTATCTCTGGAGTTTTGTGCTCTGGTCCCAACTTGTACCCGACAGAGAAAATGACACATGGTGTTTCCTTGGCGATAATGCAGCATTGTGCGTGCTCACTGTCCAGTGTACCAGACAGCCATCCACCGCCATGAAACAAGACACCAAGGGGCAACTTGGCTTCTTGCTCCAATGACGGCGAATAAACTCGAATCGGAATCTGCCCAACCGGTGAATCGGATCCAATTGTCAAGTCACCTATACCTTGTTAGTCATAACCTAGATGATTGATGGAGTATTGAACAAACGTGTATGAACTGATGGCTGAGCTGGCCACTGCTGCGAAAGCGCCAGCAGCATGGAATCGTACTGCTCTCTTATCTCTTGACCAGTACCTCGAAGCTCCTTTGGGCCCCCGCCAGCCCTTTCGAGCTAGTCCCGGACTGTCAGGGACTGAAGCGGCACAGGCGCGTCTTTTACGATACAATGAGCTAACTTACTGCGAGCCACTGCGGATCATATTCATCCTCCATGATGTTGGTCCGTCAAGTAACCAAAGCTCAGTCCAAGGTTGCACCGTTACTGAGAAGAGTTGTGTTCATTGAAAGGATCGTGTTTTTGGCAAGTTTCACATGGGTCACGGCTGAGTGGGGTCGTGGCGAAACATGATTTGCACGGGGGCTGAGTTGATCGCTCTTGCCTCGGCTTAAGCCTATGCAAAGCCCGCATCAAACAGCAGGAATATCGATCTGTCGTGGGTGGTCAGTTAACAATCAAGGCATATACTTACGGACAAGGCTGGCATAGGGTGATTTCACATAAAAATAGAATAAAAAGACAGATGTATGAATCTCAGCGAGGGTATGCAGATAGATATGAATCGGATAACACAATGAATTTTGAGGCGGAGAGACTGACTGCACGGATGGTCTGCCTCTTGAGCATTCCAGCCTTGTTCAATCGCTAGACTTGCTCCTAACCTCATATATCAAGGTCGGGGTATAGTTGGTGGCCATCGTACTCTCATTGGAGTTTGTTGCATTGGCAACAAGAATGATCTCAATGGCGGTGTCGGACGTGGAGATTGTGAACATGAAATCTTGTCCCGAGGCGCTTGTAGCCAGCTCAACCACTGCGTACATGACCAGTGGCTGATATCAAGCATCGGGTCTCTTTGCCCTCATCATCCGGCCGAGACGTCCATCGCAGAGCCGTTGGCCCGTTGCTGCTCTTCGATTTGCTCGATACGGGCCATAATATGTTCCTTCCAGTCCAAGAAGTCCAGCCGTCTTGTATCGCTCAGATAGTCCACTTTTTCCTGGAACATGGTGCCTAGCCCGCTTTGCATCAGAACAGGCTTACTCTTGAGGGTTTGTGATGCCGCCCGCCTCCTCTTCGGGGTGGTAGTTGCTGGGCGGCTCGGTCGAGAACTTTCCACATTGCTCTCGCCCACTTCCTCTTCGCTGCCGTTGGTATGAATGCTGTTGTCCAGCCCAGAGCCCTGGACGATGTTTTGAAACCATTCCAGCTCCAGCCAGCCTTTTGTTGCCACCCCCAGGAAATGTTCAATAAGTTCCTCTAAATCGTCTTCTGCCTGGTCTTTGCAGATGTCGTTTTCCTGCAGTATCGAAACAGCTTTTGATTTTCTCTGCTCGTTTTCGTCACCAGTTGTTGTGTTTCCAGATAGTCGAATCATGGTGCAGACTAACAATGCCACAATAAGTGCTGGTATTTGAGATTCAGTAACCGCTTCTGCAGATGCAGTCGATCCGGAAGTGCGGCGCGTCCTAGTACGGCTTGGCGTCGTACCGTTCTGCAATTTAAGGACGGAGCAGACGCCAGCGTATACATGCGGCGGCGCCGCCGGTGCCTCTAAACCCTTGCACACTTGTCTGATCATAGGCATGACCCACTCCGGGGCGTCCTCGCGGTTTGCGTCTTCATTGCGCTTCGCTGGAAGTGCTTTGTGTCGTGGTGTAGCCTTTGACGATGTAGCGGCCGGCGTTCGCTTTACGGGTGTGGCTGTTGCTGACTCTGCGCCGCGACCTCTTTTACTCGGTGTCTGCGGCGCGCGTACGGCAAGGGCGGTATCAAAATAATTGTAGACCTTCCTGTAGATACGTGGAGGGACCGGCGGTCGCAAAACGATCTGGGGGAGGTTGAGGCGTTGCTTGAGCCTATAAGGGGTTAATATCCCTAATTGAAGTCTAGAAGCCTTTCCAGTTACTTACCTCTCACATGCTAGGTTTGCACATGCATAAGTCCTCGCAATCTCTTCGTCTGGCTTGAGACTGCTGGCTTTGTTTCTGGATTGAGCGAGAAGGGAAACGGCGCTGTCGACGAGCTCTGACGGCAATGAACTGTTCCATGATGGTATCAGGCCAGTAAGGGCCTGCTCGACAGCTTTGCTCATGTTGACGCGGGTGGTTGTGTCTTCGCGAAGCTTAGACGCGTCATACTGCCAGGCGGCGATGCACGTCTTCACGTGCCGAGCTAAACAACATTCGGTCACGTGAACTGGACAACAAGCATCACCATTCTTGTTCCGACTCTTTCAGTTCTGGGGCTCTACCTTAATTGGTCTTAGAATTTTACGGTAGGCGTCACTCAAATAGTATAGCATACCAGTAAAGTCTCAATTTCTACAAGCAGCTGACCCTGCAGCAGTCTAAACCTGTAGAGGGAAGCGAAGAAGACAACGACAGTAAGAAAAGCTTCCCGCTCATGGCTTCTCGTTCCGTGCCGTAGCTACAATGATTGGCAGTAGCTTATTTGACAATATCAAAGCTCCAGCCCCATCTCCGACCACACCGCGCCGCAGTGTTCATCATCTTCTCCAAATCACCACCATCTTCAATTCCATTGCTCAAGCCTAATCCATACAACGGAAGATAGGTGTGTCTAACCCCAAGCATGTTCTCCTTAAACGTAGGTAACAGTAAGCTGGCTGTCACTGTCGATAGAGACGTCCGTAAGGACCGTGTTTCCAGACTTGATCTCAATGATCTCAGCGGTGTCAGGGCCTACTGTAGTACCAGAGCTGGTAGTAGCCGTAGCACCGGTGAAAACGACCTTGCCGAAGTCGGCAAAGGCAACAAGGCTGCCGTTCGATTCGAAATCCTCGACGATCCACTCGGCGTTCTGGCCACCCAGCGGAGAGCTCGCGTCGGGCGCAGACAGGGTCTTGGACACCGACTTGCCGGTCGTCAAGTTGTTGATGACAACGGTGCCGCGAGTGCTGGAGCTGGACTTGGCGGACAGGGCAATGACATCGCCTTCCGAGACGTCCAGGGAGAAGTCGTAGGCATAGTCAGGGTACCACTCGTACCACGCGCTGAAAGCGACCTCATCACCTTGGGCTTCGAAATCGATGCCCGTCTGGAGGATGGCCTCGCCATAGGTGTCGCCATCGATACCAACCCAAGCTGATGCCGCGTACGTGGTGCGCGAAGAGCCACCAGTTGGCGGGTTAGGAGCGGGCACAGTGAAGGTCCCAACGACGGCAGTGAAAGTACCCGTAGGAGGCTCCTCGATCACCGCGCCGGCCCAGTTAGAAGAGTATTGCACATGAGTCTTGGTCGCGTTCTCGTTGATGCCGTGCGTAAACTCGGCACTGCCAGTCTTGATCAAAGGCTTGGTAAGGTGCTGCAAGGTGCCGGGAGCGCGACGCTCGGAGCGGGCAGCAACACGAGCAGCAAGGCCATGGCCCATAGCACCTTCAGGAGTGGGGGCCGCGACGACTGAAGTCGCCAGAATAGCAATGGTGGACAGAACGGAGGCGAGCTTCATGGTGAAGGTTGGTGAGGGCGACTGAACTGGGCGTATGAGCCAAGAGCGAATGCTGCGAGTGGAACTGAGGTTGGAGTTTCGTGCTTCTGCTTGAGCCTGAGCTTGGAGTACCATTTGAGGTAGGAATTCTCTGCTTTTATAGACTGAGTCTTAACTGGTGTCCACGGAGGGCTCCACTACCTGTGTTCGGCAGCAATTGCGCCAGATACTCAATGCTGAGACAAAATCACCACATCTGCATGCCGACAGGCTTTCAGACGAATAAACATGCCGGTTGGTAGTTCCGGTCATGCTTCATGGGCCCTGTAGCGGGTCGGCAGTATTGGCAGGTGATGGGTTGAGAGCCATATTGCCAGGGTAGTATTCTCCGATTCGCAGACAGATAGGATACCAGGAGCGCTAGATGTGTACGATAATTATGGATTCTTAAGAAGCTTCCCTAATAGGAACTGAACGTCCGGAACACACCATAGCATTGATTGAGATCGGGATAGCGTTAAGATGTCGATTAGAGACACAGCGAATGGCGCTGTTGAAACAGAGGACCGCTGTAGCAGCTTCTTGATAAGGAACACAACCAGCCAAGGATCATTTTACGACACCGATAATTACAGCTTCTTATTGGATGGCAGGAATATGCCTTCTAAAAAAACACTATGGCGCAAGCGGGCCGAGGCGAGTTTTGGTGGACCAACTCCGGGGTGTGATAAGGTCTGGCCACAGTCGTCCGTCGTTCGGCGACATGTTCTCAGGCCACGGATACAACGACGTGAAGGTATGTTCGGCCCGTCGGCTTCTACAAATAATGGGGGATACCGCGGGTTGGCCAATGAGCGATGCTGACATTAGCAAAACCAAATCTATCCGTCAGCGCAAGTGTGATACAGAGAGGTACAGGAGCGGATAACGAAGGCTACAGAGGACAGTCGCGTCTCATAAGGTACACGCTGGAAGTAACACATACCTGGCTGACAGCCACGATGCTTATCTTGGACGCTTAGCCACTTTGGTCATGCTTAACGAAGCTTAAAAACCCATGTCCTTCGGCAGCTCAAAAGTGGTGAACGCTTTACCGTAAATGGAAGGTAACTGTTGTGTTTGCCGGGATATAAATTAAGCGCCGATACCCCTCACACGATACAACACAACCAACTTGCGCTGAGTGCGAGGCGGATGTCGCAATCACTGTCGCAATGGCAAGGGAAGATGAGAGTATAAGCAGGCTAAGGTCGATTCAAATTCCCATCTCTGTCTTTCCAACTAGCTTACACCGAGAGCAATGAGAGGTAAAACTCACCCGGATATCGGTAGTGAGAAGCCCGGTACGTACTTAGCCAAAGTAATGTTGTTCTTTTTGTTTATTCGATTTTTCTTACCTATTTGCAGCCAGTGTTTCCCCAATTGTCTTGTGTGCGTATGCGAGGCCTTAACTTGACCATTGAATAATTTGTTCTGTACTAAACAGGGTTTGAGAGTCTAGCCTGGTCTCCTATGAATCTTCTTCGATGATCCCGATTGACAATGTTAAGAGGCTTTGAGACAGGGTGTCTTAGCAAGCTGGGATATAACCGGATCCTCAAGGCGCAGAGCTTGGCTTCAGCCTGAAAGCTTGTCCTCGCTACCACTCTTGCGGGGCCCGGTCTTTTAACCAACTTGAGATGCATGAACTGGTCGGCATGCGGAGAAGCCGGCAGTGTCCGAAGATTTCGTCCGGTTAAGCGGAATGGGGAAGGAAGTTTGAGATTGGCTGTCTGGAAACCCGAAGGCGTGATGTTCCTTCCATGTGACTGACGAAGCTCGGCTTACTTCGATAGGTATTGGCGTTGAACCGGAATATGAGTAGACCGCTTGATAGCGACAAGCGTCGGCAGGGCAACAATTCTAAAGACAAAATGATTGCGAACCTTGTGTGAGAAAATTCTGACACGATTGAAGCTTCGAGCGATATGAACATCGTTCGCTACTCATTGCTTGCCGTTCACGTATAGGGACTTCACCAGACATTTTGGCGACGAAGTCAAGTCTTGAGATCTGGTGTTGTACATCTCATCATATAGCCCTGTCGACCACTTGGGTAGTATTAAAAGGTAAGCGGAGGGTGGTTGTATAGGAGGGTAGTGTAAGGTGGTGAAAAGCAGGCGTAGAATGCTAAAGATGACGAGTACCTATGAGGATGAGTGGCAGGGTGGTGATGTGTTTGGCAGGGTCCTGGCTGACTCGCACCAGAAACAATGGATTTCTGACGCAATTCGCACAGCCACATCAGATGTCAACCTCGTGGTTAACCTCGTGGCCGCACTCTAGAACGTCAGGGTAAGGACCAAGATTTGAGTACTCCTAGGGGCTTGGGCTTGGGGAAGGATGCGCGAATATTTCCCCTGAGCGTCCTTGACGACTTGACACAACTGGGCAGCCACCAAACGTTAGCGTTGGGCCATCGGGCGCAGCGTGATGAAATGAAGGCGCCGGCGGGTATCAGGCTGCGGCAGCCGGCAGGGTGGGAGGGGGGACATAAGGGGAGATGAGAAGCAAGGATCACATACCGGCTTGAAACCATGGATGGATAACAGGCTCGAGTATGGGCACATGGGACAATCGGGGAGTTTAGGAGCGGGGGTGGAGGGTGTTCCATTGTTGTAGTACGGAGTACCTAGTGGCGCAGCAGTACCCCAGTTTGAGGAGCGTCCGTGTCGTGGCAGAGGAGCGATTGATGACGATTCCATGTATTGAGTCGAGAGAAGTAACTACTTGAGAGGAAGGTCATGGTTTTTGTTTTTGTTTTATTTTAATTCGTAGGGCTTAGGTCGTGTGCGGGGAGCCCTGGAGCTTGAGCCCCAGGCCCTGAGAAGCGCGCGGGATCAGCAGGCGCGAGACAGCTGCAATTTACTGTACCTGTGCATCGCATCTGTGCTGGCCGCCCAAGCATTCCCGGCAGAGGCCTGGTCTTCTCAACCACCCCCACCCACATTTACAAAGCCTCGCGCGCCCGTCGAGTGCCACGACAGCAAAAATTCGCCGCCGCGCAGCCCCGTCCAAGCACCCTGGCCCGGATGACGCAGAGGGCAGATCATCCATCATCGCGCATGCTCCTCCTCCCACTTCCCGAATAAATTCACCCACGCGATCACCCAATACCCCTCCTGGTGCATGGTTTGCATGGCCATGGACGCCCTCAGCAGCGATGCCTCCCTTCGCCGCACCTCCTCCACCCACTCCGCCTCCTCGGGTAGCAGAAAGTCTGCCTCCAAGCGCTCCAAGCCGCGCAAGTCTCCCTCTACCGCCTCGTTGCAGCGGAGCGCTCCCACTCCCTCTGACAAGAGCCTGACCTCGTTTCCATCCCTCTCGCCCTCCCCCGAAGGCTCTCCCATTACCGCTCGCTACCACGGCTTCCAGCAATTCCCCCAACCGCCACCAGACTCTCCCGGCCTCCCCGATCCGCCCACCGTTCGCGTGTCGAGCAAACGAAAGTCGACACAATCCATTGTGGGCAGCTTGGTGGCGTCGGCACCCTCGTCTGCAGATCGGTCTGCCCTTTTCGACGACACCCCGCAAAATGTGGAGAACATCCCAGGGAACCTGCATCATGCCGACGACAAACACATTGAGGCTCTGTTGGCTCGGAATGGCCCGGTGGCTTTGGTCAAGCAACTCGCGGAGGACCTTGCACAACGCGATGCCCAAATAACGGCGTTGCGTCGCAAGGCCGAGGAGCGGGAGAGGATATTGAAGAAGATGCTGCAAGAATGCGAGATCTCAAACCTTGACATTGAGACTCGCTTAAGGGCGGTGGAACGAGGTCATAAGCAGAGGCAGGCTGAGGAGGCTGCAGAGCCAGGCACGAGGTCTAAGAGGAGAAGCACCCTCGTCGACCCAGATGAGCTGCATCCGGAGGACAGCATAGACAAGCATCTCGCTCGAGCGCTAATTGACGAAAACGATGGAGAAAGGGAGCTTATCGATGAAGACGATAAGTCTCTCGCCCCTTTCCCTTCTCTGGACGACTCGCACTCTGTAACCTCCGACGCCGCATACTCTTCTAGGTCGAGGCAGGGTAGTAGAGGCTGGAAGAACTATCTTTGGAATGGAAATGCCAACAAAAGGAGGAGTCAAACGCCAAGTGTTGCGAGCAACTACGATGATGACCCGCAAACAGTTCGTTCAAGAGCTTCTAGCATCGGGCAGCAACGTAGAGCGCTTAGCAACGATATGTTTCCTCCTTCAATTGAGGGTATTCCAAAAAGAGTCAGTGGTTTGAGGGGTGATGACCCAGATGCTTCTGGAGCTTCGTCACGAAGATCATCGGGCTCTGTGGCCTCGTGGGCTTTAAGACTCGTGGCTGGTAACAACCAAATGGCAGACAAGACAGGCGCTCTGCGAGGAAGGCCAAATGCGGTCGCGGATGCGGAAAATAAACGCACGGCCTCGATGGACTCGACCAAAACAACAGCATCGGCCAATCTTAAAAGGGTCTCGACAACCGCCACCATCACAAGAGGTCGTGGCCCGAGGACGTCGCTTGGACCGAATGGGACGATCAAAAGCGCCTCGCCGGAGAGTATGCGCAACACGGCAACATTACAGAGCCCGCCTCCACCGATGAACCGGTCGAACACTAATCTGGGGCCTGTGGAGATGGACATGATCTTGCCGGAAGAGTCTCGCCCGCCTACGCTCATGCAACATAACAACAACATCAGTGAAAGCTCGGGCTACCTTACTGACAGGTTCGGCTTCATCTACGACCAGCGCCGAAAGAAGCGGCAAGCCGAAGCAGCAGCAGCAGTTTTCGGGAAGAGCGGGCGTCATACTAAAGCCGAGTCTTTGGGCAATGCACGAGATCTGCTTGGTGCCTCAGGGGACGAGGAATCAAATGCATACAATAACGAGCCGGAGTTGGCTAACAACAAACCGGCAAGCATACATTCGCAAGCCGACGAGTCGCAGTCTGCCAAACGCTGGCAAGACTACCTGAAGCTAGCAACGTTTCCCACCGAGCTTCTTTCCCACACTCCTGCTCCTCTTGGACCGGTCACTACCGTAGAAGTGGAAGACGCTACCCCAAAGGCATCTCAAATTGTCCAAAAGCGCGGGTCTCTGCCGACTCCGAGTGCAAACCCGGAGCCTTCGCCTTCGCATGTGACTTCTGATCTTGCGGAGCTCGCTCTACCGTCTAGCGACTCGGCGCCATCGACTCCAGCATCAGAGAATCAGCCAGATCCAGTCAAAGCATTGCTCCAGCAACTCACTGAGCTACACGACTCCCTGCAGCGTGATAAGACTGTCAAATGGAACGATTTCCTCCGGCGCGTTCGCGCAGAACGCAAGCGCGAAGGTGATGCTATTGCTACCAGCGAAGGTCGTCCCAAGAACAGCATGCCAGAAGCACTTCTCACCGACGGTGAGATTATTGGTATCGCTGGACTCGGCAACAAGGGCAAAGTCGGACGTGCGAAGTGGAAAGAGTTCAAAGCGCTAGTCCTTGGAGGCATCCCCGTTGCGTATCGAGCAAAGATTTGGGCCGAGTGCAGCGGCGCCTCTGCGATGCGGGTTCCTGGTTACTATGAGGATCTCGTCGCAAACGGTGTCAGCGACCCGCAGATTGCGGTCCAGATCCAGATGGACATCAACCGCACGCTGACTGACAACATCTTCTTCCGCCGCGGGCCCGGTGTGAGCAAGCTTAACGAGGTTTTACTTGCGTACTCGCGCCGCAACGCCGAGGTCGGTTACTGCCAGGGCATGAACCTCATTACTGCGTGTCTCCTACTCATCATGCCTACTGCTGAGGATGCTTTCTGGGTGCTCGCCACCATGATTGAGAACATTCTTCCGCAATCCTACTACGACCACTCTCTTCTCGCCTCTCGTGCTGACCAGCAAGTCCTACGTCAGTACGTCAGAGAGCTACTTCCGCGCCTCTCTGCACACTTTGACAATCTCGGTATCGAACTGGAAGCATTGACCTTCCAGTGGTTCCTGTCCGTCTTTACCGACTGCCTGAGCGCAGAGGCTCTTTTCAGGGTATGGGACGTAGTACTCTGCATGCACGACGGGAGCACGTTCCTCTTCCAAGTAGCACTAGCCCTGCTGAAGCTGAACGAGCGACAGCTCCTCGAGCAAGACAACCCGGGCGCCGTGTACCACTACATCAACCAGCAAATGACGAACCACGCGATCAGCATCGACGGGCTGATGCAAGCCAGCGACGCGCTGAAGAAGGTGGTGCGGCGCAAGGACGTCGAGGAGCGGCGGCAGAGCGCCGTCGAGCACGAGCGCCAGGTGATGCGCGAGCGCGAGGAGCTGCGCTCCGACCGCATCAAGCGCGCCACGGACGCCATGCGCAGCCACCGCGGCTCGGACACGTCGCTCGAGGGAGCCGCCGATGATGCGGCGGCGGCCATCACCGACGCCCGCAACCAGCAGCCCTACACCCCCAGCGAGTCCGTCTTCCCGGGCAGCGTGGGCGACGTCTCGTCTCCGACGACCATGACGTCTTCGGTCTCGTATGTTTCGTCGAGGGACGAAGAGATGGAGGCGTTTCAGGAGGAGCTGGAGGTGCGGAGTTTGACGCCCATGCCGATTGACGAGGAGGTCTTGTGGAGGGGTTGAGTGTGTGGGGGGTTGTAGGTTTGTTTGTTTGTTTGTTTGTTTGTTGGTTGGTTGGTTCGGCCGACGGGCGGGACGCACGGAATGCGAAAAAAAGATTTCTGTCAGGTGTTTTTTTTTTTTAGACGTAGAAGAGTTGGGCAGGGTTTCGTAGGTCTTTTAGGGGCCGGTTACGCTTTTTGCTTGTCTTGTCAGTCAATGGTTTTTCCCCTGGGCGGTAGGGGTTTGTTTTTGGGGGGGACAGTCATTTTTCGTTTCTATATTTTCTTACCCCCTCTCTTCCGGGTCGCCGCATATAGCTGGTGGCCTGGCTGCACGATGAGCACGAAGCACGAAATTGGGTTACTGAACACGGATTTCCTTTTTCTTCCTCTTCCTCTCTTCCTTTCCTGTCTTTTTGTTCTTGCCTCTTCCGGGTTTTCCCCGTCTTCTCATAGCACGGCAAAAGCATGCATGTCATTGCCGGCGTTTTGCTTTTCTTTCTTAACGAGCTGTAAGGGCGTCTCGTAAGGTGGTTTTTGGGCTTGGGCTTGCATGCTTGCTTGCTTACATAGGTACTTAGCGGCTGGGTTGGTGGTTGGTGGGGGGAGTGGGAGTGGGTGAGAAGATGTTCGGTCCGTGGGGTTGGTGTGCTGTGTGTGTGTTTGGGGGAAAGAGAGAGATGGATCATAGACTGGATGGACGGGACTGATGTGCGTATGGGCTTTGGGGATGGCGTGGCTTACCATGGGATATACCATATGCTTTGACGATATCTTGCATGATGATTATTATGGTTGTTCTGCTTGTTGTTGTGGTTGTTGCTTTGGTGAGGGTGTGTGGTGTATAACACAATACTATACAAGCCTTCGAGGAAATACCTAGCGACGGGAAAAGATAACTTGATGCCCAATGAACCACGTCCCCTTGAGCGTAACTTACCTAAATCGAGCCAGTCAGGAGGGCACTAAGCAAAACCACACCCAACAACACAGCAGCACAGCAGCACCGAACCCCACCTCCACAAAACAAAACAAGCATTCCGGCGGCACAAAAAACTCGCAATCTCAATTCTCAGCGTGGTAGGTTACTGACTGTAGGTAGATAGATAACAACAAAAGCCCAACAACAACAACCGTAACAGCAGCAGCAACAGCGACAACCTCATCCACCTCAACCTAAGCCTAAACAAACCCCTCTCAATCATTTCAGCAGTCTCCCTCGCAATTTTCGGTTTCTGTGCTCGTTTCTACATACGTGTCCGCCAGTCCAGCCAGAGAGAGCCATGGCAGGAGGAGAGGAGGAGGGGTATCTAAAAGTGTATTTCTTTTTCTCACGTCCAACCAAACGACAAACAGAATTTCTCGCCACGCGACGCTTTCGGTAATTCATCTTTTCGTTTTGTTTTTCCTCGTCCATCTGCCCGTCCGTCGGCGTCGCGTGGCTCCCCTGGTGAAGAAGAAGAGAATCTTGTTTTTTTGGTGGAAAGAAAAAAAGAAAAAAGGAAGAAAGATAGGAAGAAGATGCATGGAGAAGAACCAAGATCAACAGCGGAGAAGAGAGAAGATGAAGAAGAAGAGTATGAGAAATAGGAAAAAAACGTTAACAACAGGCATTATTACGTACACATCTGGACAAGGAGTGGATGGCGCTTATGAACCGGCGCCCGCTGCGTGATACCGTATAGGATAACCAAAAAACAATGAAACGACAAAAGAACAATCAATACGCGTGTCATGGCTCGTCTTCTTTTCTTTTTTCTTTCTCTTCGACAAGCCATCACGCACCTCCCGCTCGATCAATTTGTGGGCTCACCTCTCGGCCCCAAGATTTGTCTCGAGGGCCTCATCTAGTCAGTCCTCCATGATGGGGCCAAAGGGCTCAAACGGCCGGAGCGCCTCATCATCGACAGTTAGCGAAGTGCGACGGATGTGTCCGTCGCCGCTGCTGCCTCTCCTCTCCTTTCTCGATGACACCGGCCGTCCATCGCCGCCGTAATTGCTACCCCCGTAGGTGCTGCCACCATAGGTGCTGCCGCCGTACACGCTGCCGTCATCGTCAAAGAAGCCAGCAGCGCGCAGTCCGTGGCCGAGAGCTCGGAACTCTTGGGCGTGCGCATCGACGTCAACGTCTTCTGGGTCCTGGTCGTAAGCAGTGCGACGCAGGAGTGGCGGCGTCGCGGGCTGCCGCTGGAAAGTGACGTTGAGCAGACCCGAAGAGAAGGATCCGCGGCCTCCTGCACCTTGCGGGTTAGGGTTGGAGCGCGTGCTGAGATGCGATTGCTGCGAGGGAGTGCGTCGCATGGCGGTTGCCGGTGGCGTCATCAGACCCGACAAAAAGCCCGGCGCCATGTGGCTGTTACCCTTATAAGCCGCCGCCTGCCCACCATCGTTGCTTGCGGACCGCGACATGTCCAGCTTGCTGGCCCCATTGTTGTTGTTGCCCTTGCGCCAATTGCCGAAAGCGGCAGCGAGCTGCGCCGCCTTGGGAGTGGCAAAACTAGAGATGCTGGCGATGCTGGGGAACGTCTGCGGAGCGCCAGAGATGAGGCGTTCCTTCTCATGCTGCTCCATCTGCAGATTCGTGCGGATGCGAATGGCAGCGTCACGCACAGCTTCGCGGTCGAAGGCGGGCTGAGCGAGAGCATCGATGAGCTCAGAAATGTCGTCGACACGGACGCCGAGGAGCTCGCGCAGCCAACCGATTTCGGTATCGCGCTCTTTGAGCTTGGAGGGGGCGTCAGTGTCGAGCTCGGAAAGTTGTTGATCGAGAGACTCGATGCGTTGCTCGCGCTCCTGCAGCTGCTCCTGCAGCACAACAATGGACTCGCGGAGAGCTTGAGGCGAAACCTTCTCCTGGGCACTGGGCTGGACATGCTCGACAGGGGCAGGCGACTTGGCCGACTGCGCCGCCGCGGCGGCAGCGTGAGCAGCAGATTTGGCAACCTCCAGCTTGTCCTCGAGATGAGCAATCTTGTCTTGAAGATATTCAACCTTCTCCTCGGACAAAGCGAGACGGTCGTGAAGTTGAGTCTCAATGCGCGTTTTGTCATCGACAGCATTCGCAACATCCCTGTTGGCCTGGCGGTGAAGTTCCTCGATAGTCTTCTCGTACCGCTGCTTGAAGTCCTCGATGTTCGTTTCGAAACGAAGCTTCTGGGCCTCGGCGTGCTGCTGGAAACGGATCCGCTCATCATCCAAAGTCTTCTCCCACCTGTGCTGCTGTTCCCTGAGAGCCCGGTCTCTACCCTCGTGTGCCTCGCGAAGAGCGTCATGCTTGGCATCAGCTTCACTCTCAAGCAAGAGCTCGTGCCTTTCCTTGGCAGTGTCCGCCTCCATCTTGACGTTGTCAATGTCGGCCCGCAGCCTGTTGTTAGCGGCCTCGAGCTCGGCACGAACGATGTTGACTTGGCTGTTCGCAGCGTCGATGTCTGCCTCCATAAGCACACGCATGCGCTTGATTTCGGACCGAGCGACCTCTTTGGCCTCGTGGAACTCGCGCTCGAAGCGCGCAGACCTCTTCTGGTATTCGACGATCTCGACCCTTTGCTTGTTGACCATCTCTTCCATAGACGCATTCGCCCTCTGGGTTTGGTCCAAGATGACCTTCATTCTCATCATCTCGCGCTCTTGCATCTCCAACCTTTCCATCTCACGCTCAATTCTCTCGCGCGTCCTAGCTTCGGCCTCGAGCCTGGCACGAAGCACCTCATTCCGCTTGAGTCCCTCCTCTTCTCTGCGCTGCCAAGACTGCTTCTCTTCCTCAACGTGAGTGGTAGCATGGACCATATCCCTCTGAAGCTTCTCAAGCTTCTCACGCATTTGCTCGCGGACCTGGAGAGACTCTTGGTTCCGCGCCTCCAGGGTGGTAATGGTCTTCGTCAGGACTTCTTTGTCGACTCTGGCACGGCTGATCTCATCGTGCCATTTCTTGCTTGACATGCGATACTCGTTAAGGGTGGCTTCCAACGCCTCATTTTGCGTCCCGAGAGCGACGAGTCTGCGGTGGAGCTCCTCTTGAGCACTCACAGCGGCGTTCAACTTCATGCGGGTGTCATGGCCTTCTTCGCTCAAAGCACGGGCTCTGGCGGCATCATCACGGCCTTGTGCACGAACAAGAGCCAGTTCCTCGTCAAGCAGGGCCAGCTTGCGTTGAGCGTCTTTCTCTTCGATCTCCGCAATCTTACGGCTTTGAAGCGTCGCCTCCACGCGCTGTTCTGTCTCTTCAAGCTTTCCTTGCAGCTCCATAATACGGGCGTGGGCCTCCCGGGCGGCAGCTGCCTCGTTTTGCTGCACCAAAGCTTTACTTTGGCGGGCTAAAGCCTCCTCCATGAGCTCGCGGAAGTCATCATGTTGGCTAGTGGTCGCAGAACGGGCAATAGAGATTTTGAGGTCAGCGAGTGCCTGGTAGAATTCAGCGATGTCGAGACCTGGAGATGCGGCAGGTGTAGGTCCTGAGCCAGATGCCACGGGTTGAGGCGGCTGGTGTGCGGCCAAAGCTTCAGTGATGACACTCTTGATCTTCTCCATCTTGCGGTCCTTAACAGGCGAGCGTCCTCTGTGATTGGAAGCAAGGTCGTCGTCCTCATCATCAGCGTCGCTCTCACCGTCTGCAGACATGCTGAGACGCGTATGGCGGCTACGCTGGTGTTGACCTTGCGTCAGAGCAGTGATAGAATCCTTGATCATGTGCATGTTTCTCTCAAGTGGACCCAGACGACTCTGTAAGACGTTGTCAATAAGCGTATCAACATGATTGTCGAAGAAGCGACTGCGCGACTTGATCTTGCCCTCCTCATCAGAGGTTATAACATCATTCCAGTCGCTGACTTGTCCACCATTGGGTCCGTTGAGGTTGTGGACTGGCGATTCGTATGCCAAACCAGCGCGCGAGTCACTGAACGGATCCTGCAGCGAAGAGACGTCGCCCTTAGCAGCAGACGCATACAAGCGGTGTTCATCAGGACTAGGCGTAGTGCGCTTGTACTCGTTGTTGAGATTCGTAGGGCGCAGTTCAGCCCGGGGTCTGCGGAGGGGACTCGTACGCTCCCACACCGGCGAGTGGTTCTTCTCAATACCGCATTCAGAGCCGCCCTCGGCCATCGTCCGCATGACATCATCAATCTCGTCGAATGTTGGCTGATGGAAGGTGTAGTCAGGGCCATCACTCTCTGGGTACGGAACAGTCTTGCCATTCTCAAGAGCTGTCATGAAGGAACCACCCTCGCTGGGTTGATACGTGTTTGCAGGACTGCGACTGAGCTGGCGCATGTCTTGTTGCATCTGTGGCTCTGCATGGGCATCGGTAGACGGCTTGGTGACGTGAAGGCCTAAGCCTGCACTTGGAGTGTAATCGAAGGGCTTCACAGGCCCAGACACAGAGCTATTACTGACACGTCTCTTACGACCAGCTCTGTCGCCTTCCGCGTCGGAAGGCATAGGGGGCATCTCGATATGTTTCGGCATCTCTACCTTCATCGGCTGGGGGGCAGGAGTGCCTTGTTTCGAGCGAGGTGGAAGCTGATTCTCTGTGCCGTTCGGCCTGGGACTAGTGGCTCTCTTGTGAGAAATAGTACCACGTCTCGTTGTTGGACCGAGAGCCTGTGGCGGCGCGTTAGACGGTAGGATGTGAGGCGTCGCAAACTTTGGAACGTTGTCATTCTCGTCATCGCGGTGGCGCGCCCTCTTCTGGCGCCACTCGGCTTGATCAAGTCGACCGAATTCATCAAACGTCTCTTCCTCCTCATGCGGCTTGTGTTCAGGTTGCTGTATGGGAACCGCCTTGGACCTCCTAGCAGGTTTGACAATGTCTTCTCCTGTAATGTGGATGCCATTGAAAATTTTGTTTGGAGTCTCGGGAGGTTGTTGTTCCTCAACCTCAACGATTTCTTGATCCATGGGAACGTCGTAGTTGGCCGCGGGCATTTCAGCGGAGAAGTTGAAAGATGTTTGAGGAACCTGTAGAGGAGCAGCCCCGTTTTGAACACCTAGACCTCCCAGCTTCCATGAAGGAGCAAAGCTTGGAGCCGTTGCGTGGAAAACTGTCTTCCCACTACTGCTGCGCGGTGGAGCCTGCTCCTGCTCTTGCTGTGCAGGTTGCTGTGCTTGGAAGTTTGAACCATACGAGAAAGTCTCAGGAGTGAAGGATGCACCAGGGTTGAACTTGAACTCCTTGGCTTCGACATTGAATTTGCCGGCTGATGACTTTGATCCTTGACTAGAGTGGGCCGTTCCAGTGCCAGTCTTGTTCAGCTGCGAGCTTCCATAGGAGTGATGTTCCGAAGCCTGATCGTTCTGCCCATCGATACTAGGGTTGGTGTCGACGTCAGAAATGTTTGTCTTTTGGTCATCCTCAACTTCATGCTGATGGTAACTTGGAGCACCATAGTGTTGAGAATTCGACGCAGACTGGTTGCTAGTGTTGGACTGATGCTGGAAGCCGTTCTGGCCGTTCTGATTGTTCTGCCACATGGTGTCATGTCCGTTGACCATGGTGGGTTTGCTTGGCGGACTATGCATGCCAAATCTGTTGCCGGTGCCAAACTCTCCATCCTCGTCCAATTGACGGTCGATGGCCTGCTCGAGGTGATACTCCGCATTGCGAATCTCTCTTTCCAGGTTCTCGCTAATGTTGTGGCGATGGCCGCGAGGAGTTGGGACAACAATATTGGGGCGAGAGTTTGAGCGCGGTGGCGTATGGAGCCTTGGTTGTTCTTCCTCGACATCTTCCTCCGGAAGTTGGGCAAGCGTCGAATTGGGTCTAGCATTAAGGAGCTGTTGCTGCTGCTGCTGAAGGAGTTGCTGCTGTAATGCCTGTTGCTGTTGATGCATTTGAGTAAATCCGTCCGTGGTCTGCGGGAAGGGGAATTGCTGTTGCCCTTGCTTGGCACCAAAAGGCGATATCGGAGACATCATGTTGACCAGATCAGACCTACTAGTAGGCAATGCAGGAGAAGCTCCACGTATATCCCCGTTCTGGCTGATGAAAGTGTGAGGAGACCAGCCGGGCATACCTGGTGGCGTAGGTTGCTGTTGAGGGAAGTTCGGAGCCGAGGTGAAGGTCGACGCTCTGTGAAGATGCATGGTTGGACGAGGGTTTCCAAAAGGTGATATGGGAGAGGCGATTGAGGCCCGGGTCATATGCCCTGGAATTCCAGGCGACGGGCCGGCTGGTAATGCAAAAGGGCCTGGCAATCCAGCAATGCCCGTGCTTGCGGCTGAAGAGGTTTGCGGAGGCGGTGAGAGAGCAAGCCCATGATACTGGGCTGATCCCTGTCGAGACATATCGGCGACTGGGTCATCCATGCCGGTACTAACGCCCAGAGCAGCAAGCTTCTGCTCAGTCAGGAAATTGACATAAGCTTCCCACTCAGCCCTATTCGGGACGTGCACATGGTAGTCCTTATTGGCCATCTCTTGTTGCGTCTCTGCCGGATCTGGAAACAGTGGAACTGCCTGCGCCGGAAGTCCATCATCATCCACACCCGTATCGAAGCCTTGAGTATTCAGACCCTGTTGCTCAAACCCCTTGATACGCTCACCAACCTCGTCCCAGGAAAGGGGACGCGGTGGTCCGCCTTCTTTCCCGCGCGTAGGATCAGGAGGTATCTGAATGACAATGTTCCTGCCCCTCCAAAGAACGCGCTTCTTGTTGCGAGCAATTGCCGCTTTCGCCGTGTCTACAACCTTAGGGGGTGCAAGAAGATTTGAGCTCGACGGCGAGGGGACCTTCTGATTAGAGACATTGGTAGGCGGCGGCATGGGTAGAGGCTTGTCCTTGTCAAGCGGACTGGGGCTTTTTGCGTCTGCTATTACATCAGCCGGGAGCGGAAGCTGCGGTTCTTGCACCGGGGCCGGACTCGAGGTCGGCACAGGCTCTGCGAACCTCGAAGCCAGCATCTTGCTGATCTGCTCCTTGCTCTTCTCGCCGAAGTGTGCCCAAAAATCTTGTTGCTTCAGTGTAAGGTTATCTTCCCGAAGCTTATGACCCTTGCGACTCTTGCGTTTCTTGTCCTTGTCTTTGGTCTTGAAAGTCCGAGCCTGAGAGGTTTCGCCCAAGCTCTCGTCAGACTCTTCCTCGGTTGATCCTTCGCTCCACCAGTTACCCTTCTCCGACTGCCACTGTCCCGTCAAATATTGTTTTACCCAGTTTTCGGTAGGTTCGCGAGGGAAGAACAGAGGTCCCGGCTTCGGTATGGAGGGAGGTTTGGGCGTCTTCTCCGCAAGCGTATCGAGCCAAGAGGGTGTGGTTGACCTGCTCGGAGTGGACGGGCTCTGCGACGACGAGCGGAGTCGGGCGGGTAGCAGGTGGGAGAGGTCAAACTTGAACTTCGGCTCGCTGTCGCCCTTGTCTTCCCTCTCGTCGCTATCCTCCTCCAGACGTGTGGGGATCAGGTGCTCAAGACCAAACCTCGGCGAGCCAAGTGGATCCTCGAGATCGTCTCCAAGACTGTCGCCGCTATAGGGCGAGCCGTCTTTTTGTGGGCTGGACTTGTGTTTGTCGTCGGGCGAGGGGTGCTGGTATGGCGAACCCCAGCTTGCGGTGAAAAAGGAACTATCTTCGAGCGGGCGCTTGAGCAGCGTCGACGGCGTGTGGGGCGCACCCCCGAGTGGCGGTAAGGCGGGGAGCGGCGGAAGCTCAGGACTCGAATGACCCAGCGTCTGGGTGGGCGACGGGGCGTCCCAGAGGGTGTGGGTTGGAGAGACGGCGTCCAGGTCGTCAGTGGTGACACCTTTTTCACCTTCCACTGCGGAAGCGGGTGGAGGCGAGGGACGTGGAGGCGGAGTGGAATTGTGTTGAGATTGCATTCAACATCTAGTGCCGGGTACGGTGGGCGAGGGAGGTTGTCGCGCGGGCGCGGGTTGTTGGGGATCTGGAGAAGAGAGCCGGGCGCAGAGGCTGCAAGGATATTCTTCAGATAAACAACCAGGATGACGATGACGCGCTAAACATGTGTACAAAGGGAACGCGTCCGTGTGGCAGCTAAAAGAGGGACATGGGGCTGGAGGCGACGATGATACAATGAGCTCGAGACGCGTCCAGGCGGGCAAGCACCATAGTTGACGGGGGGGAGAATGCGGCGGAGAGGGAAGCGGGCGGGCCTTGAGACGAGAAAGGTGACCGATCTGGCGGTGTTTAAGGAGGCAGGCGCACTGCGAGGCACGAGGGAGGTTTTGCCGACGCCCGATTGGACGACAAGCCGACCGTAACCTGCCGCGATGCGACTCCAAAGCCTTTTCCGCCCTTGAAACGACCGATGAGCTGGCGCGCGAGGCGCCTCAATTGGCTCAATTGCACGGTGCCGTGCCGGGACCAGTCATTTGCTTTTGCCCTTCCTTCTTGCTGGCGTGAGACTTTTGCCAGAACCCTCCCCAGACAACCCAGAGACCCTCACCGCTCAGCTTCACCGTCGACTTACTCGTTAGCGTGCCGCTGCAGAACAGAATCACCCAGAACCCCGGGAAGCGCCCAATATCACCGTTCGTCTGCGTGCCGAGGACGACATGGACGAGTTGATGCCCGCCCTGATCGCAGCACCGAGCGACCACTGAAGACCTACCTACGCGCTTCCATGCATAGGTAGTGTAGCTCCACGCGAACCTGTTCGCGCTGTTGCAAATCGGCCCCGATCAGCCTGTCAGTCCGCCCGGGCCTTGCACGCAGGATGAGCTCGGGCTTTCTCGTGACCCATCTAAATTCCTACCGGCCCCATACAAATGCACGTAGTCTCAAGCCTTATCGAGCTAGTCGGGGCCGGGTTCGCGACGACGAAGCTTCGCACATGGCCTGAGACGATCATTCAGAGGTTCTGTGGGGTGCCTCCTTGTGTAGATAGAATGTCATTCGACATGACGTCCAAATAAACGTCTGCGCAATCAAAGATAGGTGCCCGTGATATGTATGCTCAGATTCCTCCACGCTCATAGCACGCCATAGGTTGCTACAAATTTGCCCGGGCCTCGGTGATCATCCGGGGTTTCTGCCACCGCCTTTCCCAATTAGGAAATTCTGGTGGAAATGACCTCCTCAATGAATCTCACGTCAACCTTCAACACAGATCCACTCCATGCTATTACCCTTGAGTAATCAGTTTCGATATGGAATTCAAGTGTGCGGCTCCTTAGACTGTAATGAGTTTAAATTACCTATTATCGGTTTGTAAGCCTGTAGTCTTTATTTTTTTTTTTAAAAAAAAAACAGTTAATATAGTACTTACAAGCCTGAGTCCCCCACCTCTTTTTCATACGGGTGCGGACCATTCCAGTACTCTCTCCAGGCTTCGCAGTTTGGGTTGATAACGCTGCTGTCGAAAGCAAAAAGTTCCGGTGTCTCCAGAAATTGGAGGGATAAACCATCAGTAACGTGCCACGCCTGTATCTCTATTAGTGACTGTTGTTATTTCTGCCATAGCTTGTAACTCACAATGTGACAGTGCATAAGCCATGCCCCGGGGTTGTCTGCCGGGAAAGCGAGAATGAGTTGCCCATTGGCTGGTAAGATGTAGACGTCGCGGCGCATGGGATTGTCGAGTGTCAAAGAACCAATATTGCCATCCCAATGTGTGCTGCTCTGGTATAATACCTGAAACACTTGTCAGTATCGAACTTATCAGAACACTACACCGTATCCACGTGACCAGTGCCACGGGGTGGACTGGGGCGGTACATATCAACACCACCACACCCACCCCAACCCGCAACTGCTGGAAAATTATGTCTTACGTAAGCATCGTGTCCGTGTAAATGAATAGGATGAGCGAGTCCGCCGCTTTCGTTTGTAATGATCCAGTAATACCACTAAAAAATCGTTAGTCAATATAGTGCATCTCAACGAAAGCCGGTTTCGCTTACCTGGTTGTGGTTAGTCATGTTGAAAACGTTGTAGCTTCTTGGTATCTGGCTGATCTTCTTGTCTGCAACGTATTGCAATGTTGGGGCTGACCAGTCGATGTTCATTGCGCTGCCGTTGATGGCCCATCTAGTGCGTTTAGCCGACACCATCTCGCAACAGCACCTTAAAACATATACTTACTGCACAAGATTGTCGCTCAAAGCAGTCCCATTGAAGACGACATCAATGCCTGAGACGGTTCTTAAAAAGTCGTCTGATGGTATCTGCTCTGACCACCACGGCTTGAGATCAGGTTGGTCCACGCAGATTCCTGCAGCCGGAAGTGCCGGAGGACTTGCATATGCTGGCAAAGAAGTACTTGCGCCTTCATAGCTCAAAACACCTCCTTGTACGATCGTGGAGCTAGCAAAACTCGTGGCACTGTTGCAGTTGGTCGCCGTCTGGACAAACATCCAATAATTGTCTACATCCTGATCGGTTTCGAAGACAATGTCGTAGCGCTGACCTAAAGAAAAAATCAGCCACATGTAGATAAGCCTCAGGGGGTATGAAAAATACCAATAGCTATCAGTACAGAATTCACTGTAATCGGTTTGATGGGAACCAGGTCGGAAGTTATAAGTTTAAAGTCATGCCCCTGGATCGAGAAAACCATCATGGTGTCGACCGACATGTTGATGAGCCGCAGACGGTATTTTTTGTTCTTCTGAACGCTGACAATATTGTACCTTCCGGCCCCCTGCTCGTTTACGGCAGTGCCATTGACAAGGATGTTGTCAGGCGGATAGGGTGGAAGGTTGTGCAGATTATACGAGTTGAGGTACCAGGCTGTTTCATTGTAGTGGTCCGTAAGGGGCAATGGGCCGAGATCGATATCGTAGTTTTCACTTGCTGGGCCATCAATGACAATGGATCCAAGAACTCCATTGCCATACTGTGCACTATGATGGCTGTGGTACCATGTGCTTCCTGGAACGTCCAGATCAGTTTCCTGACAATGGCATAGGGGCTTTGTCTTTCCTCACCATATTGGGTAGCTTTCCAGACATACGTATAAGAATGCCCAGGCGGAATAGGGCACTCGGTAACACCATTCACACCGTCATGTGGGCAGTTGTTCAGCTGCCGGATGCCGTGCCAGTGGATGCTAGTCCCGTTGCTTTCCAATTCGTTCGTGACGGTGATCTGGAAAGTGTCTCCCCATTCTTTTGAATGGTTAGCATGCCGTCTGCAAATAATAGTGTACTCTAGTTTTATGAAAACGTCTTTTGATCCAAGCTCTTTTGACAACTGAATGAAAAGTATTTAGATCTTTCCGTGACCTGACTGTACTCTCTGTGGAAACTACTCATTTCGAGTTTCAAAATATTAAAATCATTTACTCACTTCCTCTGAGAACCGGACCTGGATACTGTCCGTTGAAAAGCTGCATGCTCGTGCACTCAGTACTGCCATCACCAACACTAGGTGAGATCGCCGCCACTTCTTCGCAGGTGTAATCTCTCAGGACCAAATTGTAGGAGACAACATTTCCAGCAGGAGGCGTCTTTTCATCAAAGTCGTCGGAAAGACTGTAGTCGCCTTCCCAACACTGTCGAGTGTTTGGGCCGTTATCGCAATCTCCGTCAGCAGGCGGCAAGGTCGAAGTGGATGAGGGCGCATTAGATGAAGTCGCAGTGGAAATAGCTGAAGTAGCGTTTGCAAGAGATGTCGTGGCTCGCGCAATCAAGGCTTCATCGGGGATGATAGCCCCCAAGGCTTGCGCGCCTAAAGCCACAAAGGCGATGACACTCTTTTTAGAGAGTATCATTTTCCGTGACAAGAAGCGAGAGGCTCAAAGTTGGGACTCTGATCTTGGACGTAAGGAAGAGTTGGAAAGAATGAGGGAAGACAACACCAAAGAAGCTGATCTCTTTCAATGTAAACGATATGAGCGAGAGAAGTGAACTGGTGGTTGATCGAATACCGGGAGAACATGTCCTTTACATAGTTCTAGTCTTCTCGCAACCGAGGTTCTTGATTCCCTAAAGCGGAATACTCGGGTTCGGAGATACTGGGTCTATCAACATGGAGACCCGTATGGTTGGAAATAATTATTGATTGCTGATGCATCACACGGTCGACAAGGCAATGTGAGCTCGTGATGGTCGCATGCTATGTGACTTTGATCCCAGTTGGTGGCAACAGGGCAGAGTTCTATGGTCTCTAGGCGAACTCAAGTCAACGATGCGGACGATAGGTTGGTGGAAATTTGTTCCCACGCCACAAAACGGACTCCATGGGGCAAAAAGGCCAAGCATTGAGGCGCTTCGGGGACGGGAAGTTAGCCGTCAGCTTCGCCAGCTGGTTGCCGGCAGCGTGACAGGCACAGTCCAGATTTGTTGTATCTGCCGACAGCGAAGATCAGCTAATGTGATAAGGCGGCTTACCTGAATCTTATTTTAGTATATCGGGCGAAAGCCCTGGCTACCACGATACGGAAAGCTCCACTCGCATGACCATGTGCATGTTTGGAGCCGCGGTCAAGTTTGGTTAATTGTGGCTTTAGAGCTTGCCCCAAGCCTTACATCAGATGGTGATGCAGGTGTGCATGGAAGTATTGAGTCAAGGCATAGGCTTTCTCCGGTCAACGACTCTCATCGTTGCTGATTAGCCACATTCCCAACAGGTCGATCTCGACTTTGGTCCCAAAGAACGCCTCACTCCTGGCTGGCTGGTAACGTCCCGATGCGGTGGCACTCGACAATATCAAATTAAGTGGCAGTCAAGAGAGTACTACGTACAGAGCTCTTCTCCACTCACCAAGGAACAAAATAGCGCACCTGGGCTCCCGAATTGGTTTTAGAATGCTTCAGTGGAGAGTGGATGAGAAGAAGTGAGACTTCATCCCGCATAACCGAGATGGCCGGAAGCCAAGGCCAGTGCAGATCCAGGGATACGGAGGATTAAGCCTTGGCACTCGATGATGTACATGGGCAAAACGCCACTTGCGGAGGGTTGATACGATGCCAGCCGCCCAACCCCCTGTCCCGCATAGCCCTGTGGATTTTATACTCTGACGATGATTAAGAGTGCAAAATAATGTTTGTGGCGCTATGCTTATGACATGTATGTGCTTTCTTACAGCTCGTGGCCAGCCGGGGCCGGGTCGTGTCAGCCTGCAAGCAAGCCAGGGAGCGCGAAGACGAAAACATGCATCATCGGGTGTGGAAATACCCCGGCGAAAGCCTAGCGTGCTGACGCGATGCAGGCTCCAGGATTTCTCTCCACCATCAAATCATCCGCAACCAGCAATGCGCAACGATGGCCGTGACGACACAGAATGGCTGCAAACAATAAGTTGTTGGAAGGACGGGGAGTCGCCGACGCCGAGTGGGGTCGGAGCCTAGGTTTGTCCGGCGCCATTGGTCCACGCCCCGACGCGTCCAACGTCCCTTGACGCCTTGACCTTCACCTCAATCCTCCTCACAACCTGAACAGCCACTACGAAATCTCTGCAGCATGGCAACAGCCGCAGCTGCCCACGCCGGTCAGCAGATGCTACCTTGGCCGAGAACTCCCTCGTGTCAGTCTGTACACGTACGCCAGCATGACCTCTTCCGTTTTCATTGCGGGTGGATGTTGCGGAGCTGTGACCTATTCTTGATACCACTGCCGCCGTGAAGATATCTTATAAGAACTCTCATCACTCGGTACACTGTGACTCTTCGTACTATAGCGTCTCTTGCAATCTTCTATCGCTTACGACGGTCGTTCCATTGCCTTTCAAACATGAGTCTTCTTTCCAAACTTGGTGCCTTCGTTGCAATTTCTGCACTGGCTCAACCTGCCTTCTCCTCCTCGTGTGGCTCTCGAGGCATTGATTTCTCGGACGAAGGCTCCTACTTCATCAATCAAGCATCGTCCGAAAATTTCACCGCCGTCACTCAATTTGATGGATGCTCCGGAGGCTATGCAAACATATTACTTGTCGAGCCCGAAACCAACGATACATACATATGTTCACAGATACCCACCACCCCGGATGACGTACCGCAGCTGTCGACTTGCCCCATCCTGAAGAGTGAAATGGAATCTGGGCACTGGCTACTTCTCATTCAAGGAAACAATGCCGATAGCGACCCTTTCGACTACCAGCGTGATATCTATCTCACCGTGGGACCACAAGTAACGGCCACCATCACAAACTCTATCACTTGGGACATCACCTCAACTCCCATAGAAACTATCACGTCGCCCACGACCGTCTATATCACCGAAACTATCCCTAACACACAAACCATCACCTCACCATCTGGAACGGCCAAGCGGACAAAGACGATCACGCCAAAAGCCACCACCATATGGACCACAGGGCTCTACACTAAGACACGCCGTGCCTATACCGAGGAACTCACTACAGTCACTAAGACCGCAACTGCAACTTGCACCGTTCCACCTAAACCCTCCATTCGCGACAAGGTTGCTGTTTACACGGTTCAAACCATCAGCGGTGAAGCTTCCCCGACTGGCGTGCAGGCAGTTGGAAAACGTGACAAACGCGTTGACTCTTCCGTGGCTCGCCGTGTGCTTGGAAATGCTCACCGTCTTCGTGGCATGTCTGCATCTGAGCGTATCCAAGAGCGGAGACTCCAAGAGCGTGCTCCAGATTCCGAGACAATCACTGTCACTAACCCTACGCCTGCCAACTTTACGGTCACGCATACTGCTCCTGCCTCCACTACGACGGAGGAAGTCCTGGTAACAGAAACCACAGCTACCACCCTTCCGCCAAACACGGTCTACTCTGGCATCACAATGGTCACAATTACCGCGCCCACTCCCACCAAAACTCGCTCCAAGCACGCCTACACCACGGTCTATACTACCAAGACTTTGCACCAGACGTAAGTTTTATTCTGTGACTAAATCAACAAACATGTGCTAACACTTTGCAGATGGACCTACACTACTACAGTCACCCCAACGGCGTCTGTATCTGCGTGCAGGAGCAAAGGTGGACACTACAAACATAAGCCTCGTGTTTAGGTTTGCAACTTCAGTATGCAGTTGTGGGCACATTCGGACCTACAGCAAACGCCAGTCATTGATTGGCAAGTCTCGTTTGAGCCATTTTGAGATGGAAAATGATAGCGATACGAGGAGAGTTTTACGCCACCACCACCACCACCACCACCACTACGATACGATTGTTTCCAGCCACATGCGGAGGTTTTTATGCAACCGCAAACCAAACACGACCTACTCATCTAATCCTTAGATTCTTGTGCGTTTTCTGACCCCTGTTCATGAATAACGAAATGCATAATGCGTTGGGCAAAATTTCGTTTCCGTTTTCTCTTCTTGCACTCTTTTATGATTCCCATGGCAGCTGGAGATCCCAGGTTGTTTTTGCGTGCATACTGCACATTAGCTAGGCTCAACAAAGCGATATTTTACACTGGCATATCCTTGATCATCCTAATGCGGCATACGTTCTTTCGCCATTACCTAACAGTGGCCAAGCCTGGTAGGGGTAAGCGAGAAAGGCGTGCGCCACTGTTCATCAGCCCTATCGTGTTTGAGATTCTCCATGCCCGGAGGCATAACCCTGTTCGAAAGCGTCGGTAATCTTCTTGGCGCAGCAGCGGCCACTGAGGGGGTAGACCGGTGCGTAGAGTTGGCCATGGTCAGCCAGCCACCTGGGCAAAGGGTGCAAACATACACGAAACAGGAAACTTCTCCAGGCCCCTGCTTCCGCAGTGATTGTCAGCTAACCCCGCCGCATGTAAGTGACACGCCACTGCTCGACTCCACCTCCGCTATCGCTGCCACTTCCACAAGGCGCTTCTGCAGACCCTCCTCTTCTCTACGTATGCCCGCCTCGGTACGACAACAACACTCCGCTGACCTGTCATGCCGCGAACGCCTCCGCCGCCTTCGCGACAACCTCATGTGCTACAGTTCCCCGAAGAGCGGGACAACCAGCCGCACAGGAACCTAGCCAGTCAACAGCACACAACATCCCGCAAGCCCAACAAGCTGCAACACCAACAAATGCGCTCGCAGACAAAGTTCCGCAAGCGCTCGGGATGTCGCGGAGCTCAGCGTATGAACAGGTCCTTCTCCGCGCCGGCCAGAGCAGCACGCCGCGTTAGCCATCGTTTGCCATCCAGCACCAGTGGGCAAGTTTCACCCGGCAGCGCGCGCGCCCCGGTCGTGGCGTGCAGAGCGCGCGGCCCGGGGCTCTGGCTCTGGCTCACGGCGCTGCCGATGACGATGCGCATCGCGACTGGCGGCGCAGCGTGGCCGTCAGCCAGCCCTTCAGCCAGCCAGACAACCGGTTACGGTGCGCTGCCAGCGCATGCGGCGAGCACGAGGCCAGTCATACAGCACCGCAGCAACTTCCGCGGATGCAGGCGTGCCCGCTTCAGGGAGTGCTTCTCGTGGGCTTCCAGGAGGGGTGGTGGCTAGCTCGGCATGGGCTCGTATGCATCGCCAGTAAATGAGACGCTGCAAGAGGAAAACGCGAGGAAGAGGCGTAGATTTGAAAAGGGTTGACCGGTGCTGGAAGCGCTCACAACTAATCCGTAAAGAGGTGGAGTCGCGAACTCGTCCATCCCGAGGCGTCGGGATTACCGCTGGCTAGCCCTACCCTCCTCGACGCGGAACCACCCCTGATTGCTGGAAAAACCGGGTGACACTTGCTAAGCTGCCTAAAGTGGAGCGTGCGGATGAGCCTCAAAAGGCCCAGGGTGCGCGTTTGCGGGGAGAGTCGCAAGCGAGCCCCCAAGCGAGTCCCTGGAGTGGCTTGGAAATTCTTCGTACCCGTTTGTCATCCTCCATTCCTTCCCTGGGCGGTTACATCGGACAGCGCGGCTCTGCTGCCATCGCAAATGGCCGTGCTCGTATGTGGCTGGTGCGGGCAATGAGTTTACGATGACCCGTATCGTGCGGCCTTTGACCACCTGTTCACCGAGAGGGAACTCATCGGAGAGCAGGGGGGGCTTTTGTGAATGCCTTGCATACGGGAAACTTTCACATCTTCAGAGTCGAGACTGGGCCGAACCTTCACCGCTGGTAGTGCGCCGTCGACTCATATCCTTCCGCCACCACGCTGGCGAACCAACGGGTTCTTACGGATCACAGTCACCACCGGTGACAACAGAACCTTTTGAGACAGAATCAAGAGATCAGAAGATCTCCCAAGACTAGCCATTGAGATGCTGGAGGGCCTGCAACCCTTCCAGCACAATCCCAGGCATATCCCTACCTTAGTCGGGCCACTGCAGCATAAAATGCCAGCAGGGCAAGTTCCAGCTGAACGGCATGACAGCTGTCGATGCCTGCCAGCAAGGGCATCACATGGCAGAGCGGTCAAGCGCCCAGCGGCCGCTGCCTAGCAGCACAGGGAAGCGGCTAGAAGCACGGCCGCGCCGACGATAGCTGAGAGCCACCTAGAGAGCGCAAGCAGAGGTGCGCCCAGGGGTGGTGGCAACGGAAGTCGGGCGCAGAGCGAGCACGCCGACACTCGGCCCAGCCAGCTACAGGTTTGTAGCTGCTTCTGCGGCGCAGTGCCTTCGCCTGCACGTACACAATGGCACCGAAAACGGCGGAAGTCCTGAAAGCGTTCACGCAGACTCAGGCAAAGCCCTCGTGTGCAAACGCGCGGCCTCAGGCAGCCGAAGCAGAGCTCGAGCTCGACTCTGCGTGTCTCGGATTGCGGATCCAGCGCTACGGGTACGTAGATTGCGACCCTCGGCGACGATAATTGATGATCTGCGTGCCCTACGCGCCGCAGTTCTGGTCATATAGATGTAACATGTATACCAGGCCAGAGGATCGGGGCCGCAGCAAGACATAGGCGGAGACGGCGCTCTTTTGGGCCGTCTCCGCGCAAACAAGGGCGTGTGTCAACTTTCCGAGCGGCGGGGGCCAAGACATGCGGGTGGTGTTGCGCGAGCTCGGGCGGGTAAGGCTGACATGGCTGCTGCTCGCTCGGGGACGAATGGGCGGCCATGGGGTGATTTGCGCGCTGGCCGTGGCTGCTTACGCGGCCACGGAGACAGGGCCGCTTCGGGCAATGTGGATATTGGATTTTAAATGTCCGTAGGTCCGATGGAGCGGTGAGTCTGTCGTGGTGGTCTGGTCTGTAAGTATGCTTTCTGTGCTTGCGATCCATGCCTCTTCTTTTCTCTCTCTTGAATTCAAGACTGCATCGTGCGCCTAGTCGCTTTTCACGCATGCGCACTCATGACTTGCATGCAGACAATAGTTTCTTTTTTGGAGCGAAGCCTCTGCTGCAGGAATCCGGGAGATTCTGGCTCTCTTCACGCGCTGCAGCCTACATAGCCAGCAGCTCCACAAGCGGTCATGTTCTCGGCCACGCAGCTTGCAATGTCTGTCATGGCCAACGCAACAGCCACGCTGAGAGTCAGTGGAGTGGTCTGCAGTGGCAAGAGAAGCATCGAACTGCCTCGAGCTGCTTGCTTACCTCGGGGCTTCCGCAAGGCCATGTGCTCGCTCGCAAGTCGCCAATTCCAGATGCTCACTACCTAGATGCCCGAAGATCGGCCTTGCGCGCCACACGATGGACGTCTTACCAAGGCCGCGCCTGAGAAGCCTTGAAGCCAGACTCGGCGCGCTCGCCTCGCCGTTGGCGCCCTCTTAGTTAAGGTTTATGACGCGCTGGTATCGTCCTTGGCGCGCTCGGCCATGCATACCGTCAGCGTGGCTGAAGGAGCACGCAATAGAACGACGTATCGCACGAGTCACCTCTCGCGACTATCCTGGGCTGATGTGAGGCAAGAAGCGGTCGGGCGGCACATCGGTAGCATCACCAAGCCGTCCGCGTTGGCGATGAAGCGATGGCAATGGCGCTCGCCGTGGATGAGTTTGACTTTGTTGCGAGGGGGCCAAGGAAGCCGCTGAGTGAGGTGCGAGATGCATGTGACGGTGATCGCGTAGGCCTTGATCCCGGCGCTGATGAGCGGATGATTGTTGCTTACTATTTGCCTGTGAATCCTCGCGAGTCCGTCCGCTTTTCCCGATTTATTCTCCGCTGCGCTAGCTTGGTTGATCGGTGGCATGGGCGGTAGCGAGCGCGGATCATAGGATCTTCGCCTGCTTATATTGAGGACGGCCAGCTTATGACGATCTGATAAGCTTCGAGTGGTGTTGGAAATAGATATCGTGTGAGGGTAAGGTGGTCATTTTGTGTTGGTAGCGGGTTTGTTACGGGATGGGTTGGATGGATTTTTCTGGAATTGACAACCGGAGTTTGCTGCGGGTCTGCATGGTGCTAGAATAAAACGATAAAAATCAACACCACACCTATAGCCAACTCAATATCTTTGCAAACGACTCCATAGAATGTTGCTCATGTAAATCGCTTTCACAACTGCCATGATGTATTAGAACTCCGACCTCGAAAAGAGTGAATTACAAAATGGAGAAAGTAATCAAATGTTTGCCCCATATCAATCCATATACCCAACTACAGCAGAGAAATTGCATTTGTGCGATTCTCCAATGTATGAATAACAAGGCCCATCTCTCAAAATATAGAAACATCAAAGTATTTTGCAGTTCTTCATCAGTGTCTGATTCACCGACAGCCAAACTAGAGGGGAAAATTGAACTCGAATCGCTGGGGAAAAGACAAAAACTGAAACATAGCATATTGCTTCAAATAAATTAACTGTTGCATAAAGACTAACAGCAACATCAAATGCAATCAGACGTCCTCAACACCAGGAATACCCCTGACACTGCACACTCATACCCACTACGTACACGTCCCACACAACTCCCCCAACACCACCACCAGCCCCCGTAGATACCACTTCAACAAACCCAAACACACACCTTATTCCTCCCCATCCGCCCACCGAGTCCTTACCACAACACCACCCAACCAAGACACCCCCAACCCAACCTCCACGCCTCACCACCTCACCACCACCAGCACCAGCACAAGCACAAGCACAAGCACAAAGCAAGAAGCGGCAACACAAACACAACCACAATCCTAAAATCTCCACCAGGCCCTCAGCACAGCAATCCGAAAGCAAGTCAGTCGTACAGCACCCAGGGTACACAAAGCACAAAACGCACGCACTGACGCACGCACAGCAACGGGCGTACAACAACGGGCGCACAGCAGCAGCAGCAGCAGCGTAACGTACCTGCAGAAGCCACCCCCAACCCGAGCCCTCAGCCACGCCTCTGCATACCGTGCCACCGTATGTAGCACCGCACCGCACCGCACCAGGCCATGCCGACGAAACTAAGTAAGGTAGGTAGGTAGGCAGGTAGATAGGTAGGGACTGTACCTGCGCAAGAGGGCTGTGTGCTTCTCTGTCCTGCCACGCGCATGCATGTATGTCGTGCTGCGCTGCGCCATGCCGTGCTATGCTGTGCAGTGCCATGCTTCAGCCCAAGCCCATGCCCACGCCCATGTCGAAGCCCACGCCGTTGCCACGTGCGTGCGTGCGTGTATACGCAGATCAGGGAACTGTCCAACCGTTCATGCAACAGTTAAGTAAGTAAGCAAGCAAGCAGTAGTAGGTAAGGGTAGTAGCACCGCCTCCATCCTCCAGCCTCCGACCTCCGGCCTTCGGCCTCCGCCCCTCCCTCCTGCCTTCTCACCAACCAATCAACCAACCAACCAACCATCCATCCATCCATCCATCCATCCGTCCATCCTACTCACGGGGAGCAGGCAACGCCAACAAACGCCTCGCCAAACGCAGCATCCCCACCAACGCACACCAACAGCAACAACAACAGCCACAGCCACAGCTACGGCTCGCCCACGCCCTCGTCACCCCTCCCAGCCATGCCCGCCCTCCAACCGCCCCACGCCCCCTCATCGCCGTCTCCCCCATCCCCATCCTCCTCCCCATCATCATCATCATCATCATCATCATCATCATCATCATCATCATCATCATCATCATACCACCGAATACGCTCAGGCCCGCACACCACATCCAGCAAGCCGTTTTCGTCGAGGTCGGCCAGCGGGCGCGCACTCGCCATGCACAGCACGGTAGCGAGGCAGCCGTTGATGGCGCAGCCGGTCTGGTTCGCCAGCGCGGTGCGCAGCTGCGAGACGAGGCTCTTCAGCGGAGGGTTGCCGAGCGCGTCGGGACGCTGAACGGCGTCGAGGTTGGCGTAGAGGTGGCGGAGGAGCGCTGACGCGGGTGGGGCGTGCGTGAGGGTATCTCTGTGCAGGGGGAGAGGACGCGGTCAGCTACGTTTGTGTGTGTGTGTGTGTATGTGTGTATGTGTGTGCTGGTTGGCGTGTGCAAGCGGAGGGAGAGGGAAAGGAGAGGTAGGGGGTCTGGTGTCGTCGGACCGGGTGCGGGGAGGCGTGGCTTACAGGACAAACTGCGGGCCGCGCTGCAGCACCAGGTCCTCGAAGACGAGGTGCAGCATGCTGCGGTCGAGGGGGTCGGCCGGCTGCCGGTCGCGGTGGATCATGCCGCCGCCGGCGTTTTCGCACGCCTTGAGGCTCTGCGTGATGGCGATGAAGAGAGCCGCGAGCGAATTGGGCGGCAGCGAGTAGATGAAGTTGATTTTGGCATTGTGCGTCACTGGGACAGGCCTGTCAGCAAATCCTGTTGCGCAACAGCTGCTGCCGACGTGCAATGTGTAACGCACCGTGTTCTTGCAGCCGGAAGAGCAGCAGTATCCCGCTCTCGAAGAGCTTGTACCAGCCGTCGACCCAGCAGCCGTCGTTTTCAATCACGCGTCGGTACAGCTCCGAGGCTGTTTTTGAGCGGTGGTGGATCTGGGCGAGCATCTCGAACCCATACTTTCGGGTATCTGTGTTACGTTAGTACCCCAATAGACCCGAATATGCGAGCAGTAGGTAATCCCCGGGATATTAAAACGTACAATACCGGCTGCCTGGCCGAATGATGTCCGGGAACCGGGGTATCGTGGAACGGAGCTGGTTCTTGGCGAATCCGGCGCATAGAGAGGATTCGTAGGTGGTGACGATGTTGTATGTGCGTTTGTTCACTAGCATGAGGTTCCTTAGAGTCTCGCAATCGAAGTCAATGCTGGCAATGGTGTCGAGTATGACTTCGGAAGGCAGGTCATTCCACGTGAGAGATGACTGTTCTAAGGCTGTTGTGGTGGTAGACATTTTGGGGTCTGGGCAGAGCAAGCAGCAAAGGGGTATCGTGAGGAATGAATGAGCAAAGAATGAAAGCCGCCTGTGGTTGATATGGGCGGTTTGCGGTGAGGTACCTTGATGGATAAACCATAGTGAATGACCTACTGACTAAACACGTCAAAGAGAATCGCAACGCCACAGACAACACAGTAATCAGAATTGGCGGGCAGGTGCTCTCTTGTGCTATCGCGACATGCACGCGACTTCAGGCAGTGAGTCGACCGCGTGATGACGGCAAGAGAGAGCCGCATCGGGTCCCTGACGGCAGCGTCGACTAGTCGCGGCCAATGGCGGGAGAGACATCGGTTTGGTTGCGCCTGCGGCTAGCGTCGCTATCGTCGCTGTCGTCGGAACGTCAATTTAAACTCGTCCATGGCTTCTGGAAAAGATGGCCGCAAGCCCGGACGTGTCTGCGCGCACAGCTCCGTGAGTCGCGACCGATCGGCGCGTTGAGGCTCGCGCGCGTCAGGGCCGAAGATCTTGCAGGCCGATGATATCAGACCTCATGAGCGTCATAGACACCATCGCGGGGATGTCTTCTAGCCTCCGAAATCCGATCAAAACAAAATGAATCAAGCTTCTCCTGCTCTTAACATGTCTCGTATCCTGTTGCTCTCTTTGCACTCGACATTCATTGCTCTCCACGCCCCCCGCCAGCCATGACAGAGCTCATTCGAGATACCGTATTCGGTCACCTTGTCCGTTTAGTCACACATAACAAATATCTGCAGTACGAGGAAGAGAAGGATCCGTCACTGTTGAGACGCTACATTGACGTCGAAAAGTCGGGGAACGTTGCACACCACAGCCACGCTGGTCCACCCGGCGAAGACTCGGACGACGAGCCCCTGCGAACCAAGTCAAGAGACGAGAGGCAATCGGACGCTTCATCGAGAACCCGCGTCCCGGACGATGGGTACCAGTACAACGAGGCCAGCGGCGTGAGGATCGACCCTGAAAAGGGACGAGACATACACGTCGTTTCGTGGTGGGGACCCAATGACCCCGAGGTAGGTGAATCCCGGTGTTCAACGGCTCAATTGATCCGTCCTCTTGCTGGATATGTTAGCAGTCCGTCGACGCTAGCAGGTTTAGTCAGCTACATTGTCTTTTCTTTTTGCAGCTTCGTAGACAATCGCACTTCAATTCAGCCTCCATCACAGCTTGCTAACGACTTCAACAGAACCCGCAAAACTGGTCGTTGCCCAAGAAATTCTTCGTCACGTTTGAGATATGTCTCCTCACGTTCAGCATCTACATCGGATCAGCCATCTACAGCGCCGGCGAGATGTCGGTGGAGAAAACATTCGGCGTCAGTCAAGTCGCAGCCACTCTGGGCCTGACACTGTTCGTGGCAGGCTACGGCATAGGACCAGTAAGCACCCGACATCCACACCGCCAGGTCACAACATCACACTGACAACGCAACCCAGATGATCTGGTCACCAATGTCCGAGATCCCCATGATCGGCCGCAACCCCGTCTACATCGGCACGCTAATCATCTTCGTCATCTTTCAAGTGCCGACCGCCCTCTCGGTCAACTTCGGCATGCTGCTCGCATTCCGCTTCCTGACGGGCTTCTTCGGGTCGCCGGCGCTCGCCACCGGCGGCGCTAGCATCGGCGACATGTACAAGCCGAGCAAGCGGGCCTACGGCATGGCGATCTGGGGTATTTCCGCCGTGTGCGGCCCGACCATGGGCCCGCTTGTGGGCGGCTTCGCCGCGCAGGCAGAAGACTGGACCTGGACCATCTGGGAGCTCATGTGGCTCTCGGGCTTCTGCCTCGTGTTCTTGGTCTTTTTCCTGCCCGAGACCAGCTCCGCTAACATCCTGTACCGCCGTACCCGCCGCCTGCGCAAGCTCACGGGCGACGAGCGCTTGAAGTGTGAGCCCGAGATTATGGCTGAAAACATGTCGGGCAAGGATGTCATCATGATGTCACTGGTCCGTCCCTTAACACTCAACTTCACAGAGCCCATGGTTTTTATATTAAACCTATATATTGGACTTGTCTACGCCCTCTTATATTGCTGGATAGAGAGCTTTTTTATTGTATTCGTTGAAATCTACCATTTCAACCTCGGGGAAGAAGGGCTCAGCTTCCTGGGCATCCTAATCGGGGCGATTCTAGTCCTACCACCATTTTTCGCCTACCTCTACTTCATCCAAGAAAAACAGTTCAACGAAAACGGCGAGATCCAGCCGGAGAAGCGCCTGCCCGCCGCGTGCGTCGGCGCCTTCTTCATCCCCATCTGCCTGTTCTGGTTCGGGTGGAGCGCGGGCCGCACGCACTGGATCGTGCCCATCGTCGGCTCGGCGTGGTTCGCCGTCGGCACGGTGCTGCTCTTCAACTCGGTGCTCAACTACCTCGCGGACGCGTACCCGGACCACGCTGCTTCGGTGCTGGCCGGCAACGACTTTATGCGCTCGGCGTTTGGCGCGGGCTTCCCGCTGTTCGCGACCGCTATGTACAAGACTGTAGGTTTTCTTGCCCAGTTTGACCCCTCTTTGTGGCCTCTATCACACAAAAAGGGCCTGCATGAATGTATATACTGACTTGTTCCACTCCCAGCTCGGCGTCGGCTGGGCCAGCAGTCTCCTCGGCTTCCTCGCCGTCGCGTTCATCCCTATTCCCTTTGCGCTGTGGTTCTATGGCGAGCGCCTGCGCAAGATGAGCAAGCATGCGCGGAAGGACTTTTAGATTTGCGGTTTTGACTAGATCCCCGACCCCGCTCCCCTTCCTTTTTGGATTTTTGTTGTTTTGTTATGGGAGGGGGAGAAGGGTGGGGGAAGAGGAAAGGATGGCATATTTAAATGATTGACGCAAGAGCATGGTACATACGACACGCTTAGCAAGCGTGGTGTGGCTTGATGGCATAGCGTGGTATGGCTTGACTTGGCATGTAAATATAGCATAGATGCTGCTGAGTAGAGATCACGAGAAAGACGAATAGATACCCAAAGCAAACACGAGGTTTAGATAATCTAGTCATGTCTTCTGCACAGCTATGAAAAGATGACTTTCATTTGATGTAGTTGTGTTATGCTTGGTGAGGTTGGTGAGGCTAACGGGGATGGTTTGATTGATTGATTCGTTTTACGTCTATATGCAGTTTTAAAACTATGACAGACGGCCCGTTAGGACTGGCTAGGGATTTTAAATACAAGAGGTAGGCAAGGTAGTACAAGGGATAATTGGATCTAAGCCGAAATCGGGGATGGTTTGTGTAGGTACTGTATGGGCATCGCTGGCCATTATCGTAGTTAAAGTCGGCTTTGTGTGTTGTGGGTTTCTTCGCTTTGTGTTGGATCGGTGGCGGTCCAGTTGTCCATTGAAGTTTGTTGTAGGTTCAAATATTTTTAGTGCTGCACGGTAGCTATGGCTGACTTGTCCTACATACGTACCTAAAGGGTGTTTGCTCCTGTGATTAGATGAACGCCTGTCTAGATGAAAAGTTACGTTTGTTGTGTGTGCCAGGACGACTCTTATACTGATTGATCAAGCAGTATCAAGTCCCAAACAAAAACCAGCGCAACTAACCGAGCAAGTAAGTAACCAAGCAATGAAGCAACCAGACGTGCGAAAAAGCCATATATCCCGGCTCTATTATTTTCTGCCTGCAAAGGCATATAAACAAGTTTAGTTGGTATCATGACTCCGTAAGCACATGGCGCATAACCCGTTCTCTCTCTCAAGCAAGCAACACCCTTCGCACAGCAACAAGCCCAAGCAAGCCTAAGCAAACCTGCCCGACGGCTGGTCTCTCCTCACCTCCCCACCATCAGGCACGACACGCTCGACGCCCTCGGCAACGCCCTTGCCCTCAGCATCAACATGGACATGCTGGGCGTGGTCAGGATCAACAAGGTTCGCGCCCTTCTCGACGTGGTTAGACCCGCCGAACAGGACGTCAATCTCCTCGAGCGAGACCTTCTTGGTCTCGGGGATGCAGAACCACACAAAGACGCCTAGCAGCGCGTTGATGCCCGCGAACATGTAGAAGGCGTAGAAGCCGCAGTTGTCGAGGAATGTCGGGAAGAACTGCTGCACGATGGCGTTGGCGACGTTTTGCGTCTGCGAGGCCATGCCTACGGCTTGTGCGCGCACGTTCATGCTGAAGACTTCGGATGTCCAGATCCAGACTGTGGCGCCCCAGGAGGGTTTGTCTGCGAGGTGTTAGTGGGGTGGACTTGGTTTGGTTTGGTTTGGGTTGGGTTGTGGGGGTTTGCTTACAGAAAAAGGCGAATAGGAACATGAGGAAGACAATGGAGATGCCCACGCCGTGCGACTTGGTGTCGTCCGCGTACGTGGGCGTCTGCGTCTCGACGGTCGCGACAATGACCATGCACAGCGCCATGCCGATGGCGCCGACGATGAGCAGGAACTTGCGGCCGAAGCGGTCGACGGTCCAGGTGGCGTTCATGGTGAAGAGGATGCCAAAGGTGGCGTTGAGGGCGTTGATGAGGGCAATCTGCGGCGAGTCCTTGCCAAACACCTTCTTGTACACGAGCGTCGAGTACGTGTTGAGCGTGCCCTGGCCCGTGATCTGCTGCCCGGCGTTGATGACGAACGCCAGCAGCAGCCGCTTGCGGATCGACGGGTCCTTCCACAGCGCCGCGTACCCCGACGAGATCGACTCCTTTTCGAACTCGAGCGCCTCGCGGATCACCAGTATCTCGTCCTCGACCTCCTGCTCCGTGTCGCGCACCCGTAGCAGCGATGCCCGCGCCTTTTCCGTCGGCTTGCCCTTCTGGATGTACCACCGCGGCGTCTCGGGGATGAACCACAGCTGCACGAGGATCAGAATCGGCATCAGCACCTGGAAGAGCACCACCATGCGCCAGTCCCAGTGCCCGAGCTTCTCCTTGTGCTCCTGGCATCCGTAGTTGACCCAGTACGCGAGGAAGGAGCCGACCGAGTAGAACATTTGCCAGAACGACATGATTTTACCCCGGATCTCCGAGGGGCAGAGCTCGCCGATGTAGATGGGGCCGGCCGCTGCAATGCGTGTCAGTGTTTCGTTCTCGTGATGGGGTGGCACGAGGCTGGGTACGTACTCAGTGCGAGACCTTGGCCGATACCAATGAGCACGCGGCCGCCGATGAAGGCGCCAATGTTGCCCCTGGGCGCGAAAGCCTGGATGAAAGTCGCGACGATGACAAAGGCACAGCCAGCTGCCATGCCGATACGGCGGCCGAAGAAGTCGGCTAGCGGGCCACCGAAGAAGAAACCAGCGACGACGGCACCGACGGTGTAGGCCGTGTTGATAGCACCTTGGGTTTGCGTGCCCTGCGTTGAACTGTTAGAAGATGTTGGCGTGGTCTTGATTGGAGACGTCGTACCGGCTCATTGAACCAGGCCATCCAATTGTCGGAGCCGAGGACGGCGTTGTAAACCGAGGCATCGTAGCCGTAAAGCACCATGCAAGATGCTGCGACGAGAGAGATGTACCTGGGGGAGGAGACGTGTCAATGCTTGGTTCAATGGGGGATTGAGAGAGCAGAATTGAAGCTCACCAGTTGTACGCTCTCTTCCCCGTCATGATTGCCATGGTGAGAGAAGATTGGGAGACGGAGCCGTCTCAAGGAAAATGGGAGATGGGTAGAGAGAAGGGAGTCGTCCACCAGGTCAGAGAGGGAGGATCGGTAGAGCGAGGACAACAACAAATAGCAACAGCGAGCGCCTTCACAAAGGGAGACGTTGGAGAGAGAAAAGAAAAGAAAAGATGTCACCATGTCTATATACCCGGAGTGGCAAGCTTATCTTCCCACCGAGCTGCACGAGATATGCCGGGGGTGGCTGCATGGGCTGGGGGCGCGGCGACGGCAGAGCCACCAATGACGGGAGCGGGGGTCTGGGGTAAATGGTCACGGATGAGCTTGAGTGGGATCCTCAATCCGGGGCCCCAGCGCCAAGTGGATCGTCTTCTCCGCATTGTTGTGCTTGTTTTCCTCTGTGCGTTGCCGAGGCCGAGTTAATCCACCAATTGGGAAGCCGCCACCCTCGGCCCCTGCCGACTTCCCTGCCGTGCATGTTCCATTAATCTATTTCGCTTCACTCCTGCCACACCTCCCCTCCGCTGCCACTTGCTGCTACGCCGCCAACTCGGTCTTGGGTCCTCTACGCCCAGGGGAGGGCAAGACCCTGCAGCCTGGGACAAAGGTCCCATCGTTTGTGTCACCTTCATCGGCGTCGTTGTCACCGCTCGCAGTTCGCATCGTGACAGACTCCACTGTCCCCACTGCGGATAACGCATC
Source organism: Aplosporella prunicola CBS 121167 (assembly GCF_010093885.1). NCBI lineage: Eukaryota > Fungi > Ascomycota > Dothideomycetes > Botryosphaeriales > Aplosporellaceae > Aplosporella > Aplosporella prunicola. Next base: position 933,710 of record NW_022983532.1, on the reverse strand, counting down.
TAGCTTCGAATGACGTTGAAGGGGGGCCTTTCCTTGTATGGCAGGCGGGGGAGACGTCGTCGCGGGCAACACACACGCTTACCTCGAAGCCACCACACACCGGCGACAACCCGTCCGTCCCCCAATCCTTCACTCGTCTTCCCCTTTCTGTGTCCCGACTGATCCGTTCTCGCCACCACCAGCATCCGCCGTATGCGTGACAGGTGAGGTCTGCGTCTGGGCATCTGCTCTGAGAGGGCTCGGCTGGGCTGGGCCCTCCGTGATCGCTGCTTGTCGCGCGACGTTGGAATTCGCGCATGCGTTCACTGTTGGACAGCGTGGGTGGGTAGCCAGGTGCGCCTAGCCGCTTCAGGCCCGGGAGCATGCCGAGCGGAGCCCAGTCCCATGTGGCCTGTCGGCGTCGCACGCGAAACAGCGGCCATCCTGGTCCCAACAAGATAGCCGCTGCAGGGGAGGCGCAAGATTTCACTGTCTGGTTGAAAAAACTGCTAACTATATGAATGTGATATCAACGACAGTGCTTTTGTGGGGCCTGTCGCGCACTCACTGACATGCCTGTCTGTCTAGAGACTTGTGGACTCGCTGATGAGTCGAAAGACGTCTCCAGATGAACGCCCGCTTTGAGCTGTGTGCATTCGACCTGCTTCGCCACGTCGCAAACCGCCGCCGGTTACGCCCGAGTCCAGCCTCCCGATGCCAGAGAAACATATGCGGCTTCTAGAAGGCGCTCTGCTCTCCCACCTTGCGTTATCGTGCATAGAGGTGTGGTGTCCCCTTCCGGCAGCTCATTGGAGCCTGCTAACTACACTATCTATCGGAGGCATTACAAAATATACGAAGGCAAGGAAATTTTCTCTGACAAAGCTCGTGTCGGCAGTCGTTGGCTATCTCGAAGTCTAGAGCGTCCGCGGAGAAGCAAACCAGAGAAACCAGACCTGCCCTTTTTCCGATTGCAGGTCTCCATGGGGCCTCCTACCAACTGGCTCAAGGGCACACCTGTACACCTCGAATCGCCGTCTGAACAAACCGGAAGCTGAGCCACCTACCACCGACCCCGAGCCATAGCAACGATAGTTCCACCTTCTCGACGAGCAGCCGCCGCTATGAGTTGAGGAATACAAATGCGCTGTCAACTCGCCCGGACATACCATCGATTGCGCCCGACTCGTTGCCACTTTTTAACCAATGTCCCGCGTAAAGGACCTGGGGCGTTCGTCCTTGATTGCTCAGCAGAGTTGATTTTGTAGGTCGTAGGAAAGTGTAACCTGCTCATTTCTTACTGGCTATACGCCCGTACCTGCACACATAGATTTTCCACTTCGAGATTCTCGTATACCACAGCATCCCCTCGCGGGTTGGGCATACAATCTCAGCGAGGAAGGCAGTTCTTTATCGGTGCTCAAAGGCTCTCTGTAAGCAACAGTTCAATGTCCGTGCCGCCGACATCGCCGTCGCCTTCGTCTTCGCCTCTGCCTTCCTCCGCACCTTTGTCCTTTACTCCCGGCCGCAGCGACCCCAATCGCACACCTACCGTTGCGCCTGAAGGCTGCATTGACACCAAAGAGGACGTTCGAACACAAAGCCAGATCTCGTTTCTACTGGTTTGGCCTGCTTAGACTGCATCTGACGTCTTCCAGTAGCTGCATCTGCCGCCAACATCGCCTTCCGCTTGTGGTGTACGCGGGCGGCCCCGAACCGGGTGCGAGATTGCTGTGCTGTATAAAATGCGAGTGCGTGGTGCTGGAGTTTATAACACGATTACAATACAGGACGGACTGCGAGGACGAGGGCCAAGTAGTTGGTATCCACGAAACTAATACCTACTAATACTAAAGAAACATCGACAGTGCCGCTGCCTGCTATATTGCACAGACAGTGGTGCAGGGGATGATGGAGAGAAGGCGGAGTCTAGGTTTGTGGATAGTAAATGCCCGCAAAGGTATTTGTATGTGACTTACTTACTTTTTGCCCTTTTAAGTCGCGTCTTCGTACCTTCTAGAACTACTCCCGCATTCTCGTACTTTAGTGCCTTTGTACGAGCGTGTGGTGCCCTTGCACTCTCGTATCGCTAGACTGTCGTGCATTTGAAAAAATAAAAAGTGCTCGCGAATTCTTGTAAACTTTATCGTTGTATGTACATAATTTCCTGCCTTCTCTCGCTTCAAGCGCTCAACGTAGCTGCCCCATCACCACCTAGGTACAGAGTCGAAGCTGCATATAGCCTCCGAAAGAGTACTTACTCCGTGGATTGACGAGCTTACTTTACGGCGTGATTTAAAAGTGTGAGAGTATGTATAGAGTATAGGCAACCTATCCGGCGCCTGACAGAACTATAAGGCTAGGCTATTCCGCTTAAAGTCAAGACAGGTCTTCCCCGTATACTGTCACCTGTGGCGGGTTTAAGATGTTTTGGAAGCCTTCTATCCTTTATTTTAATATACTTCGCTCTTAGAATACGCAGTGGCTTAGACAGCTCTGGGAGGCTCTTGATGATGAACTTCTTTCTTTTTTCCTGGGGATTAGCTATTTGATACGCCTTGGTCGGTTTAGAGCTGGTAGTAGTGCTGGTTTCGGTAAGCTTCTTAGCGCTATATAGTTCGCTTTGTCAGAAGAGGGTGGCGGGGGATGCGGTGGTTGTTAGAGGTTAGGTTAGATGATGGTATGTTGAACGAGAGAGAGAGCTCCGGGCTGTGATAGTAAAGACAGCTGGGTTGGCTAGCTATCGTTAATAGAACGCTGCATGTTATTTAAATAAATGCCTTTGTTTCTTTTATTGATTTCTTTCTTTCTGTTTCAGACACCATCTAGGTCAGAGAGAAAAGCGGAACCTTTTGGGGATCTCATAACGGTCCTGTGGTGACTGAACACCGTGAAAACTGCAACAGGGCCTTTGGATCATCCTGCAATGACGGCCCGTACTTATTTAGGGGCAGCTGATGTCGTTCAGCATTTCGCTATACTCGACCGCATCATCTTTCTAGTTCGATAAAGCACGCCATCATTTCGAGAGGGTAGTGCTCGTTTCAGGGGAACTTTTCGCCTGAAGTCGGTTTGTGTTTTGTAGCAGGCATTCTGAAGAATTTTCGGTGAATTGAAGGGACCAAGGTGTAGGGTTTACCAGTAAAGGTGGATTTCTCTTCTCTCTCGATCCTTGCAAAGCGGTGGAAGAGGAAAAAAGCAGTGTTTCTGTTTGCTAGTAATTTAGGTCTAGGATGGCTACTGCAGCGATATATTCCCTCCGTTATAAGGAAGGGAGAATAAACTGAATCAAACACTGATCGTCTAACCATACAAACCTCGGTGTAGGCTTAAGGTATAACGGAATAGGAAAGGACATTCCCATGCACCCACTGTAGTAGAATATAGATAATTAGTAAATGTTGCTTCAGGGGCACGTAAACTGTCTACTATTATAGCGGCGGACGATTTCCATTCATAAGTATTTTAATCTTTCAGTGAAGAAAAGGTACTTTTTCTTCAAGGGCCTAGGCAAGCTGATATACTCAATGAAAAGAAACAGAGTATAACCCATAATCGCGTTCAATCCGAGAATGTACACTTACACTTCTGATCTGATCTACACAACAGCGTCGTGCCTTGCGATCTGTCAACGCTGGTTAGAAAACTAGCAATAAACAAACAATTAACAAAACAGCCGCAGACAACACTTACCCAACGCTGATATCGAACTTCGCAAAACACTTAATCAAGTAAAATCTACATACGTACCTAGAACTTACCCTTAACGGCATAATGTCTCTTTTCCCATTCCTACACAAAACCATTCCGTGCTCATACAAACAACAAAACACTACATTCCGTCTCCTTCTCCTCGCCCCCTCCTTCTATCCCCTGCCACTCGTACACCTGCCCGCCAAACCGTCTGAGACGACAGCCAATGCACCAGACAAAAGCACGCCATCCTCACGCACACTCAACGCTTGTACGACACGCCACCAGCGCATCAATCACGCACCACCTCGCTAGGTATGTACGCCGGCGCCACACGCCCTCGCATGCACAGGTGCCACAACATCCATCGCACAGCAGGCCTTGTGCGACACGCCCGAAGCTTAGCCCCAACAACACCAGACGCCCTTTTCCCGTTTCCAGAGAACGAACCAGTCTGCGCGCCACTTGCATCCGCGGACGTGGTCACGAGCTTTCCTCGGCTGGGAAGGAGAGATAGCCAAAGACAAACAGCGAAAGAAGACTGCAGGAATGACGATAGAGCCAAGAAACAAGAACACGCGACCAAGATCGACGAAACAAAAGCAGTAGGTACGTAGTAGTGGTAAGTGGGTGAGTATATAGTTTCAACTTTACCTTTCCGCATATCTCCACTATCCCAAAACAATAAACATCCACCCTCGCCAGCCGCGCGTAGAAGCAGTACTCCACGTAGTTGGCTCTCTCCCGTCGCACAGCCACAGCTCCCACCACCACCACCCTCATCATCACGGATCCCCATCCGACGGGCCGCGCCCGGCTCTCGGCACCACGAGCGCGCCCTGGCGCGCCCCCTAAGCTTAGCCAAACTACGGTACCCTAAAACGCACGCTTCGCTATTTGACTAGCGTGAGCTTGTCCGCGGCACGCTACCCGTCTAGAGTACCGGTCGGAGACTCCGCATGTCAGCCGACTCGGTTTGCCCGTCATGACGTAAGAGCTGCGGAAGCGTACGGAAAAGGAGAAGAAAAATCAGGGCGGAAATAGACATGTAGATGTGACGGACACTACATGGTGGCTATGGTATGCTCTAGAGAAAATATAAGAAAAGAGCTTCCAGGAGTTGCAAATGTTTTGCAAAATATTGCACCATTATTTATTTAACTTTATAGGAATGACAAGTCACATGTTGCGGACACTATTGAGTATAGGCATTGCACAGTAAAAATAGCAGAATCGAACGTTCTCGTTGATTACTAGGTTGAGTATAGTACAGGCTAAGAGGTTATCGTGCATCGCATCGTTAAGCATAAACAAAACAGCTTGGCATGCAAGCCGCTATGACAAACAAAGGAAAGACACTAAACTCGTGGGTAAACGACGAAACGCTTATTTCATGAAGCCGGCCTTGCCATCGCCATCAGCATCAACACGGGGGTTGAGCTTCTCCATCATGGAGGGCTTGGCACCATGAGTGGTACCAGTGGCACCATGAGTGCGCGTACCACGCTTGCGGCGGATGCGTCCACCCTCACCGTCCGAAGAGCTAATGGAGGAAGAGCTGGACGAGCCACTGCGGTTGCGGGTCTTCAGGCCGTGAGTGCCAGCGGCACCAGCACCAATAGCACCGGCGCCAGCAGCAGCACCAAGGCCGTGGTGACCGTGATGGCCGTTGCCCTTGTCACCAGGGATGTGGTGGTGACCACTCAGGGCGCCACCGACTGAGCGAGGCTCGCCCTCGAAGCCATCGTAGCGCTCCTCACGGCCGGTCAGAACACCACCCTGCTTCTTGAAGTCGGCCAAGCTGACTGCGGGAAGGGCAGAGGTAGTGTGGTGCTGAGCAGCGTTGTGGTGGACCTCGTGAATGGGAACAGTGGTGTGAACGACCTCAGGCTGAATGACCTCTATAATGTTTATTAGTGATTGGCTCAATAGTATGAGAGTTGTGGAACTTACCCTTCTGGACGATGGGCTGGATCGTCTCGTGGACGTGGTGGTGAATGTGCTCACCACCGACGACGGGAGCCGTGGAGCGGGTCTCCCGGGTGGCGGTGACCTCGCGCTTGTCCATGAACTGAGCGGCCTCCTGCTCAAGACGGAGCTTCACATCCTCAGCCTTGCCATGCTCATACTGGCGGTGCTCGACAGCAACAAGGTTGTGCTTGTGGGTCTCGGGGAGGACTTCACGGTCCAAGACAGGCTGCACCGAGGTGTGGTAGTGATCCTGGTGAATTTCCTTGTCGACGGCAGTCGTGATGTTCTCATGCCTGTGAGGGTTGACGGTCTCGTGGGTGACAGCGGGGGCGACCTTCTCGTGGACAGTGGTGTCGTGGTGGCCGGCCTTGGCCATGAAGTCGGAAACAGCAGCCTTGGCCTTGTCCATTTTGTCGGTTTAGGAGTGGGATTGGATGATTGAAAGTATAAAGGTAGAAGTGTGGAAGGGTGGAAGTGTGAGAGTTGTGTTGTTGTTGTTGTTGTTGTTGTTGTTGTTGTTGAGAGAGGAAGATGATTGATGTGATGATGAGGAAGAGGGTGGTGGAGGTGGTCTTTAAAAAGTAAGTGTTGCTCTGATCCAGACTGTCGATGACGCAGACGAAGGATACATCATACCTGGGGGGCAGTGACGATGGACGTCCATCGAATGGATGTCTTTCGACCCGGATTGGGAAAGCAGCCACAAGCCACATTCGACAAGCAATCGACACTAACTCCGCTGTGGCGGATGTCAAGGCCAGCAGAGCAGGCCGATCGTCGCCGAGATGGGTTCGTCGAGATGCGCGCTCGGGGCGGGGGCCGGTTGCTGCGCCGCCAATGCCTGCTGCAGATGCGAATCTCGCCGCCAACACCGGTAATGAGCAGCGCCACTCTCGCCCAAAACCTGACACACTGTGCCTATTGTGTAATGTACGCGTCGAAATGGGCGCCAATTCCCCAGCCTCAACTGGCCTCATCCTGGCCGCGAGTCGCGTTATCGACCTCCCGAGGAACGACATCGTCATTTCCCATACCGACCACCATGGCCATTTGCTCCAGGAGCAAGCCACAGTTCTGCACACGCCACACCAGGCGCGCCGCAAGCCGATCGCGCATGCGACGTCACTGGCCGGGCGTCATCGCGCCAGCCCCGGCAATGACGAACGGCCACCTGTGGGGAGCTGCAACAAAGAGCTCTGGGCCGTTCGATCCCATCGCGACGCCAACAGCTGCTACTGCCCTCCCAGTGCCATCCTATACCCTAATCCCACAGATCTTTTTTGTCGCAAGCCCCTCCAGATGGCAAGCAGAATCAGGAGTCTTTTCCACCGCCGGAACCGCAGTGTTGTTGAGGACAAGACTCAGAAAGATGACAAACCTCTTCAAACAACCCCGTACCGATCTGCAACAATCGGCAGGGCCCCGCGACAAGGTGCGTCACCGCGACAGGGCCAGTTCCCGTCCCCCACGAGTCCCAATCACCCGGGAGAGGTGCACTCGCCGCCATCAAATGGCGCACCGACGGAACCCATCACCAGCGAATCTGTGCCTCACGCCTCGTTGGACATGCCATCAACAACGATAATGGACTCTTCTGCGAATAGAAGCAAAGTCGAGGCAGATAGGCGAGTGTCAGGCGTACCGTCTAGCACGGCGCTTCCCGGCGACGACGACAGGCACTTTGAAGATGTTGACCCAACCCTCCAAGCGGGCGTTGAGCATCTGTCTTTGGGGGGAGACGAACGCCTCATGACGCGGCCCAGTCGGCAGAGGTACGGTGAAGATGTAGCGGACCGTAATGTGGCCTCTCAGTTCGAGCCTTCTACCTATGAGGAAGATGAGCACATGCCAGAAAAGCCGATGACGAATGGTGAAAAACTCGCCAATGTGGCAGCTCTTCAACACGATACTTTGGGCGACGACAGCTCCAGTTCGGTATTCGCAACACCCCTAGGTCGGTACTCCCGCGCATAGTATGACACTTTTTCTGACATGCTACAAGATATGCCCGGTGGCGCGAAAAGCTATATTCCAGTTGAGGTCAAGCAAATCGATGCGACGCGGGATCTACCCGGCAGCCGGAGATCAGCTGAGCATCCTGCCCATGAGCTGAGGCACAAAAAATCTTCAGACAAGCTCTCTTCGAAAGCAAGCGCTGGTAGCCTTGCAGCAGACAGCGAAACCAAATATCTCGTCGAGGGTGCACCCGAAGCACCGAGTTTGAAAGGCATTGTCGATTTGCGCAATACCGAAGATACCACCTACGACGCACACTACGCTCCAGGTAAGTGAATTTAGCAAGAAAATAGACACAACTGACTAACATTTCCGCAGCCGTCACCCACGAGACCGTCTATCCGCAGGTGCACCACATTCGCGAAGAGCATATCTTCCGCGAAATCCATACACATGACGTCTTCCATCGGATCTTGCCAATAATTGACGTTGAAGTGCTGCCCGCGCGGCACTACGTGCAAGATGCCGACGGCACGCGGCGCGAAGTTCCTGCATCTGCGGTCCCAGGCCGCTCAGGCGCGCTGCAGAATTGGATCGTCGCGGAGACAGCGTCGCGTCTGCCGAAGAGCGACCCTGCGCCTAAGGAGCCACGCCGCTTCACCGCGCGCAAGTGGGCCGAGAAGGAGGGTGATGAGGTCACTTACACGACGCCTGAGGGCTTCACGCGCAAGGAGACGACGTGGGTGCATCCACCAACGATCGAGACGGGCGCGCAGGCGACAGGCCAGACGGAGCCGTTGTACATGGGAGACGCGTCGGACTTGAGCATCAAGGCGTCGGGAGAGCATGTCGAGCAACTCCCGCCGCACCCGATGAGTGCAAAGGACCTCGCTGGTGGCATTAGCGACGCGCCGTTCGACGACTGTGTTGAGTTCGAGCGGACGGGCAAGCTGCCTGGAGCTGTGAAGACGTCGAAGACGGACGATGTGAAGCGCGCTGGTCTTGCTCCCCTTGCATCTTGATTTGCTTTAACGCGTGTACGATTGGATGATTGAATGCCCGAAACCGCACCCCTTTTTTTCTCTTCCAGCCGAGCAGCAAGTCCTTTCCGTTTCTAGCGTACGCTTAATCATTAGTAGTAGCCGTAGTCATAGTCGTAGTCGTGGTCGTAGTACTAGTAGCGGCAGTAGTATTAACTACTCAGCACCTCCGAAAGCGACGACCCCCTTGGATAGCTGAAGGCAAGCAAGCAAGCAAGCAAGCAAGCAAGCAGGCAAGCAGCAAGCGCGGCGTTTGATAAATCTGCACCCTGATAGTTAGAGATCCAGCATCTGCTTGTCAGTACGAAGTAGACAAAGTACTTGGGTAGTTAGCACACGAACTGCACCCATACACACCGGAACAGTCAGCTACACAGCCCTCGCCAACGCAGCAGCGCCAGGCCCAGCACCCCTCCACCCCTCCGCGACCACCACCACGACCTACCTCTCAACAGACCAAGCAACAAACCCAACAACAAGCGAAGGCCACCGCGATCCCGACCCTCTCCGATCCTCCGCCGTCCGCTCTCGCCGTTGCCAAATTCTGGCGCGTCGCGAACCGCTCGCTCCGGCCCCGGCCGCGCACCGTCTGCCCCGTGCGGGCGTCCACTGCAACGGTCGGCGGCGCTCGGCCGCTCGGCCGCACGTTGCGCTGCGCTAGAGGGTGCGCAACTACAGAACAACACAGCGCTGCAGACTGCGGACAGCGAAGCTTGGTGGGGAAGATGGGGGATGGGGGAGGGTTGCGATCATGCCATTATTTTGGGGGTTTGCTGGTGCTGGTGCTGTTGCTGCTGCTGCGAGTGAGCGTGCGCTGGCTTGTCTGGATGTATAAGTGTACGAACGAGGCAATCGGGCTGAGGAGGAGAGGGGGGACGAAGCGGCTGAGCGGCTGATGGATGATGGGGGTTTGCGGTTTGGCCGGGTCGTCGGCCGCTGCTAGCTGTCTGGCTGCGGGGGTTGTTGGCTTTGAACGAGCGAGCGAGCGAGCGAGCAGCGGTGGTGGAGCATTGGCGTGGTCTGCGCTGCTGTGCTGTATGTTTGTGTCGAGTCGACTCGACTCGTGAGAGACGCATCTTGTCGGCTCGGCTCAGGAGTCAGCCAGTGCTAGGTAGGTGACAGCGAGGCCGAGCGTGCGACGTCGCACGGCGCCTTCTAGAAGAGCGGGCACAGGCTTCTGTCGATGGGGCAGCGCAGCCCCGTCTCAACGTCGCCGCTGCCGCCGCCGTCGAGGCCGCCTTCTGTGCGCTTCTTCTGCTTCTTCCGGCTTTGCCTATTGTAGCTTTGATTCCGCTTCGGCGCCGTGGTTAATGCCGTGTATGCATGCACGCACGCTTGCTCGCCCGAGCGCTGCTGCTGCTGCTGGTGCGGTTTCAGTGAACGAGAGAGAGAAAGGACGCGTGAGACCAGATGCAGCGGGTGTTCGGCCAGCAGAGGCAGGGCAAGGTGCAGTGTAACTAACCGCCTGCCAGGCTGCAGCCCCTCTAGGCATCTTCGCGGCCTCTTTCACCTTTTGACCATCATCCTCAGCCTCACTCTCCGCCTCCACCAGAAAGCCACTAATTGCTAGCCAGCTCCTAACTACCGCAGCTACTTTGCTTGTTTGTTCGCACCCCAGCAGCGCCAGCGGTGCGTGCGTACGTGAGAGAAAAAGAGGCATACCGTGACGAGCTATTTTTGGCGCAGGCAGAAGCAAAGCCGCGGCGGTGAGCAGGGCGAGCGAGCCAACCGAGAGAGATAGCCGAGAGCGCCATACCCGGCGCGCTGCTGCGCCCCGACGTCACGGGCGGACACGGGACAGATGGCACGCCTAGGAAGGCGGACTACGGGCGTCGAGGGCCGACGGGCCAGCGTAGGTTGCTGCTGGTGCTGTGGTGTTGGCGGGTTGGGAAGTGGTGGATGGACGGGAGGAGCTAGGCGGGCGGTGGGCGGTGCTGGCAACCGGTGAGACCGCAGTGCGCGCTGCGGACAGGTGGATGTGGCCGGAAGCCGTGGAGTGAGAATCTGAGTGTTTTGCACAGCATGCGGTGGCTCGAGGGTTTTTTTTTTTTTTTTTTGCGCGAGCGCTCACACGGGGCGCTCTGCCGCTCACGAGCTGTGATGGACGACGAGGGGGGTCGATGTCGACTGCGGATCAGAAGAAAAGATTGCCTCTTTCTGTTGGCTTGCCGAGCGAGACGTGATTATCACCGTCATCATCCTTCCTGTCTGACGGCAATGGTGCAGCAGTTGGCAGCAGCAGCAGCAGCAGCAGCAGCAGCAGTCGGCGGCGGCAGCACGCCCGCAATCCCTCCCAAGCAACATGCTAAACTGTGAGGTAGCATAAAGGCTGCTTGGCGGCGTGTCGATCTTTACTGCATCTGGCTCTCCTGCGCGCGTGCTCCTGTCTTCGATAAACTACTGATTTCTTGTGAGTGCCCGTGCGCCTCGTATCGATGGCACCGTGTGACAAGACAGACAAGGGAAGTCGACGTGTCTGGCACGCCTGGGGGGGGGGGGGGGGGGG